>NW_003852542.1:1490002-1497234 GCF_000181295.1 Otolemur garnettii | reverse complement strand
TTTTTTTTTCTTTTTTTTTTAGAGACAGAGTTTCACTTTGTTGCCCTTGATAGAGTGCTGTGGGGTCACAGCTCACAGCAACCTCCAGCTGTTGGGCATAGGCAATTCTCTTAACTCAGCCTCCCAAGTAGCTGGGACTACAGGTGCCCGCCACATCGCCCTTCTATTTTTTGTTGCAGTATGGCCAGGGCTGGGTTTGAACCCACCACCCTTGGCATATGGGGCTAGTGCTGCCCTAGATCTTTTTCTGAATCTTACAAATTTTCTAAATTCTGTCATTGCAGATTATTTGTTTTTAAGTAACAAAGACCTCAAATAACAGTGGCTTAAACAAAAATGAGGTTTATTTTTTCTCTCACAGAAATAGGAGGTAGTGAGTTATCCACAGGTTTACGGTAGTGGTTTCATGATGCTCTTAGTAACCTATATTCCTGTAGTTTTGCTATCCTGGACCATGAGGATGGCACCAAAGCTACAACTATACCTTTGTCTCTTAGGAAGGGACAAAGAATGGGTGCTTGTATTTGCAGGACTTACATCTTACAAAGCTATACCCAGCTTTATTGCACATGTCACATATTCTACTGACATGTAGAGGTTCTCCTGCGGAAAAGGGAGAAGAGTGATACTAGGGGGCAATCACTAGTATCTGCCATAGAAATACATGTTAAATGGAAATTATCTTTAATGGTTTGCCCCATGTTTTATAGTCTAGAATATACTTTGACTACTCCTTATCCTGATTATTACTAACAAGTTTTTTCTATTTTTTAGGAATCTGGTCTTTCTGTAGACCCAAGTCAGAAAGAACCATTTGTGGAGTTAAATCGAATATTAGAAGCATTAAAAGTCAGAGTTCTGAGACCAGCTCTGGAGTGAGTTACTGAGTTTGTTTTCTTTTGAATGCTTTGAAAAAACTCTTTGTAAGAAAAATTAATTAGAAAACACATGAAAGATTTTTAAATGTATTTAACTCTCTTGGGGTAGACTTCAGAGAAATCAAAGAATTATTTCTTTTAGACAAGTGAAATAAGGAAGGTACAATATGAGAAAATGGTTAGCACTTATTTCACTAATCAGTTGGTTTGAATTCCCAAGAGAGAAAAGGGTTTCCTGTATACCACCACTTTGTGTGGACTAGCTTATTATAACTGAAGCACTATTGTTCAGGTAGTGCTAGTTTGATACTTGAGCTTCCATCATGTCTTGTGTTCCAAGAAATGATTTAATTGGTTATTGGAACTAAGTGTTATGCTGCATGAAGAGAGCAAGTCTCTTGATAAAGGCTTTTCTGTTTTTAATTATTGTGGATTTTGGTGATTTGCAATGAACTTCTCATTCATTGACAGGAATTATCTGAAGTGACTGAGTCAACTATAATAAATATTATCCTACATCAGAGTCAGCAAGCTTTTTCATAAAGGGCAAAGTAATAAAATATTTTAGGCTTTACAAGCCATGTAAGGTCTCTATCACATAGTCATCTTTGTTTTATCTTACATCCCTCACAAAATGTAAAACCCATTTCTGGCCCATCTATGAAAGAGGCAGCAAACTGTATTTGACATGTACCATAATTTGCTAGACCTTGTTCTAAAAATTTTTCAATCATAGCATTACCAGGTATTTGTAATAAATCACTCA
This sequence comes from Otolemur garnettii, assembly GCF_000181295.1. Lineage (NCBI taxonomy): Eukaryota > Metazoa > Chordata > Mammalia > Primates > Galagidae > Otolemur > Otolemur garnettii. The sequence goes on along the minus strand of NW_003852542.1, from coordinate 1,495,590 downwards.
TACCATAAAGGCAAGAAACTAGATGATAGAAGCAATGATGTTGTAAAGTTATAGCCTTAGAATTCTGGCATTTTATTTATTTGTTTATTTTTTAACAGACATAGTCTCACTTTATCACCCTTGGTTAGAGTGCTGTGGGCGTCACAGCTCACAACAACCTCCAGTTCCTGGTCTTAGGCGATTCTCTTGCCTCAGCCTTCAGAGTAGCTGGAACTACAGGTGCCCGCCACACGCCCAGCTATGTTTTTGTTGCAGTTTGGCCAGGGCCAGGTTCGAACCTGCCACCCTTGGTTATGGAGCTGGCACCGTACTCACTGAGCCACAGGTGCCACCAGAATCCTAGCATTTTAAAACTTGAAAGATCGGCTCGCCGCCTATAGCTCAATGGGCTAAGGCGCCAGCCACATACACCTAAGGTGGCGGGTTCGAATCCCCAGCCCGGGCCCGCCAAAACAACAATGACGGCTGCAACCAAAAAATAGCCGGGCGTCGTGGCGGGCGCCTGTGGTCCCAGCTACTTGGGAGGCGGAGGCAGGAGACTCGCTTGAGCCCAGGAGTTGGAGGTTGCTGTGAGCTGTAATGCCACGGCACTCCGCCCAGGGGGACAGCTTGAGGCTCTGTCTCAAAAAAAAAAAAAAAAAAAACTTGAAAGATCTGAAATTAGTGTGAACCAAGAAAAAAAAAGTTGGAAAGTTGAGTTTTTAAAAAATGCACTTGTTTTAAAACTTTTCCATTAACCCATTTAAGTTCTTTGTATCTTTGTTTTCTGTTTATGACCATTTCTCAGCTGTTAAAAGATTTTATATAGTTCTAAAACAGCCCAGGTGACTAGGTAGAAAGAGATTCCTATATAAATTTATAAGTTATAAAATTCCTGTATAGACTATAAATGTGATGTGGGTATTCTATATTTAAAAATAGATCTTGGCTAGGCACAACGGCTAGTGCCTGTAATCCTAGCACTCTGGAAGGCTGAAGTGGCAAAATTCCTTGAGCTGAGAAGTTCCAGACCAGCTGGATGAAGATCAAGACCCCATCTCTACTAAAATTAGAAAAATTCTCCAGGTGTTGTGGTGGGCACCTCTAGTCCCAGCTACTGGGAGGCTGAGGCAGAAGGATCCCTTGAATCCAGGAGTTTGAGGTTGCTGTGAGGTAGACTGACACCATAGCACACTAGCCTGGGCAACAGAGTGAGATTCTTTGTCTCAAAATAGAACTACTTTAAAAAAATAGATCTTAATGGGTAGCACCTGTGGCTCAGTGAGTAGGGCGCCATCCCCATATACTGAGGGTGGCGGGTTTGAACCTGGCCCTGGCCAAACTGCAACAAAAAATAGCCAGGTGTTGTGGCGGGCCCCTGTAGTCCCAGCTACTCACAAGGCTGAGGCAAGAGAATAGCCTAAGCCCGGGAGTTGGAGGTTGCTGTGAGCTGTGATGTCAGAGCGCTCTACTGAGGGTGACAAAGTAAGACTCTGTCTCTAAAAAAAAAAAAAAAAAATAGATCTTAAGAATTGTGCCACTGTGTAAGATGTGTACTTTTGTAGAGTATGTTTGTTCAAACAGAGTTTAGATCATGACACACCTGTGAGTTAAATTCAACCAAATACCTCTAACACCTCTTAGAAACAAAATCTGAGAGCCATTCTATAAAGAAGAGTAAGGAATAGCCGGGCGTTGTGGCGGGCGCCTGTAGTCCCAGCTACTTGGGAGGCTGAGGCAGAAGAATTGCCTAAGCCCAGGAGTTGGGGGTTGCTGGAGCTACTCCACTGCACTCTGCTGAGGGTGAAAAAGTGAGACTCTGTCTCTACAAAAAAAAAAAAAGAAGAAGAAGAAGAGTAGGGTACCTCTAAGCCTGCTTCATTAAAAAATAAATTTTAAAAAAGAAGAAGAGGGAGCCTAAATATAAAAATACAATGTGTTTCCCAGTTGTTTTATAGTGATTAAGAAATAATAGTTGGGTTATTATTCAAGGTGATACTCATTTATCCAGGCATTTTTAAGGTTTTTTTCATTAGACTTTTATTATTTACAGTCACATGTATCATAGTATTTGTTTCCTCTGCTTTCATAAGTACTCAAGACTTTCCTTATGTAATTAAGCAAATTCTTAAGACCTTTGTAACTGTGCTTTTTCTGTAAGGTATAAGTTTCTAAATGATAACCATATCAGATACCCATATATTAGTTATTTCCATAAATGTTTCTATCACTTGTTAAGACAGTCCCTCTCGGGCAAAGGGAGCACTCATTCTGTGCACTTGGTGGTAACAATGGGGATGTCTATACAGTAAAAATTTTCTCATTTGATTTTTCTGAGAATATTGATGATTTAAATATCAGCATGGCGGAATGAAGTAGTAATAGTGCTTATTATGTGCCTGGCATTGTTCTAAGCATTTTGTGTGCCTAACCTTACTCAGTCTTCATGCTAAGCTTATGAGATAGGTACTCATTTTTCAGTTGAGTTTTGAGTCAGCATTAATTTTCCCAATAGGGAATATATGGACAAAGTAAGAAATCAAAAGGAACAAGAAAATAAAAATTCAGTGAAAAGTAAATCTCCCTACCCTTGCTTCTCAGTCACCCAACTTATATCCATACAATTACTCATCACCTTTTCTTCATCCTTCTAGAGATGTTCCATACGTTTACAAGTTTTATGTGTGTAGTAGTCTCCCCCTTATCTGCTGAAGATACGTTCCGAGACCTCTGATGGATGCCTGAAACCATGTATATAGTACCAAACCCTACATATACTGTTTTTTCCTATCTGTACATATCTATGGTGAAATTTAATTTATAAATAAGAAACAGAAAGAGGTTAACAACAATAATAGCACAATGATAACAATATACTGTAATAAAAATTATGTGAATGTGGTCTTTCTCTCCCAAAGTCTGTTGTGCTATACTCAACCTATTTTTGGACCACCATTGGCTACAGGTAACTGTAACTGTGGAAAGTGAATCTGTGGATAACGACAGACTACCGTGTTATGTATATGTCCGTTTTTGTGCAAAAATGATTACCTACTATACACACTGTTCTGCATCTTTTTTTCACTTGAAAAATTTCAAAGTATTTACCTATCTACGGAGCTATCTCATTGTTTTTTAGTGGCTGCTAAGAAAGTGGTGCATCAGTGGATATCCATTGCACATTATTCTGAGCGTGCCCAACTATATCTAGAGAGTATATTCCTAGAATATTGGATCAAGGTGGATTGTTCTTAACCAAATTTTTTCCTACAAAGGATTGCCCTCAAAATATAGTCCTACCTTAAATAACAAGGGTTATTATGTTGCAGCTGATTTTTTCCCTCTTTTTTTTTTTTAATCTTTGCAAATCTGATGGGTATATGTAGGGGAAGATTGGTACCTTATATTTTAGTTTGTATTTATCCTATTGAGTGAAGCCACATCTTCTCTGGAGTTGCTCATACCTTCATTCTGTCAAAGGCTAACAGTTTGACTGTGAGGACAATCTTAAGGCTGAAGGGATTACTGCTGAGGTATATGACCATCATATATACCACAAAGTCATTCCCACAAGCCTGTAAGCATTTCACCATTGCTTAGAATAGTTTATAAGTAGGAAATAATTCTAGAAAATAAAATTGGAAGAAGCAGAGATAACTGATCTTGGAGATGTGACTATCACTGGAAATGAAGGGAACAGTGACTCAGCAATTTCTGGTGTTTATTTTCTTCCTCTTAGTTGTGGCTTCCTGTAGGTGGACAGTGTTTGATTCAGGAACTTTTTAATAGCCACGTAGAACCACAGAGGAAACAGAGCTCTGATAGATGTGCCAGTGAAGAAGAGCAATGAAGGCTTACAGCAAGTTAGGTTATTTTTCAGAGTTTCTTCCCCCCTCCCACTTCCTTCATTCCTTTTGGTCTTAATGATGAAAAGACAGAAGAAAAAGAGTGCTGGATACATTTAACTCCCTCTGGTGATTCACGAAGTCTGGTGGAAAAAGGGTACTTCTGTTAAAGAAAAACTAATTGAAAAATGGAAAATACATGTCCATTGGGAAGGATACAGAAAAGGGGGGCCATAATAGAATAGAAAGTCTAGATGAGAAGAAATATTTGAGTAGATTACACTATTTTCTGTTGTCTGCTGCACATTTGTTGTTGGTGAAAGTTTGTAAGAATCTTCAAGACTGTATCTCTCAGGAGAAAGAACAGCCATTATCTGAATACATCCTCATGAAGATCTTGAGCAGTATTAGAAATGATTAAATTGGGACTCTTCCCTTTTTAAAAAAAGGGGGGAGGGGGATTTAAATTGTCCCTGAGATTAAGTATTTAAAAGCATAAGAGGCTAATCTAGCAAGGAGGCTGAATTTATATACTGATGAAGAGAAGGGAACCTGAGAGGACAGACTCTGGGGTTTGTGCTTACACAGTACACATCTGTTACTGATGAGGTTTATGAAATCTCTTGCTTTTATTGTTGGAAACTAGCAGTAAATAAGACAATGTCATATTTAAGTACTTTAAAAAAATCAGTGATCTGCTGTCCAGTGTGACTCCTTGCCATGTGTAGCTTTTGGACACTCATAATAAAATCTCCACATTACTGTGTGAACCCGCTGTAAAGTTGTGTGTTTATATTCTGGGTAAATTTAAATGCGTAAAACGATCTTTTTTTTTTTTTTTTGGTTTCTTAAATAGCATGTGAGAAGGACAAAGACTTACACCAACTTTGAGATGAGTAAAATATTAGTATTAATAGTTCCAGTGAGGGACTCAGCCCATAACTGAGAAATGACTATTTAAAAATATCTCAGAATGAAACATTATGTATTCTTTTCAGTCTCTAAAACAAAATTATAGGGCTCTTAACTTTTCTTTTTTTACCAAATTTTTTGTGATATTTGCCATTAAGCATTTGATTCATTTTACTAGTAACATCCTGCCAAGTCCATACCTGTGAAGTCTTCAAAAATGCTATGAAAGTGGAATGTGCTGTGGAACTTAGCAAGAAGGATTTTTTTCAGTATTACCAAAAATAGATACCCACCCAGGTTGGCACAGTTGTTAAGAGGAGAGAGATAAACAGATGAATGTTGTCAGTTAGGTTCCTGAGGGAGAACAGCTGACTACGAAAATGAAATCTTACATCAGTTATTTTTGGAATGATAGGGAAATTTTAAATATGGAGCTAACAGTGTGCCAAGACTTTTCAGAGGCCTGACAATTAGGATAATTAATGCTAATGTTTCTGTTGGAATTGTGTACATGTAGGTTGCTTCTAACTTACCTCAGTAATTGCTAATGTTTAGGGGCTTCTCTATGGAAGAGGCCCAAAAGGTCTGTTAATTAGGAGAATGTGGTAACAGTGAACAGTAATCCTTGTGACATTGGTGACCTTACCAAGTGTCACTTTCTGGGTCTGCAATGTTTCTTTAAACAGAATAGTTCCAAAAGTGACAGTGTTCTCATGGTCTGCATTGGAGATTTTGGAATAGAAGGTTGTTAAAAATCACAGGGAAGTTAACAGTTTAAGCGAATTTTTAGTTAGCTTGCTAGTTGGTATAATGGTAGTGGTTCTTTTAAAGATTAAAAATTAGATGACTCGG
>NW_003852542.1:1448243-1489744 GCF_000181295.1 Otolemur garnettii | reverse complement strand
AAAAAAAAAAAAAAAAATTAGAGCTTGGGGCCTGAAGTTCAAGCGGCTAGAGTGTCAGTTGCATACACCAGAGCTGGTGGGTTTGAGCCTAGCCTGGGCCTGCCAAACAACAATGACAACTATAACCAAAAAACAGCCAGGCATTGTGGTGGGCGCCTATAGTCCCAGCTACTCGGGAGGCTGAGGCAAGAGAATTGCTTAAGTCCAAGAATTTGAGGTTGCTGTGAGCTATGATGTGACAGCACTCTACAAAGAGCAATGTGGTGAGACTGTCTCAAAAAAAAAAATTAAAAATTAGATGTTTTCTGTTGGAAATACCATTATCTAGAACACAACATATTCTAGGAATATTCCCTTACTAAGGTAATTAAATATGAAATGTCTGATTTCAAATCAAATGTGTAATTTATTATATCTCAAACAAGAATCAGTACAATTAATCAAAGTATGAGCCTAAACTATCAACAACAATTTTGCCATCTTATATGCCAGCAGTGAAGAAGCCTGGAGAGCGAGTGGCAATGAAATCACACCTACAGCTTGTTCAGAATTGAATGTTTTTTTCCTTGCAAGAAGCAGTCCAAAACCTAGAAGAAGTGATAGTCAGTTGGTACAAGGTCTGTGAATACAGTGGATGACAGAGTTTCCAAGTCTACCTTCTGTAGTTGGAGCAGCATTGTTTGTGCGAAAGCATTGTCTTGTAAGAGAACTGGCCTTTGTCTGTTGACCAATCTTGGCTGCTTAATCACATGCATCCTCTTCATTTTGTTCAGTTGGTTGGTGCAGGCATCCGCTGTGATCAGTTGACCAGATTTCATGAAGCTATAGTGGATAATACCAGTGTTTTGGGCCACCAAACAGACACCATTAGCTTTTTTTGATGAATATTTGGGTTTGGACTGTGATTCCACACTTTGTCTTTATCTAGCCATTGTGCCAAATGAGTGCCTGTGATTGTCAAAAAGAATCCATTTTTCATCACATGTAACATATGTAACCTTTACATTGTGAAAACAAAGGCAAACTTCTAAGACAATGTCTTTTCTGACACTCATTTAATTCATGCATAACCCGTTCATCCAGCTTCTTTACCTTGGTCTAATATTGTTGGAATACTAACATCAAACTTTGCTATAGGTTGAGATGGATTTGCTTCCACTACCGCTTTCAGCTCATAATCCCCATCTTGGTCTCAAGGCCACCCACACGGCTCATTTTCAATATTACAGTCACCAGATTGGAACTTCTTAAACCATTGTTATGCATTCATTAGCCATGTCCTTCTCAAACATTTCCTTGATAATTTTGAGCTGTCTGTACTGCCTTGGTTTATTGTGCAATTCATATTAAAAAATAATGTGAATTTTTGATTTATCCATGGTTTCACAAAAGTTTCTCTAAAAAAAATTTGAAAAATATTCCCAGGTCAAAATGTGTGTTTGAAAGAATGAGGATGTACCTTCACAGTAAAAAAAAAAAAAAAAGGCGTCAGAGTGAAATGTCAATGTCAAACTTAGTACTTAAGGAAATCAAACATTAATTACTTTAAAAGCCTAAAATATTTTGGGGGGGGGTTTACTTCTGGCCATATTGTTCCTAATGTCTTGCAGGTAGTGGGTAAAGTTTTTGGTGCCAGTGCTTAGTTTTATGCTTTTGTAGTTTCATGTACTTCATAGTGTTGGATTTGTTCATCATCAGATTAACGAAGGTTGGGAATATATTACTTCATCCATTCAGTAAACATACATTGAATAACTTATTATTGAATATCTATTTGCATCAGTCTCTGTGCTCAGTGATACAGCTAGCCCTGTTAATGCCCAGCAGTGCTTTGAGGTGCCCCCATTTTTTAGTAAAGAAACAGCATTTGTAGAATTAATTAACAGATTGCCCCAATCCACATTGCAGTACCAGGATTTTAAGTTCTGCAGACTTGTGCTTTTTATCACTCTACTTCATTCAGAATAGTGCCAAGATAGTTGAGCAAGACAGAGCCCCTTCCTTAGAAGACCACAGACTATGCGGGTGTGAATAGATTGGGATGTGAGCCATATGAAAAGTTAAAATAAAGAACATCTAGAATTTTGCACATGGGGAGATTATTAGGAAAACTATAGAAAATGTAATTGAGTCTGGGCCTTAAATTATTCAACCCTATTTGCAACTATTCAATTTGTGTTTGATTGTGTAAAAGTTAACTAGCACTTAACATTGGGAGAAGTATCACAGCTTCTAATTTCACAGAGGAAACAAGTTTCCTACCTGGACCAGCTTTAAATACCAGGACACGTCACTGTTGCTGGCAATTGCCAGTTGCTATTATAGATTTAGGTTATCCAAATATGTTTGCATGTATTTTTTGGCCTATATCTCCCTCCACCTCCATTTTCTGTTCTCAGCAGGCCTGTTGTTTTCCTTCTTTATCTCTTTATATCACATGACAAATGCTTTTGATTTATGCTACTGACCAACCACTGCTTTCTTATTCCTGGGTTACATAATTTTTCCTCCTGGCACAAACCTTTTAGTTTTCCAGCCCAGCCTGCTTTCCTCTTAAAAAAGGAAGTGGGCTGGATGGAGAAGGCATAAGAATCTTGGTAAGAAATAGAAAACTAGTCTTATTTTCTTTTTGATTCTTTAAGATTCTTGATAATGGGCCATACATACCCTGACTTGCTCAATTCTTTCAACTTTGCATCTTTCTTCATTGTACCATTCTGGGAAAGAAACCTCCTATCTCTGAGATTCTTGTGTTCTTTCTCTCCTGTTTGTCTTTGCTATTGAGTCCATGGTAGTCCTGTCTGCATGGTTCCAACTTGCATAAATTTGATTTACCACAGTTAGTTAAATAATACCAGACCTCTAACAACAGGGTTCAAATTTCAGTCACTAAGGTACATTAACTCTGGTATATTAAGTGGAAACTTCTGCCTCTTTAGTCCATAGTCAGCACATAAGTAACAGATGTGCATCATGGTCATGACCAGTCATGCTACTTCTTCCTGAGTCTGTCAGTGATTGTTTACTGCATCTGCTGTTCAATCCACCTGCATATCAGCACATGTGTAGTTGTATTGCCCCTTTATCTCTCAGTGACAAATCAGGGTGACATTTTACAAAAATGGAACAAAGATAAATTGCTGAAAGTGAAATTGGATGTGTAAAAATACCAGTCAGTTCAGCTAACATTCAGGCCAGAGTGTTGTAGTGGTAATAGTTATCTCATTGAAAGGACATGGTGATTAAAGGATATTGAAGAACTTTACTTAATTAAAGCTGTTTTCATCATTTTTTGTTGTCACAAACTCACTAATGTTAAACTATCCGGGAGACTAGTAGTGTGAATAAGAATGCTGCTGTGACTTTTGTATCCAGATTCCAAAGGGTTAGTTAAAGGCAGATGTTACAATGATTATCACAGAAGGCAACCCCATCAAAACTTAGTGAAAGTCATAGGATTATGAAGTGGTCATAGAGTTAAAGATAAATTGACGATCTTATTAAGAGGCAACTGCGGAGAGTGACTTTAAATAAAACCTGTGCTTATCTGGCCAGTTAACTCTGCCCACTGAAGTGAAGTCAAAAAAATAAAAATGTGGGTTTCTGGGTACAATTCTATGGAAGGGGTGTGAAAAAGACCTATTAGGCATGAGATTCGCCTTTATGCCTAAACGTTAATAGGAGTAAAAATGGAGTATGTCATCCTTAGCTTAGAAAATGACATTTTCCTAGCGGGGAAAAAGGTTAGCAAGTCCCTTGCCTTAGGATACTTAGTCTTTTTTGTTTTTTATTTGAGACAGAGTCTCGCTTTGTCACCCTCATTAAGAGTGCTATTGTGCCATAGCTCACAGCAACCTCAAATTCTTGGGCTCAAGTGATTCTCTTGCCTCAGCCTCCTGAGTAGATGGGACTATGGAGGCTCCCGCCACAATGCCTGGTTATTGTTTTTAGAGACCAGGTATTGCTGTGGGTCAGTCTGGTCTCAAACTGGTGAGCTCAGGCAATCCACCCGCCTTGGCTTCCCAGAGTGCTAGGATTACAGACTTCAGCCACCTCACCCACCAATATTTAGACTTAAGGGAATGTAAAACTAGTTTTCTATGAATTTCAGTTCTGTGGTATCCTCCCCACTCTTCTTTTTGTAAGGGTAGCTATTTACCTTTATAAACATTTCTTGGCAAGGAGTTGGGAAGAATAAAGCAATGCTAATATTTTTCTGATTATTGTATAACCATGTTCATAGCAAAATTTGAAAATATACATAAAAATAAATTCAATTAGTAAATGAAAAATTATGTTGTCTAAAATGCCTAAGTTAAATGGAGTTACAAATACTCATTACTTGAAAAGCTTGAATCCGTAATTCATAACTTGGATTACTTTTAGGAAAAGTAATTTGGAGTTACTCTGGCCCTTTCATGAAAATGGGAAGTTAAGAAGTTTTGTTTCATTTTCAAGTATAAAGGCAATACATGTTCATTACAGAAAAATTGGAAAATATAGGCTAGCATAGACTATTATAAAAACAATTGTAATGTGGAGTGCTGTTCCACTGGTTTTATTGATATGTCTTCCAGTGGTTTCAGTCTTGGTGCTGGTCTAATAGTTGGTGGCCTTGTTCTGAAAGCTCATGCTACAGCAGTTAATAAATAATACCTTCGGCTCGGCGCCTATAGCTCAACCGGCTAAGGCGCCAGCCACGTACACCTAAGGTGGCGGGTTCGAATCCCCAGCCCGGACCCGCCAAACAACAATGACGGCTGCAACCAAAAAATAGCCAGGCGTTGTGGCGGGCGCCTGTGGTCCCAGCTACTTGGGAGGCGGAGGCAGGAGACTCGCTTGAGCCCAGGAGTTGGAGGTTGCTGTGAGCTGTAATGCCATGGCCCTCTACCCAGGGGGACAGCTTGAGGCTCTGTCTCAAAAAAAAATAAATAAATAAATAATACCTTCTTGGCATCATTATTGTTAAAAATACTGATGACTAAAGTTATTTTTTCTATATGTCACACTTTCCCCTTTTTAATACTATATTGTGAACATTTGCCTATGAAAATGAGATTGTTTTCTTCCTTGGTGAATCATTTGCTATGGTCTTTACCTATTTTCTGTTAGCTTTTATTTATTTATTTTTTTTGAGACAGAGTCTCACTTTGTTGCCCTCAGTAGAGTGCTGTGGTGTCAAAGCTCACAGCAACCTCCAACTCTTGGCTGTAAGTGATTCTCTTGCCTCTAGCCTCCCAAGCAGCTGGGACTACAGGCGCCTGCCATAATGCCTGACCTCTTTTTTTTTTTTTTCTTTTTTGAGACGGCGGGTGGGGGGGTGGGTTTCATTCTTGTTCAAGCTGATCTCAAACTTGTGAGCTTCAGGCAGTCCACCTACCTAGGCCTCTCAGAGTGCTAGGATTACGGGAGTGAGCCAGCACGCCCCGCCTGGCTTTTTATCTTTGGTTAAAATTTGTAGTTACTCTATTTTGTTCCCTTTTTTGACTTTACAAACTCTTGAACATGTACCAGAAACAAAAAAGAAAAAGTTCACTGCCTCTCCTTTCTTGTTAGTAGGAAAACATATTCATGCTTTTATGGGTGAGAGTTTGGGATACTGGAAAGAGACCTGTTTAAATACTTGGAACTCAATCTATAAGATGCCTGATAGACTAGAGATGGCAAAACACAGTACTATTGATAACTGTTGGTGTGAGGTATTCATAAAAGATTGTTGCCAGAGTACCATTTGGTGTCAGCAAGTTTACTAAACTTGGCATACCAACTTGACAGTACTCATCCTATTGCCAAGCAGGGATCCACAGTTTACTTAGTAAATGTGCCCAAGGTCCAGACATGTAATACATTAAAAATCACTTTGAGGTCAGAGAATCTCATGAATTGACTCTTAAGATATAAATGCCGTAACAAGTTAATTAGAATGTTTAAAGGGCAGGATCATTTTCCAAAGGTGCAGTAAAGGTGCAGCTCTGTAAAGTTCAGTCCAGTCAACTGATTCATTACAATAACTTGAAAGATTCTACTCTTGTGGTTTATGGAATTACTCAGATTTTATGTTTATACCCAATTCAGATTCCAGAGGTCTTTGGTGAATTGGATTACAGGATGATGGTTAAATTCATATAATGTGATATTAATAGCTTCTATATTTTAATATGTTTAGAGAAATAAAGTAGTGCTTCCTTATCACCTTATTGCAAAATCTGATTTTTTTTCTAGTTTGCATGTGTCTTTTTAAATTTCAGATCAATATGAGGGGACAATTAGTTTACAGTAATCTCCCTGATGGAGTTGTGTCTCACTCCCAGGAGATGTACCATATACTCTTAACATTGTACCTGTTAGGTGGGGGCACACCAAGTCCCCTCCCTTCTTCCCTCTCCCCCTCCCTCCTCCCGCAAAATTTTATTTTAGCAGTTACCTGTATACTTTTCTGCTTTAGTCCTCGTCAGACCTGGTGATCCCAGCTCAAGATTGGTTATACCAGCTATTTTATTCTGTAGAGACTTGAGTCTCTATACTTTAGATCAGTGGTTCTCAACCTTCCTAATGCTGCGGCCCTTTAATACAGTTCCTGTGGGTTGCTACCCACAGGTTGAGAACTGCTGCTTTAGATCATTCAAAGTTGAATCTTATTTTTTTCCTTATTAGTACTAGATTTGTACAAATCATTTTGGCACAGTAAGATGTACTGTGTATTTCTCTAGCTTTATCTTTCTTCATTAGATTGAAAGCATCTTGAGGGGAAATAACTGCGTTTTTTCTGTTTTTAATCACAAAGTGAGTAGCACAGTGGTTCTCCTCAGAACCATTTATTCATATACAAACATGCCATTTTAACAGGAAAAGATTAGTGGATCTAGGCAATTTAGGCTGATACCTGCTTCACAGTATGGCCTTGTACAAGTTCAAGTCCATTATAATGTGATATGTCAGAGTAATTCTTGTCTAGTTTTAAAACGTTCATAAATATGTAATTGTCACCTAACTTAATATTTTTTCTTTCACTGACTGAAAGGGCCTTTTTAGGTATAGTTGGTATTATGTTTCTTTACTTTACAAATTCTTAGTCTGAGTATTGATGTTATGACAGACCTCCACAAGATGGCAGGCAAAACCCCTTTTTTGTGTTACGAGGTTTCAAACTATTTTTATCACACCTTGCTTATGCGCTTGATTATTGTTAAAATCCTGTTTGCTTTTTCTTTAGGTGGGCAGTTTCGAACCGAGAAATGCTTATAGCCCAAAACAGCTCCTTAGAATTTAAGCTACACAGACTGTATTTCATTAGCTTGTTAATGGGTGGAACTACAAATCAACGCGAGGCATTACAGTATGCTAAAAATTTTCAGCCATTTGCCCTAAATCATCAAAAAGGTGAGTCTGTAGTCAGATGTTTTTAATGTTTGGAACAGGGCTATAGTAATTACACCAGTGTAATTTATCTTAACTGTATATAATACACATTGGCTAATAAACTAAAACAATTATAGATGGTAATCACTTAAAAATCTCTGACTAGCTTTAGAACAAAAGTGAAACTTTAAAGCCTCTTAAGTGAGAAATCCAAAAAGACAGCAGATTTTGGATTCCATATTAAACTAAGAGGAAACGTGAGGAAGACTGAGGTGTGCATTTACCCTTTCCCCATCTTTATCTCACTTTATGCTGCTGTTATTGCATGACAAAGTGTCTAAGGGCCAGGGTGGCAGGTGTTAACCCCACGTGTCAGTGTAGGAGCGCTGGCTAGCCTGCACCAAAGATGGGGGATGACATAATTGTTATTCTCCTAGAAATGGTAATAGTACTGTATGTACTGTGGATAAGAATTAAAAAATTGTAAGTTCAGTGTTTTCTGTGCTTTGTCTTTCTTCCTTTCTCTCCGTGGTCTTTACTTTACTTTGGGGTGAGGGAAGAAGCCAAGCTTAAGGACCAGAATTTCAAGACATTGTTAATATATTAGGTTGGTGCAAAAGTAATTGCAGTTTGGGACCATGGATTTTAAATCATTATAACTAGGCTCCAGCGCATCATTATTAATCAAAATAGGTTCCATTACAGTCAACACATTGTTGCCAATGAGAAATAAGTTTGTTGGCTCGGTGCCTGTGGCTCAAGTGGCTAAGGCGCCAGCCACATACACCTAAGGTGGCGTGTTCAAATCCAGCCCGGGCCCGCCAAACAACAATGACGGCTGCAAACAAAAAATAGCCAGGCGTTGTGGTGGGCGCCTGTGGTCCCAGCTACTTGGGAGGCTGAGGCAGGAGACTCACTTGAGCCCAGGAGTTGGAGGTTGCTGTGAGCCGTGATGCCACGGCACTCTATCCAGGGGGACAGCTTGAGGTTCTGTTTCCAAAAAAAAAAAAAAGAAGTTTGTTTCTCCTGTAGCATTTAAAAAAAAAAAAATCTGTGCCTCAGGACTCTACAAACTCTTAGAAAGTATTTTCTGCATCCTGCTGATTGTGGATGTGTTTTCTTGCAAAAAAAAATTGTCTAGACGCATGAAAAAGTTGTAGTGGGTGGTGAGAGGTAAGGTGAATATGGTGGATGAGGCAAAACTTTGTAGCCCATTTTGTTCAATTTCTAAAGTGTTGGTTGTGCGATATACAGTCAGGCATCGTCCTGGAGAGGAATGAGGCCCTTTCTGTTGACCAGTGCCAGTGGCAGGCGTTGCAGTTCTTAGTGCATCGCATGGGTTTGCTGAACATACTTCTCAGATGTAAAGATTTGGTCAAGATTCAGACAGCTGTAGTGGATCAGATTGACAGCAGACCACCGAACAATGACCATGACCCTTTTTTGGTGCAAGTTTGGGTTTAATAAGTGCTTTGGAGGTTCCTCTCAGTCCAGCCACTGAGTTGGTTGCCACTGCTTATCGTATAAAATCCATTTTTTGTTGCTCATCACAATCCAATGGAGAAATGGTTTGTTGTGTAAAATAAGACAACACTTGAAAATGATGATTGTTCTGGTCAGCTCATGAGTCACCTACTTATCAAGCTTTTATTCAACTTTCCATTTGCTTCAAATGCTGAACAACTGTTGAATGGTTGCATTTTTTGGCAACTTCTTCAGTAACTTCACGTGTAGTTGTTAGAGGATCAGCTTTGATGATTGCTCTTAGTTATTGTCAATTTCCTATGGCTGGTCACTAAGTTCCTCATCTTCAAGGCTCTCATCTCCTTTGAAAAACTTAGGGAACTACCACTGTATTGTACGTTCGTTGGCAGTTCCTGAGCCTAATGCATCGTTGACATTGCAAGTTGTCTCTGCTGCTTTTTGACCTATTTGAACAGAGCAAAAAACCACAATCACTTTTCCACCAACCTAATACTATTTTAGGCTATATTGTTTGGGTGGGGGATATTCTTACCTTTCTTGGCTTGTTACCTACAAGCGAACTCTGATGCACTGATTTTCAACTGGTATGCTGTGGCTCACTGGTGTGGCATGGAAAAAAAATTTTTTTTAAAGGCTGGGGCTGGGTTTGAACCCTCCACCTCTGGCATATGGGGCTGGCACCCTACCCCTTTGAGCCACAGGCACTGCCTGCCATGAAAATTTTTTAAAGATCATTAATTAAATTATTTTTGAAAAGCGTTATATATTATTTTGTTTTGCTCCTTTTTAAAACCAACATAATTAAGTGTGCTGCAGAAGTTTAACTATAGGTTCAAGTGTGCCATGAGTTGAAAAAGATTGAAAAATGCTGCTTTAATGCCTTTTTTGCTAATGCTTTTTCATTTAGACATTCAGGTTTTGATGGGAAGCCTTGTGTATCTCAGACAAGGGATTGAGAACTCACCATATGTTCACCTGCTTGATGCAAACCAGTGGGCTGATATCTGTGACATCTTTACCCGGGATGCTTGTGCCCTTCTGGGGCTCTCTGTGGAGTCCCCTCTCAGTGTCAGGTATGGATATTGGCTCTGTTTGCTATTGAAATATGCATTGGTTACCTACCTTTAACTTGTCTGGTTCTTCATATTTAAAGTCAAGAAAACTTTTGTCTTTCTAAAGAAAAATGCAATTGGTATTTCAAGAGATCATTACAGTTTTAAGGCAATGGTTCTCAAAATGGGGTCTTGGTGAACCTCAGGGGATCTCAAGAGCTTGTCTACACTGTTGATGTTTACACAGTACAAAACAATGATGGGCTAACCTGCTGGAGCCTTAGCTTAAGTTGAGGCAGAGGCAGATACTTGCTGTATTCCTCACCACCACATACTTGTGATTTAAGACTATAATCCTAACACTCTGGGAGGTTAAGGCCAGAGGTGAGGATCACTTGAGGCCAGGAGTTTAAGACCTGCCTAAGGAAGAGGAGACCAGGAGTGGTGGCACATCTCTATAGTTGGAGCTACTTGAGAGGCTGGGACAGGCTCAAGCCCAAGATTTTGAGGTTACAGTGAGCTATGATGGTGCCACCGCATTCTATCCTGGGAGACAGAACAAGACATAGTCTCCAAAAGAAAGGGCCGGGTGGCTCGGCGCCTAGAGCTCAACTGGCTAAGGCGCCAGCCACGTACACCTAAGGTGGCAGGTTCGAATCCCCAGCCCGGACCCGCCAAACAACAATGACGGCTGCAACCAAAAAATAGCCGGGCGCTATGGCGGGCACCTGTGGTCCCAGCTGCTTGGGAGGCGGAGGCAGGAGACTCGCTTGAGCCCAGGAGTGGAGGTTACTGTGAGCTGTAATGCCACGGCACTCTACCCAGGGGGACAGCTTGAGGCTCTGTCTCAAAAAAAAAAAAAAAAAAAGAAAGAAAGGGCCGGGCGAAGTGGCTCACGCCTGTAATCCTAGCACTCGGGAGGCCCAGGCCAGGGGATGCCTGAGCTCACAGGTTTGAGACCAGCCTAAGCCAGAGCAAGACCCCCCCCCATCTCTAAAATACAGCTGGGTGTTATGTCAGGCTCCTGTAAGTCCCAGCTACTTGGGAGGATGAGGCAGGAGGATCACTTGAACCCAAGAGTTTGAGGTTGCTGTGAGCTAAGATGCCACGGCCCTCTACCAAGGGTGACCAAGTGAGACTGTCTGGGAAAAAAAAAGAAATGCTAGATTTAAATGGGTATGGTGGTATGCACCTGTATCCCAGCTACTAAAGGGGCTGAGGTGGAGTGATCGCTTGAGGCCAGTGTGAGCAACATAATGACACCCCAGTCTTCTAAAAAGAAAAATAATAATAATAATTGGTTCAGGGTCTGTAGCTAGTAGTTTAGGTGCCAGCAACATGCACCAGGGCTGGTGGGTTCAAACCCAGCCAGGGTCTGCTAAACAACGACAACAATAACAAAAAAATAGCCGGGGATTGTAGCAAGCACCTGTAATCCCAGCTACTTGGGAGGCTCAGGCAAGAGAATCACTTAAGCTCAAGGGTTTGAGGTTGCTGTGAGCTGTGATGCCATAGCACTCTACCAAGGGTGACAGAGTGAGACTGTCTCAAAAAAAAAAAAAAAAAATCCCCCAACACTCAAGAATGTTCTTGATGAGATGTTAAAAATTATTAGCTTTATTAATTTTGACCTTTGAGTACACTTATTTTAATATTTCTATGACAAAATAGAAAATTTATGTAAAGCACTTTAGTTTCCTGCCCAAGTATGATTGTCTTTTTTTTTTGAGACAGAATCTCAAGCTATTGCCCTGGGTAGTGTGCTGTGGCGTCACAGCTCACAGCAATCTCAAACTCGTGGGCTTAAGTGATTCTCTTGTCTCAGCCTCCCAAGTACCTGGGACTACAGGTGCCTGCCACAACGCCCAGCTATTTTGTGGGGTGGGGTGGCGGTTGTAGTTATCATCATTGTTGTTTGGTGAGCCTGGGCTGGATTCAAACCTGCCAGCTCTCATGTATGTGGCTGGTGCTCTAGCCACTTGAGCTACAGGCACCAAGCCTATGACTGTCTTAAGACAAAGCATTGTCCAACACACTGTACCCCATGATAGTATTAATGTGCACAACTATGATTTAATAATAATAAAAAAAAAGACAAAGCATTGTATGTTGCTTAAGAGGTAACCCAATCACTTTTTTTCATGAAATGCAATTTTTACTTGAAAGAATAACAGACAAACTACAAGTTATACTCAGGTTTTTGGCATTTTTTAATTGTTTGCTGTCTTTTTAAGAGATAGAGTCTCCCTGTGTTACCCAGGTTGGATTCAGACTCCTGGATAAGTAGCAGGGACTACTTGTGCACACCACCACATTCAAACTTTTCTTTTTGTTGCTGTTGTTGTTGAGACAGAGTCTTAATTTTGTTGCCCTCAGTAGGGTGTCTTGGTGTCATAGCTCACAGTAACCCTCAAACTCTTGGGCTCAAGCTATTCTCTTGCCTCAGCCTCCCAAGTAGCTGGGACTACAGGCACCCACCACAACACCCAGCTATTTTTAGAGGCAGAGTCTAGCTCTTGCTCAGACTGGTCTCAAATTCATGAGCTCAGGCAGTCCTCCCGCCTTGGCCTCCCAGAGTGCTAGGATTACAGGCATGAGCCACTGTGCCCAGCCCCCATTTAGCCATTAGTAAAATAAATGAAGAAAGCTTGTTACAGCAAGGAAACAACTGACAGTATCCTACCATGATGATAAAGTTCGAAATAATTCGTTTATTGGTTGGTTTGGCTTTTGGCAAGGGGTGAGGGTGAGTAGGATGTTTAAGATTTTTTCGAGCTAAAATTGAAATTTTGGGAGACTTGTAACCTCTGTTGTGAGCTTCTCCATACTCAAAGGCTTTTCTAATGAGATTGGTGGGGATATTAATGAATTTGATTGTATAATGGAATGAAACATTTAGTAATTCAGTATCATCTTTAAAAATGAGGCATGCATAAGTCAACATAAAGTACAAGGTAGATCAATGGATTTTAATGTAGCAGGGTACTAAACTACTGCCTGTGGTAGTAAAGGATATCCATAGTGATCTGAAGGCAATTCAAGTACTACAAATTTGTATGAGGCTAGATTTTTTTTTCCATGTACTTCAACCAGAAGAATATGTTGTAATTGAATGCAGAGTCAATTGTAAGAATCCAGCTATCTATTAAGGTAGGCATTAAAGATATTTGTAGAAGTATAAAATAGTACCACTCTTCTCACAAGAGAAAGTAATTATTTCTTTTTTTTAATTGAATGGTAACTATGTACATTAATGCACTTCAGAGAAAGTAATTATTTCTTACAAGAATGTTATTTATAACATGGTATGTTTATTTTTAAATGAAATATCTTTTAAATCGGTTTTCTTTTCTTTTTCTTTTTTTTTTTTTTTTTTTTTGCAGTTTTTGGCTGGGGCTGGGTTTGAACCTGCCACTTGTGGCATATGGGGCCGGTGCTTTACTCCTTTGAGCCACAGGCCCCACCCTATTTTATTTCTAATACATTAGATAATGATAGCTATCACCCACAAAAACAAAAGCTCTTAGAACCTTAATATTTGAGCATTTAAAGGGGTCCTGAGGCCAAAAAGCTTAAGAACCTGTCTTAAGAATATAGCTTTTAGCTCTTGTATTCATTTAATTCCCCCAAGTGGTACCTGCTAGGTACCAGGAACTGTGTGGGATACAATGGTGAATAAGGTATAGTCTGCATTCCATAGGTGTTCCACATGGAGTAGGAGACAGACCCAGTGCAATCAACTGTAACGTGAGGCAGTATTGCTGTTGGATTTTGGGAAAAAACAGACCCTGAAATGGGGTGTGCATGCAGGAAGTTTTTTGGGATTAGTACCTGTAGGGGCACAAAAGCCAGCAGGATGGGACACAGAGAAAAGCAGTCACAACAAAGGTCTCTACCCATCTCTGAGGAGCTCTAGAACTGTGATAGGCCTGTAGAGTTGTCCCAGCTTGGGTATACAGGGGCTTTTTATCCTCATGTGGAGCAGTCACCGGGTGTGACCGTAATTAGGTGACTTTCTTCAACTGAGGACAGTCCTGAAGTGTTGGCTGCCAATACTTCCAGATCTGAGAAATGAGTGTTCCCAGCCTGAGCAGGGGTGATTTGGATGGAGGGAGAAGGATGCAAAAAAATGATTCAGGGGCAGAGGTGGTAGGTTCAAACCCAGCCCCAGCGAAAAACTGCAAAAAAAAAAAAGATTCAGGGGCAAGAATGTCACTGGTGACTGATAAGCAGAGGCCATTAAATCCGGTATCTTTGTGAAATATAAGGATTTTTACTTTTGGTACCAATGCCAGATTGTTAAATCTCAATTTCTTTTGGACCAAAGATGGTGTTATAGCACCAGTCTGCAGACCACATTTTGGATATCACTCTAGTAAGCTATAGGTTATAGCAAATTTTGTAAGGAAAATAAATTTAAGTATGTTGATAATATAGTTGGTAAGGAAGAGGATGGAAAAGGATGTTACATCTTATTTATTGTTGAGTGTAGAATTCTGTGCAAATTTATTGTTGAGTAAAGAATTCTGTGCAAGAACTTCTCTTTTCCTTTCAAACTCAGATGCTCAAACCACCGTATTTAGAAGAGCAGTTCTTAATTCCTCTTCCGTACTGCTTTCATTTAATGATTGGTTCTCCTTTTCAACACTGGGCACCACAGCTGCTTTTTTTTTTAATCTATATTTTTAAATTTTGTTTTCTAATTATTGAGAAATTAAGCTAAAATTAAGTCCCTATTGAATAATGACAGTTTTAATTAGTATTTTTTTAATATTACATTTTCTTACTGCAAATTTCTCATAATTAGTAAGTTTTATTTAATAAATACAGGGTTTTATTTATTTATTTTTAAGGCAAGAATTGTTTTTTAGTATGTAGGTCACTACGAAGTTTTGAGACCATATGTTATGGTCCATTATCTCGCTTCTAAGAGACACAGTCAACGACATCCTTTCTGATTCACTCTGCAAGCTTCATTTTGCTCAGCTTTTTAGTGTTGCAGAGAGACTTTCATTTATTTTCATCCGTGCACGTTATGGTTCATGATTTTTGTTTATCTTAAAACTTTTTGTAATGACTCATAATTGCAGATATACCATTGGGCTTGGGGAGTAGGAGAGGGAAAACAAGCTTTTTTTCTTCTAATAGAAATGGCTGGGTTTGGTTTTAACTGAACAGAAGGCTCTGTGCCCTTTCCAGTGGCCAGGGCCCTTAGCACATGCATCTGGAGGAACTGACATCTCCTCAGACCAAGTGGCCTGACATCTAGCCTGGCACTGACATTGTCTCTCTTTCCCAGTTTCTCAGCAGGTTGTGTGGCACTGCCAGCTTTAATTAACATTAAAGCAGTGATTGAACAGAGGCAGTGTACTGGAGTTTGGAACCAGAAAGATGAATTACCTGTGAGTTCCATTTTCTATTGGCTATTTACTCTTCTTGCCTTTAGAAGAATATGGGTGTTAAGGGTTTAAAGTGCCTGTCATCTTTCCTTTTAACTAGGCACTTAAATTATTGTAGCCATTTGACAGGAGTTCTTTTATGACTCTGTAGACACAAGTGAATAATAGAAGTGAGGAATCTAGTATATTTGGGGGGCACTAGAGGAGTATTCTTAGAATTTTGACTTCAAGTGGCATTGAAAGTTGATCAAGGAAAACATCAGAAGTGGAGAGGGTCATACATATTGTAGCATGCAATGTGTTCTACAATACAGTTCACAAAACATTTCTACTATGATTTCTTTAAATATAAAAGCAGCGTCAGTTTAATTTGATTTAATGTTGTCTTAAGCATTGGTGTTGATGAGTTCATAGGTTTTTGTTGGTTATATTTTTCTAATACCAATTAAAATATGTATAGATCTATTAAAATACAGGTTGTTCCCATAACAGCTGCAGTTACTATAGACCACCCAGTGCTGTGTCTACTGCTCTTTGGAAAGGGCCTCAGCTTTAATCATCAGCACCAATCACTTGTCAACTCTAACTTCTCTAAGCAGTAGTTTGTTCATCTCTAAGATAGGGACTAACCTTGTCTTAATTGATTGCTAAAGGTTAGGCTAGAGAGAAGATAATTATGCTTAGAATAATAGTATGGGACACATAATAGTTACTCAAATTGTAGCTGCCATGGTACAGTTACGACTTGGAGTGTTAAAGGTA
The DNA here is from genome assembly GCF_000181295.1 of Otolemur garnettii. NCBI lineage: Eukaryota > Metazoa > Chordata > Mammalia > Primates > Galagidae > Otolemur > Otolemur garnettii. The sequence continues at coordinate 1,473,687 of NW_003852542.1, read as the reverse complement.
TGTGTTTTCCCATCAAGCCTCTGACAGTAGACACTGAAATTCTTGCTTGGAATTATTTTTGTCATCGTTATGTCACAGACCTTGAATGGCTAAAATGTGCTTCTGGCTTTTTGTTTTTTTCTGCCACTGCTGTGCAATTACCTTGCTCTTCCAGCTGGCAACCCTGTCGGTTGGTTGCCCTAGTTTCTTCTCAGAGATCTTTTCTGGTTAAAGGCACAGGTGCATTCCCAGTCCAATGTGTGGTCAGGACACAAGCAACACCCCTTCTCCACTGCTGCTCATTTGATCAAGTGAAAAGAAACTCGAGCCTTCACTTGGCTTTGCTGAAGCAGGTGCTCAGCATGTGTCACTTTTCCAGTTACATTGTTAGAATCTCTGACACTTGCACACTAGAACAGAGAAGAATGAGTTCTGAGTTTGCCTGAAGCCTGTGGGGCAGGCTCATAAGGCAGTTGGAGGTGGTGATCTGACCATCATTTATCAGGATTGTTCTTATTACACTTAGTCAACTTTTTTCAAAGAGTCTGGGAAATGGGCTTTTATATTGGTAGTCCTTTTAGATTTAGAAGGAAAAGAAAATCCTCAGAACTGATATTTGTGGAGCCTCTGTATATGCCTGCCATTCTGCTAGATGATTTCTCAATTTTCAGATGATTTATTTCATTTGCAGGCAAGAGAAACAGTTGATATAAGTCCTGTGGCTTTAGTATACAAATTATAAAAGGCTCTGTTGAAACTTGCCTTAAAGCCCTATTTCAGGTGGTTTTTCTGGACCATTACACAGAAAACATGGGAAAATCTGGAGCACACAGAAGTAAACCATGTTTAGCCTGCCTTTAAAGGCGTTACTGTGCTGAATTTTATTACCCAGCTAAGTGCTACAAAATAGTTGAGTTAACACATATAAGTTAAGAGTTTAACTTCTAAACTATCACCTTGCTTTTGATGCTCTCAGACATCAGAATTTGGTTTGAAAAGTAGTGTCACAAATAATTTTAAAGGTTAATTTAACCCTTTAAATCCCTAAAGACTTTCTGTCTCTGATTTAGAGTGCGGCAGAAGGTTAGGTTCAGATGTGTAGATCTCATAAAAGTTGTTTGCTGTGTAGTGCATGTTACCGTGTGGATGGCTTTCTGAAATATAACTTTAGCCTTTTTGCCTTTTTTTTTTTTAAACAGATTGAAGTAGACCTTGGCAAAAAGTGTTGGTATCACTCTATATTTGCCTGTCCCATTCTTCGTCAGCAGACGACAGATAATAATCCACCCATGAAATTGGTCTGTGGTCATATTATATCAAGAGATGCTCTGAATAAAATGTTTAATGGTAGCAAGTAAGTGCCTGACTTTTTATATACTAGTAAATAAATTTTATTTTGGTACTTGATAGGAAGAAAAGAAATAATGAGGTTAAATAAATCCAGATTTAGCAATAGATTACTTAACTATGCATTTGGCCAAAGTAGGTGGTATCTGGTGTTTTGGCATTCCTTTTAATTTATTTATTGATTTGGTAATTACATTTATAATCATGATTTTTTAAACTTTTTAGTAGGTGATACATTTCCCTCCCTCTTTATACATATGGTGGCATACAGTAAACCAAGGGTGTCCAGCCTGTAGGCCACATGCTGCTTTTGTGAGGACCTTTTTTGGTTATCTGTGGTGTTCAATATCATGAAAAGTGTGCATAGACCTTTTCTTTTTTTTTTTTTGCTAATCAGCTTTTTTAGTGTTTGTGTATTTAATGTGTGGCCCAAGAAAACTCTTACTTCTTCCAGCAGAAAAGAAAAATGGTTGGATACCCCTGTAAACTGTTCTGTACTTTGCTGTGTTTTCACTTAGTGATACACAAAGTCTTGGAGATCTTTTTATATGCTGCAGAAAGAGCCATTGTTCTGTTTTTAAGACTGCAGAGTATTGGCTGGAAGTGGTGGCTGTAATCTTAGCACTTGGGAGGCCGAGACAGGTAGATTGCCTGAGCTCACGGGTTCAAGACCAGCCTGAGCTAGAGCGAGACCTTATCTCTAAAAATAGCCAGGCATTGTGGTGGGCGCCTGTAGTCCGAGCTACTTGGGAGGCTGCGGTAAGAGAATCACTTGAGCCCAAGAGTTTGAGGTTGCTGTGAGCTATGACACCACAGTGCTCTATTGAGGGCTACAAAATGAGACTCTGTCTCAAAAAAAAAAGACTGCAGAGTATTCTATCATATAGAAGTTTGATTATTTAGAAAGTTTCCTATGGATAAATATTTAAGTTGTTATTCTAGTGTTTAAGTTCCTTTTTTTTTGAGACAGACCTGGTCACCCTGGGTAATCATAGCTGTGACATCATAGCTCACAGCAACCTCAAACTCTTGGACTCAAGTGAATCTCTTGCCTCAGCCTCCCTAGTAGCTGGGACTACAGGTGTCCAACACAACTCCTGCCTATTTTTTGTTGTTGTTGTTGTTTTAGCAAGCCTAGGCCGGGTTCGAACCACCCAGCCCTGGAGTATGTGGCCAGCGCCCTACCCACTGAGCTATGGGCACCCAGTCATTGTCCTTTTTTTGAGACAGTCTCACTCAGTTGCCCTGAGTAGGGTGCTGTGGCATCATAGCTCACAGCAACTTCAAACTTGTGGGCTCAAGTGATCCTCCAGGCTCAGCCCCCCCAAGTACCTAGGTTTGTTGTTTTGTTTTGTTTTGTTTCTATTTTTTAGTAGAGACAGGGTCTCACTTTTGCTCAGGTTGGTCTCGAACCCCTGAGTTCAGGCAATCTGCCCACCACAGCCTCCCAGAGTATTAGGATTACAGGTGTGAGCCACCACACCTGGCCTAAAGTAAATTACTTTACACGTGATAAATAAATTCTAAAATTGGAATTGCTAATTCTGAGGTATATACATTTATAATTATTTTCAATGGTGTTCAGTTCAGATCTGTTATATAGTAAGATCCTTCTTTTAAAGGAAAGGCCCTGGCTTGTAAAGAAGTGGTTTGTGCCCTTCTCAGACATAAAGCAGCTCTGGTAGTGCAGATTGATGGTGACTAGAAGTGCCAGATAGATTGTTGACCTTAGTGCAGACTGTGCTGGTGTGTTGTGCCACTGAGGAACAAGTGGGGCATTCTTGGTATAGGCTTGCAGCTGGCATCAGATTTGCTGCCCATGAGTGGATCATATGACATGGTGTATTCAAAATCCACTTACAGGCCAGGGCAACTTAATCTTTGGAGAGGAGAAGTTGGATTTACTGCTGAAACTCCAGAAGTAATTTTCAGAAAAGCAGTCTTTGCTTACTTACAAAATAATTTTCACTGATTTCCACTGAAGAAGAGGCTTTTAGTTAGGATCTGGCATGGTTGGTAATTGTTTGTGACTCTTCACAACAATTAATTAGTTAATATTAAGAGACTGTTAAGCTTAGTTAATATTAATCCTCAAAGCAAAGCAAAGACACATATGTTGTGTTTATGAGTTTCTGTGTGTCTATAATTTTTAAAGATGTAGTTACTAGATGAAAATTGAATGCTTAGTACTGATCCTGTTCCTCGATTTAATGTTTTCTCCATTTTTTTTCTTATCTTTAGATTAAAATGTCCATATTGTCCAATGGAACAAAGTCCAGGAGATGCCAAACAGATATTTTTCTGAAGAAATAACTTTAGTTTGCAATTTGTAAGTGAAACTGAATTGTGGGCACATTTCAGAAGAGAACGTTCCATTTAATGCAGCTAACCAAGGACTCCGTGTTTATATAAGCTAAAGCTCCAGAAACTTTGCCAACACGTTAGTGTACACATACTGAGAGGAGTGCTCCAGATGAATATTATCATAGGGCTTTATTATATTCTTGGTCTTCATTTCTGATCAAGTAAATACACCAGCAGTTGTCACTCAGTGCAGGTTTTTGTACTTAATTATATGGTGATTTTTTTACTTTTTAAGAGCAGAAACAGAAATTGACCTCCTCGCCATGTGTTTAATATTTCTCCTGCTTTTACTTTTGTCATTTTCTTGATAATTGTAAGCCTTGAGAGTGTTTGTGAAAAAGTTTTTATTTCCTGTTGTGTATACAGAATTAAATGAAAATTCTTCAGAAAAAAGTTTGATAAATTGAATTGTGGTTATAAAACTAATTTGCATTTTTTTTTTTTGCTTAAGGAAGAAAGCTGTGATAGATTCCAAATTTGCTTTTTGATGTTTTCCTCTGCTCCTCCGCCAAGAAGTCAGCACACCTGCATTTGAGCTCTGCTTATAGCCACAGCAGGCTGCCTATTTAAAATTTCATCATTTAGCAGGCTGGTGTGAGAAGTCTTCCATTAGAGTGGAAAGGAGTACTATTGGGTTTTTTTTGTTGTTTGTTTTTTTTGCTTTTATTGCCAAGAGGTGCTTGTTTTAAAAGTTTGTTCAATGAAATGAAATTCTGAAGTTAGAAGTGTTCTTAAATTGATATTTGCTCTCTTGGTCTTGGTAGCCCTATTCTCTGAATCTACCTTCAGGACTTGGCTATCTCTTGTATTTGTGTATCATTTTAGACACAGTGTTGTGCGTGTGTGTATACTGTGCACCAGCATCAAACATTGTGTATCTAGAAGGGAAGAAGCATGTTTCAGTCCTCAAATGCAGTTACCAGACCCATCACTTTAAATCCTTAAAGTTAGAAGCTAGCAGATTTTCTGTAGTTCAGAATATGTTTATTGCTGTTTTTGTGTTTGAGTAGTATCCTGTTCAATGCCTCTCTTCTGCAGAGCGTATCATCTCATTGACTGTGAATCTGTATATTATTCTAATGGATACAGATAATGATCTTTTCTCTTGTGAGGTATCTTCATTTAATGCACTGTCCAGAAATAGCCATGTGTAAGACTCTTTCTTTGTATGATGAACTACATGGAAAGACTTCTGTGGACATAATTCTGACTCAAACTCACGAAGTTACTTCATTAGAAGAATGTTATATGGAAATCACCAAATATTTTGCGACTTTATCTCATCTGACATGGAACTGAGTATCAATATAGGAGTACTTTCATGAGAAAATGAAAAAAGAAGAAAACAGAAGCAAAGAAATGTGACACTTCACTTTTTCTTGTGGACTTAGTTTGAGGGAGGGGGGATAACAGATTTGGTGCTAAGTTAATTGGAAGCTGGCAGCATTTGCAGTAGTCTGTCAACCTGGATGGTTTATCCTGAAATGCTTACTTGGGAGCATTTGTTTGTGAAGGAAAAGGGTATTCAGAAAAGCCCTGCTTAATCACCGTGTGGTCAGGCTTGTGTAGATGCCTACTGTGTGCTGTGTAGGTTAGCCAGGAATTGTGACTGGCCCAGTTCAGTGCTTGCCTTGTCCAACCTCAGTTTGGCCCCACAATGCCTCTTGCCCCATGATTCTGCTTCACCGTTGGACTCCTCTATAACAGTGGTTCTCAACCTTCCTAATGCCGCAGCCCTTTAGTACAGTTCTTGAGAACCGCTGCTCTATAAAGTTTTCCCCTCTGTCCACGAAAGCAGTGAAGGAAAAGAGCAGAGACAAGCTCCTTGGGCTGCAAAAGAGAAGGTAGAAAATTCTAGGCAACACTCTGGTTAAGGGTGTAAACTGGTTTATTATATATATTTTTTTCCTTTGTTTTTTAAAGACATTCTAGGTTTTAATTCAAACATACCTTTTCCTCCCTAGGCCTAGTTTAACTTTATTTAGAACTTATTCTCACCTTTCTATTCCAAACACCTGCGCAACATTTAGGCTTCACCTAGGTTTGAATGATACAGACGTGTTCTAGAGGTTGGTATAAATGTTTAGTAGCCAAATCCTTCACACAGTTGGCTCAGGCCACTTCTGAGTTTTGTCCTTCTCCCAGTGTTGGGAGTCCTGTTGATGGTTTTCTGTGCAGCTTCTGAAAACTTTATGAAGAAACATGTTTTAACTAAAGCGTGTGACTTTATAACTTTCTGTGTAAGGTCCTTGTAGTCCTACTGGGCAGTGTAAGGGCCAAAAATATGAAACTGTTGATCTGACAATTTAACAAGAGAAACTTATTTCTTGTGACCATCTTCAAGTGCATGGACTTAAAATTCATTGGAGACTAAATGAAGGAGAGGTGGATTTGACGAGGGCAAATCTTAACCAAAGATGCTGAAGTACAGTGTTCTGTCCTTCCTACTCTAGAAAGTAGGAAGTAACACCACCGTCACAAGTGGTTACCACCATATCATGGCTCGTGCTGTCTGCACGTCAGCAGTGCGAGAGGATGCTATTTGTCCCTCTCTTCCTCCACTTGGAAAAGGTAATGATAGAGAAAAGATTTTTTATAGACAGCATAATTATAATATACATTAAACAATTTCAGAATGGTTTCTTACATTTCTTTGGGAACCATTTCCATTTATCCGTTGTGGACAGAGGCCATGGGACTATGCTAAACCAATAAAACCTTATCAGATCTTTAGCCAGAGCATCTGTGTTTTCAAGTATAGTCTTTACAGTGGCTAAGGTTGTCTTTTGATCTTTTTTCTTCCTTTGTGATCATCACAGATGCCATTTTTGTTATTGGTGATTATATGAGACTTCTAATGAACATAAATGAACGGGTATTGGTGCCTCTTTATTTTAAAAATTTTGAAGAAAAGAGCCACCTCATATTCATAGGGTGTGTATTTTATGTGTAGCATTTAATTGAAAATAAGAAAATTATGAAGTGAATCTTTTGTTTAAACTTCTTCTGTAGCAGCTAATGTATACAGAGACACTAGAACCCACACTACATTTTGTGGGGAAAGAGGATCCTTTTTTATCTCTCCAGGTGGTCCCACAGGTTATGCAGTTTAAATTCAGTATTCTTCATGCTGTAAGTTATTTCGGCGTCAGTGGTTTTAGCCTTTGGGACAGTGGATATTGCAGAAACCAAGAATTCTTGGTTATCCACACAAGACAAGCTGCTGGGAGACTACACTAGCATTCTGGTTTTTCAGCTCAACCTCTGATCAAGTGGACTGACAGCCACGCTGCTCAGTCTGTTTAGTCAGCCGACTCAGGTCATTTTCAGGGAAGGCATGGAGGCATGGTTTGGTCAGTTTCATCACTAGGGTGTGTAAGGTGACACAACACAAACCAAATACCTTTCATTACTTTACATACACCATCTTTGGTGACTAGAATGCTGTGGTCTTGAGGGAATGTTAGTAAAGAACACATAGAGCAGTTCTGGGGTTTCATAAGCCTGTCCACACGTGGCAGGTTTTATGTGGTACAGTAGTGTGTACTACAAACAGCTACAGGCTTCATGAACTATTAATCAGCTAAATTGAATAGAATACCAAAAATAGAATGACATATGTGTTTTAATAACTGATGAGGCTGGTTGATTTTACTTCAAGACATAGTGAGAGAAACAGTTTTAAGACATTTCCTCTACAGTTTTAACCCATAGTGGGCATAGGCTTCATTTACTTCCACAGAGGCAAAAGCAGCTGGAACTGGCTTACAGCACATGCTTTGTTTCCTGTTGTGGGTGAGGACCTACACTCTTATTTTAGCAGTCACTTAACCTTCTCGAGCAAGGCAGATGTGGGGTTCACTAGGATTTAGTGCCTGATCTTTTCTTTTGGGAAGGGGTGGGAGTGAATGTATTAGGACTGGGAGGGAAGCAGGAGAAGAAATTGGGAGTGTGAGTGAGTGTGCATGTGTCTGAGATTCACCATTTGCCCCACCTGTACCTAACAAGGAGCAGGTGTTTGATGTATTTTGCTCATGACTGCAGTGTGCATGTATTTTTTTCCTCCTCTGTGTTTTCTGAACTTACACTAAAAAGTTCCATCCAATCATCTTGTTCAGATGGCTCAGGATTGTATTTCTTTTGCTTACCCTGTGCTCTTGGGTTCTATAGTATTTCTATAATTATGTAACAAGAATAGTGTTGCACTGTAATCTATCATATAGAGCTATATGTATGGAAAATTTTGATCAGTTTTTTAAGAAATGTATCCTGTTTGCAAAGGCACAATAAAGTTGCATCTTATAGACTATAGGCAATAAAGCTAACAATAAACCTTATTTAACACAAACCATATTCATATTCTCTGTTCATTTGATTTTAGAAAACATCTAGCATATCTGGTAGTTTTAGGGATTCCATTTAACTTTAAAAATTCTGACATTTAATTTATAATTTCAGACTGATTAATAAATAGAGTTTTGGAAAACTATAAGAAATGCTTTCTTAATGTGTGTATTCCTATGTAAAACACATGGCTTCTCCTGTGTATATTTTTAAAAATTAAAGAAATGCACATTGTAAAAGTGTTTTGTGGAACCAGTCTGTGTGATGTGCTAGGTGACAAGGGCATGAGGGGGGGAGGATAGGGGTGCCAATTGTGAGAAAATTGCTGCCTGCATTTGCTGAGAATCTCCCTGTAAAGAAATTATTTTTAATCTTTGTGACCATTTTATTCTGTTACTGTGCCACCAACAGTGTGAGAAGAGGTGGCTGGCCACCATCCTGAGTTTCTAGGTCTTGAGTTGTCTTATTTTCTGGGCTCACCCATCCTGTGCTCTGACCACAGTAAGTTTATGACCGGCAGTAGGAGCTGCAAGCAGCTTAGTGTCCAGCCTGCTGGTGGGGTGGGGCGTGTGCCCTCAGCATTTCCAGGAGGAACAGAGGCTGAACGGCCTATCCTACTCGGTGACTACCTAAGGTGGTAGGGGCCAAGAATTTATATTTGCGCTCCTTTTGTATACATGGGTCATTAAGAAAGTTTTGAGATTAACAAAATTGAAACATGAAATCTGCACAGACAGAAACAAATGAAGTCATCTCAGCAACACAGAAAAGCTGAGCAAGTTGAAACGAGTAGGTGAATGAGAAAGGACTCTGTGACTGTGTTTCTTGGAAGTAATGGACCATAACACTATCTGTGGGTGGCATCTATGGTCACTTTCATAGCGACCTACGTATGGTTTTAGAGATACACTTTGTCTTATCTGAAATTTTAGAATAATTTCCTACCTGTGAGAACCTAGAAGAGGCCTTGGTACCAACTTTCCCTGCAGCATTCGGGCTCTCCAGCACTTGAAGTGTCATTCGTGGTTCAGCAGCATCAGCATCATCTGGGACTTTGTGAGAAATTCAGCAGCTCAGGCCACAGCCCAGATGTATGGAGTCAAAACCTGCATGGTCATGAGAAAACTGGCTTCCCTTGCCAGGATCCTGTTGGAGACTTCCTGTTTTACGTGAGCCTTCCTTTTAAATGTAGCGCATAAAGATAAATTCTGTGTAGTATGTTGATCTCTATCTTTTTTTTTTCTTAAGCAAACACTGGTATCTATTTTACAAGCAGACAGTCTACTACCTGGCTAGTAAGGGAAGACCAATTTATCCTTTTATTTTTTCTCCCTTTTTTTTTTTTAAATTGAAACAGTCTTACTTTGTTGCCCTTTGTAGAGTTCTGTGGCATCGTAGCTCACAACCACCTCCCAACTCTTGGGCTCAAGCGGTTCTCTTGCCTCAGCCTCCCAAGTAGCTGGGACTTTAGGTGCCCGCCACTGTGCCCAGCTATTTTTTTGGTTGTTTGTTTGTTTAGCAGGCCCGGGCTGGGTTCAAACCCACCAGCCCCGATGCATGTGGCTGGCACCCTAACCACTGACCTGCAGGTGCTAAGCCAATTTATCTTTTTCTTGATGATTAAGTCTTGAGACATCAAGGAAAAAACTTAGTGTGCTTTGTACTGTTTTAGTTTAGTTATTTTAAAAAATCAGTGAATTTCTTTAAGCAATAGGTAGTTGAGTGAGTGTGGTATTTGCAGCATGCTAATACTTTTCCACTCCCTCTGCAGCAAAAAGGGGAAGGCAAAGATGCAAAACAATGGACTTTTTTTTTTTTTTTGAGACAGTCTCACTCTGTCACCCTCTGTAGAGTGCTGTGGCATTACATACCTCACAGCAACCTCCAGCGCTTGGGCTTAAGTAATTCTCTTGCCTTAGCCTGCACAAGTAGCTAGGACTACAGGCGCCCACCACAACACCCGGCTATTTTTTGTTGCATTTGCTTCTGCTGGTTTAGCTGGCCAGGGTCAGGTTTGAACCCACCACCCTTGGTAAATGGGGTCGGCACCCTACCCACTGAGCCACAGGCGCTGCCCAGAAACAATGGATTTTTGTAACGGCAAAGTAACAACTAAAAATGTACCTTGAAACAAAATAGTAGCTTGATGCCTCTCCTCCTCCCGTAGAGAAACTTGATAATAAACAATATCCCAGCAAGACAGGCTTGCCTACCTTTTTCTCCTTCAGCAACCGTAAGAATAAATTTAATATTATAACTCTGTATACATGAAGTTTATAGTACTGAGAAAGGTTTTAGAAAATATTTTATGCTTATAAATGTGTGATATTCTCTATTTTCTATTTTTAATGCTCATCAAGACTAATTTGACATTATGACCTTCTAGTGGGCCACTGTTTGATAAACCTTGCATGAAAAGACAATGATGCAATGATGAACCTGTTCACAAGATCGCTTTGAAATCTCAATGCATATGTAATAGAAAGTATTTCTCCTTTAGCTGAGAAAAACTTGCCTTATGGAAGAGGGATTTTGTATACGCCCGAGACTTCTATGCTGGTAAATGTTGCAATATGACATGGGAGACCTGATGCCTTAAAGAAACTTGCAGCTTTCCTGGTCCCTAAGTGCAGCCTTTCAACTGAATCAAAGATTTTATATATCAAATCCTTTTATCAAAAGGAATACAGCAGAAAGATGAAGCTTTTCTTGCCTCCTTTGGTTCTTAGAAAAAAATGATACTGAAATCAGAAAGCTGCAAGTTCCCTACTCCTGCAAGGGGCTTCATGCTAAATATTGGCTACTTAGACATGTAAGATAAATGGAGAAAATATTTAACATGTGGTATGACATCTTTACTGAGTCATGAGATTTTTTAAGTACCTATTATGTGCAAGGAACTGAGATGGAAACTTGCTGTGTCCTGCTGGCAAGTATAGAAAAGTAGAGAAGAGGTCCTTATAGGGAGGTCTTGCTTCTATCTGTTTGTCTTGTTCATTTATTCCATTGACTTGGTACCAGAAACCATTTGTTGGTACCAGGAACTAAGAACCAAGGAACACAGACCTGACATCTGGTCCCCACACCTGATGCTCCTTCCCCCTCGTTTCATTTCAAAACAGGTAGTCAAGTAAGAAAGTATCTTTGGTTTCAAGATGACTATTGATTTTTTAGAGAGTTTTGAAGTGTTTCATTTACCTGATTTTAAAATCAAAAACAAGACTATATCAACTTGGTGCCCATAGCACAGTGGTTACAGCACCAGCCACATGCACCGAGGGTGGTGTGTTAGAACCCGGCCCAAGCCAGCTAAACAATGACAACTGTAACAAAAAAATAGCCAGGCCTTGTGGTGGGCGCCTGTAGTCCCAGTTACTTGGGAGGCTGAGGCGAGAGAATTGCTTAAGCCCAAGAGTTTGAGGTTGCTGTGAGCTGTGATGTGACAGCACTCTACCGAGGGTGACAGCTTGAGACTGTCTCCAAAAAAAAAAAAAAAATAAAAGACTAAAATATTTAGGATAGCAGTGCAAGCAGTGAAGACCTTGGGCTATAGGATTCAATTGGGTTCCAATCCTGATCCCACAATCCCACCATAATGTGTGTGTGTGTGATCTTAGGCAAGTGGTGGAAACTTTCTATGGTTTCAATTTCCTCACCCATAAAATATAATGATAATAGTGTAATGATACTAGTTACTGCCTCACAGTTTTAATGAGACCTAAGATACTGACCTGCGGTGAATGCTAAATAACTGGTAGCCATTCAGTGAAAGAAAAGTCACATGACATTTTCATTCTATAATCAGCTAAAGGGGGATGGCTTAGCGCCCACAGCTCAGTAGTTAAGGCACTGGCCATATATACCCGGGCTGGCAGGTTCAAACCTGGTCTGGGCCTGCTAAACAACAATGACAACTGCAACAGAAAAATAGCCAGGTGTTGTGGCGGGCACCTGTAGTCTCAGCTACTGGGAGGCTGAGACGAGAAGCGCTTAAGGCTCGGCGCCGATAGCTCAACCGGCTAAGGCGCCAGCCACGTACACCTAAGGTGGTGGGTTCGAATCCCCAGCCCGGACCCGCCAAACAACAATGATGGCTGCAACCAAAAAATAGCCGGGCGTTGTGGCGGGCGCCTGTAGTCCCAGCTACTTGGGAGGCTGAGGCAGGAGACTCGCTTGAGCCCAGGAGTTGGAGGTTGCTGTGAGCTGTAATGCCATGGTACTCTACCCAGGGGAAAGCTTGAGGCTCTGTCTCAAAAAAAAAAAAAAAAAAAGAGAAGCGCTTAAGCCTAAGAGTTGGAGGTTGCTGTGAGCTGTGACACCACAGTACTCTACCAAGGGCTACATGGGGAGACTCTGTTTCAAAAGAAAAACAGAAAGAAAGGATCAGCTAAAGGGGAACAGAAAAGAGAAATTGGTAACTGGTGTGCACAGAAGAGCTGTCCAAAGGGAAAGGGGGACTTCAGTAGATGTTGAGATGGCAGAATGACAGCACATTCCTTCCCTATGCTGCCCAGCCTTCTCCAGTTGCCCAGAGCATCCTCCTAGAATGGATAGCCATAGGTGGCAACAGCAGAGTGTGGTGCGGGCACTCAGGATTGAGGAACTTCAAATGACACAGTGCTGTTGGATCTGAGTCTGTCTGGGACTGAGCTCTTGTGAGGCACCCATGAAGGATCACCCTCCTGTGCACTGGGGTGCTACGATTGCTGGGTATGTGTAATAACATATCCATCAGGAAGGGCTACTGTCTGCCCTTTTGGGGAGAATAGAAACGGGAAGAATCAGACATGAGGCTAGATTCAGAGTGTAATCAATAAGACCCTGGTTTTGAAAAATTTAGTACAAAGTCATTTTTTCATCATACATTTACTGTTTGCTTACTATGTTCCAGGAGCTGGTCTAGGTAATTAAAAAATATATGTATAAAGTATAATGGTCTGTTTGAGGTAGAGACTGTTATCTTCCCCCATTTTACAAGTGGGACAACTGAGTTATCAAGACAGTGAGTCACTTGCCAGAAAAAAAAACGCAGTTAAGTAGCAGAGCCTAGAGGCTGGTTTAGAGTTTCTGCATTTAACCGCTATGCTATTGTGACTTCCTTCAGTTCTCTCTAGTGGACAAACACTGCTTGTAGGAGCAGTTACATGGTGCCTATCCCAGGTAGTCATAAAACTGTGTGCTGAGGATTTGCACACAGGCCCAGAGCAGGAGGAAGGGATACTTCAGCAAAGGAAACATCTTGGCCTGCTGGTGAAGATTTTGGGGATTTCCAAGAGACTGGTGGGCTCTCTTAAAAGCAATTTAATGACAGGAGAAGGAAATGACAAATTTCTTTCTTTGGCTACACTTGATCTTAGCCAAAAGGCCGAGAAGCGATCTCTCTTTGGCTTTTTTATTCTACAAATAGGATATATTTTGTTAAATGAATGTTTGTTAAATGAACCACATTGACCCTAAGTTCTAACCAGCCCATACCAAGTTTATGGCATAATAAAGGAATCATTTATCTACTTCTGTTTTGTGGGGTAAAAAAAAACATGTGTATGGACATCTTCCACATAGCAAGAAGATTTGTATAACCTATGTTTCAGGCTAACCAACTGGCAAATGAAATATTGCTGGGCCTGAGGCTGGCAGCCTTGAAGTGTGGGGTGCTTGTGTATGTAGTATAACGCAAACAGGTTGGATGCTGTGGCCACCACTGACCCATATGCCTAAATCCACAGCCTACCTTTAGTGTGTTTAAGGCCTGCATGATCTACAGATTGGCTTTCTATTTTCTTCTTGGTCCAGAGAGCCAGCTTTAATGTTTTTTCCTATATTGATGTTATTTAATTTCCAAATTATTTACCACTTTATTTGTGGTAAGTGAAATCATTTTTTTAAGGGTCTAAGAAAAAACCAGCAAGTATTTAACCCCCTCCAGAGTCTCCCAAGTGATGGCAGCCACTGTTATCCTGAATGACCATTCCATACAGGGTGCTGCTGGACAGGCCCTGGCAAGGCCTTATGAGGCTATGTGCTAACATCTGGGATTGTTTGTTCACATCCAAGATGAAGTTAAGAAACTGGATATGCCAAGGACCATAGTGCCAGTCAAGGACCCAGTGCACAAAGTGCACTTAGTAATGCACTTGACTGACTATAAATGTAGTCTAGAGTAGGAATGCTTTGAAGGTGTAACCACTTTACAATAGAAGGGTATTGTAGGAGGAATCTCCTACCTCACCAATTAGGAGGAATCTGTTTATTGTATACTATCATGATTAATGACATTGCTGATGCTTTTACTGTGAAGAATATAAAAGTAACAGAGAAACAGGAGAGTGGAATAACGCTTTCAGGAGATATTCTCACTGTTCTCTGGAATTGCTGGCTTTTCTGTAAATAAAAGTGGAATTGTTAATCTCTCATCTGCTTCTGCATTGATTGGCTTGGGTAGCAGGCAGATGGACTCCCTGGTTCAGCAAAACAAGTGCAGCCCCTCTGCTCTCACTTGAGCTTAAGGTTAGAGAAGAAATGCTACCATGACAGGAAGGCCCTTTCCTTGTTTTTGCCCTGGCCCGGACTCTCGGACATAGGTGCTCCATGGCCATCTTCACAAGTTTGACCTGTTGCAGGATGCTCCTCCTCATCCTTCCTAGGGAATCCAGAGACAACCTGGAGCTCAGACCCTACTGCCACAAGAGGGTCAAAAATTGGCACCCTAGGCTTGGCACCTGTAGCTTAAGTAGCTAAGGCACCAGCCACATACACCAGAGCTGGTGGGTTCAAATCCAGCCTGGGCCTGCCAAACAACAATGACAACTACAATAAAAAAATAGCTGGGTGTTGTAGTGGGCACCTGTAGTCCCAGCTTCTTGGGAGGCTGAGGCAAGAGAATCGCTTAAGTCAGGAGTTGGAGGTTGCTGTGAGCTGTGATTGATGCCATGGCACTCTACCCAGGGCGACAGCTTGAGGCGCTTTCTCAAAAAAAAAAAAAAAATTGGCACCCTCACAGTGGCTCATACCTATAATTCTAGCACTCAGGAAGGTCAAGGCGGGAGGATCACGTAAGCTCAGGAATTGAAGACCAGCCTGAGCAAGAGCAAGACCCTGTCTCTACTAAAAACAAAAAATTAGCCAGGCATTGTAGTGGGCACCTATAGTCCTAGTTACTAGGGAGGCTGAGGCAGGAGGATCACTTGAGCTCAGGAGTTTGAGGTTGCTGTGAGCTAGGCTGATGCCATGGCATTCTAGCCTGGGCAATAGAGTTAGACTGTCTCAAAAACAACAACAAACTGACATCTTCACCAAGCTGGTCCTCAGCCCTAGGGTACCTCCTGGCTCTGATCTGCTGAATGGGGTCAGGGAGAAGGCGGCATAGGAAGTTTCTCAGCTTTCTCTTCTGCCTTCTCACAGGTTAATTGTCCTGCTTTTCAGTTCTCTCAAAGTATCTTTGTTTTATAAACTAAAGAAGTGAAAGGCAGGCATCTGGAGGACTGGTAGTTTCTATTTTTCACTTGCTGGTTGTATGCGTGTGTTCACTGTATGATGCCATCGACCAGTACACTTTTGCACTTTTTGGTGTATATATATATATATATATATTTTTTTTTTTTTTAACTTCAACAAGATGAAGATTTCGTGATTTATTATGAGAGAAATACAATCACATCTGTTACAAAGAAAGAACAAAAGGAGGGAAGGTGATGGAGGAAGAGGCTAATCTGTTTAGATTGATGTGAAAATGGGGGGAGGGGGTCCAGGGAGAAGGTGGGGACTGGCCCAATAATTTTACTTTTTGGTATGTTTCCAAAAGAAACAGATGTGTGCAGAATTTTAGTAGTGTTGTTATAGTGGTTGGATAAGTTAGAAACAAATACCAGCTAATAGTTAAATAAGTCATGGCACAACCAAAACTGGAATGCAATATAGCCATTAAAAAGAGGGTACTATAAATGTTTATTCATTAAAGTTACTTATAAAGGCATAGTACAATCACATTTTTAAAAACTCAGCACATATTTTATATAATATGCATCAAAAGTACCCAGGAAGAATGTACACTATAATATTAATCGGGAATTATACCTGAGGTAAAGAACTATAGGCGATTCTCATTTCCTTAACTATGTAAGCTTTTTTCTCAACAATCAGGCTTCACGTGTGCAACACTGTAAAAGAGGAAATGTGCATTTGGGGAAACAGTTTTGGCTTTTGGCCTCCTTAGGAGAATTTGCATTATGCCCACATCTGCTGGTAAAACAGAGGCCAGGGCCGTGCTGGCAGCTCTCCAACAATTCTATCTTTACAAAATGTAAAAAGTCATCAGTGATTCCAGGAGCATATTCAAATCTGGTATCTCAAATGTAGAGATTCCAGAGGATCTCCGTTCAACTTAACTGATGCTCAGATTACCTTTGTAAAGGGGCAGCCCCTTCTCTTTCACAGGTCCCCCTGCAAGGCTGGGACCAGGAGAGCAATCTTGCCTCTATGGAGGGAAGATTTTTCACATTTTCTTTAAAGATGGAGGGATGTATTTTCCAGGATTCAGTTCACCCCTACACTTTATTCATACTATCTATACAATTTCATGGTGGATTATAAAATGTCTGATGTTGTTCATCTATATTACTGAACTCTATTAAAGGCAGAAGTTCTCTTGTTTTATTTCATTATCTCTGCTAGTCTCTGGGTACAGTAACCGCTACATCATAGGTGCTCAAGAAATACTTCTTCCCTTGCAGTTTGAGACATAAACACACATACACTCTCTCTCACACGCATGCATCCGCGTGCACACACACACAAAGAGACAGAGACCTTTGGAAGAATGTATGGAATGAAGGAAGAGCTGGGAGGTAAGGTTTCTCTGGTGCCAACCTTGATATGCTGTATGACTCAAGCTGTATGTATCAAGCTGTTCCCATTCCTGGGGTTTAGCCTCTCCACTTGTAAAATAGATGATGAAGTTCAGAGTGAGTGCATGCCCCAGCCACCTTCAGCTCTCTCTGCATGATTCCGAGAACGAAACTCTCAAGTAGCTCTGGCAGGCCCCTTTCCGCCCTTTACCCCAATATGTGTGCACAACGATATTGTGACCCTTGCAATGTAGCAGAGACGTTACATGATTCTGTTCTTCAGCAAACATTTAAAGAAAAAGTAACCCTTCCAACCCCACCCCAACATGAATGAATGAACAGATACATAAGGAAAACTGGAAAAAAGTGAAAGAGAAAGACTTGCTTCCCTTCTAAGAAGAGATCTCAGTTTGAAGTCATGTAGTGGCTGTCACACAGGGTTAAACATATCTCTCTGCTTGGCTTGGCTTGCCTCCCGTCCTGACCACAGGCCTGAAAGAGAAGCAGGCAACCATAGATGCGGGGACGGCCCCTTCCCAGCCCCTCTGTGCAGCATCCATCCGTGCCTAACCCCCAACCCCCTGCTTTTGAGGAGCCTGAGAACCGGTCCCTAGGGCACCAGCATGGCACTAGGTGAATGACTTCAGCAACTCTGCTGAGGGCCTTACTAGCACCTTCTGGTTTAATTCTCACAGCAGCCTTAGGAGGTAAGCATGGGGCTTGAGAGGCTAGAGGGGTTGAACGTGCCCAAGGTCACACAACTAGGTGGCTGAGCCAGGAACTGAACAGAGTTTATCTAGCTTCTTGGAGCTCCTGGAAGTGAGAGAATGAGCCTGACAACCAAAAGTCAACAGCTGACCTGATTCTCAGCCCTGGAGGGTCACAGGGAGAAAGGAGGATGTGAGAGCAAACCACCACCATCACCTAAGTGGAGCTGCTTCATCTATGTGTGTCCCTTTGAAAACACAAACTTAATACTACGCTAAAAATGTGTGTTAATTTAATACTGGGCAGCCTCCTACTAAACAGGCTAATTCGTCATGAGTGCCATGTCTACCCTCAGTCCTCTCTCTATTGAAACTGTGCTAACCACCATCACTCAGTATATTAACTTCCAGATGTGTGAATTTCTCAGCTACTTTTAATCCACAAAGCTTTGTATTTTAAGGCAAAGTTTTATTCTCAGTTATTTACCTCAAAATGAGAGTTTTCAGAAAATAGGTTAAGAGATGATTCTCTTGCAAAAGCTTCCAACTACACCCCAGGCAATGAAAATGCTAAAAATCTTGTCTTTTTAAAATTTTTTTGAGAAAGCATTTTGGCCTGTCTCTCTGAGTAGAGTGCAGTGGCATCATCCCAGCTTACTGCAACCTCAAACTCCTGGGCTCAAGTGATCCTCCTGCCTCAGCCTCCCACATAACTGGAACTACAGATGCCCACCATATCCCAGCTATTTTTTAGAGATGGAGGTCTTGCTTTTGCTGGGGCTGGTCTCAAACTCCTTCAACCTCCCAGAGTGCTAGGATTATAGGCCTGAGCCACTATGCCTGGCTCTTCTCTTAAAGAGTCTTTATCTCTGTTGTATAGCAACTATAACATATGCCACAAAGGGGTATAAAATGCAAGCCCCACAGATAAAATTTGAACTTTTTTTGTCTACTGAAAGGAACTGTCATATATACGTGGTTCTTTAACATCCTCCACCCTAGCCCTCGGGCACAGGAAGGAACCTGAGTTTGGATGGAAGTTACAGGCTTGCTATTTGCTGGTAGTATGGCCTGGATGGATCCCTGAATGTCCTAAGCCTCAGTATACTTATCTGTAAAATGGAGGTCATAGTAATTGCTTTAAAGGTTGTTATGAAACTTGACACACATAAAGCAAGTTACTTCTACACTGTAGGCTTTCATCAACTTGTTATTTTTTATAATTGATAATACGAGTATAATTGTGCCTTTGCCACCTTAGGTAGGTTTCCTAATATCTGAGCTTGTGACCTGTGAAAAGCGTCAGTACTATCTACCACACAAGGTTGCTATGAGGATTAAGAGATCCCAAGTACAACCCTTATCATGGCGGCTGGCTAAAGCAGACATTTGTTAAGTGCTACCATAGGACTGCCTCAGCCTGAAGGTGAAGGACAGAGGAGACCGAGGCTTCTCTTAATAGTGCGGGTCTTTTTCCTGATCATTTCATAATGATTACGGGCTAGAATTGAATGGGCAGTCACTTGAGCTGCCAGATAGCTAATTGTCCCTGCCTCTTGTTTCCCTTTGTCTGCCCCAGTCCTTGGCAGTAAATCAAGGCCCTACATGAATAGAGGGAAATTAGGAACTGAGGCCATTATGTATTTGGTTAAGGTGATAAAAGATTGGTTCGCCCTCAAAAAACTAGACCAGGCAAGTAGGAAAAATAAAATGATTTTCTCAAGAAAATAATAAAATGCAGCCAGGTGCGGTGGCTCATGCCTGTAATCCCAGCACTTGGGAGGCGAAGACAGGTGGATTGCCTGAATTCACAGGTTGGAGACCAGAGTGAGACCTCATCTCTAAAACTAGCCTGGCATTGTGGCAGGTACCTGTAGTCCCAGCTACTTGGGAGGCTGAGGCAAGAAAATCGCTTAAGCCCAAGAGTTTTAGGTTGCTGTGAGCTATGACACCATGACACTCTACCAAGGGTGACAAAGTGAGACTGTATCAAAAAAAAAGAAAAGAAAATAACAAAATCTACATGGAATCATTCAAATAAAGAGGATCTCAGGTCCTTTGAGGAGATAGGATGAATTGGGGAAGTCCTCAGATGGGGTTTTTGGTGCTAGACAAGACTGAGATTTACTGAAGTCACACTGCTCCCCCCCCCCCCAGGACAACGTGCGCCTCCATTTTCTCAAGAATGCACGAGGCCTTGCCAGCCTTCTGCCTCTCTCTCTTCAGGGACTAGCTGACTTCCGCCCCAGGACTCCACTGCCAAGACCTCCCTCTGGGAAAAGTTCCCACCACTGTGCTGGGGGAGCCAGGACCCTGGCCAAGGGATGCCCGGGGCGGGCAGGCCCAGAGTTTAAGAGACTCACCTGGGACATCTGCAAACACGTCTTCGGGTCCCTAAAGAATGAAAAAGAAGGAAAAGTGAGCACACACCCCCATGCACACACAATAGTCCCCACATACGGTTTCTCCTTCCCTTTTCTTTGAGGATTATATCTCTGGAGTATCCAGGTTAGGGTTTCTTTTCCATCCCTCTTTCAGGCATCAATTTAAAAACCATGGCAAATACAGATGTGGCTGAACATGGGGAACCTGCTGACTGGAGCCAGCTCTGCTGGGGTCCCAAAGCTGGATGGGGGACTCATGGGGAGGAAAGGGAGGGGCAGGGAGAAAGGTCCTCCCGAGGGGGAGCCCCCCAAGGTCACCAAGGTCGTGAGCAGCGCCTAGGCGGGATTAGGACAGATTCCTGCCCGTTGTGATTCCTCAGGACTCACTGTGGTTGTAGATGACAGTAATGACCAGTGACAGGAGAAGGACCCCGCAGGTTCCGGCCAAGGGCGCCCAGATGTAGAGATCACAGGCGAAGTCCAGCCCCCTCCTGTCCACTGACAACACCCAAGACGCCAACATTCAGGCTCAGGCCCCCCATCTCCTGCCGTCCCAGCATGTCTCTCCACCCGGATCTTGGTTTCCACACCACGTAACCCTCGGCTCTTCTACCGGTTTTAGGGCTGCGGGTGGCAGGGGCTCTATCCGCCGTCTGTGCCGCTTCTAGCCTGGGCCTGCCCGACTTACCTGCGTTGCCCTCTGCGGGCCGGCAAGCTTCTGGGTGCAGGGATCTGTGCTGCGAAGTGGTAGAGGACGGCGGCGTGGGTGGTCGCGGCGTTGGCATAGTGGTGGGCTTTGCTGCAGAGGCAACAGACCGCGATCGGGGACTGGGCTGGGGCTGCGAACGCGCCCCAGCCCCGGCCTACGCTCCTTTTCTTTATCCGAGGGTGGTTCCCGGGTACGAGCGGACCCCTTCTCGCCGGGCGCGGTAGCCTGGGTTGCCGCTCAGCCCGGCTCACGCTGCGCTCCTGACCTTAGCGCAGGGCCCCCCTGCTCTCCACCCCGGGAACCAGCAACCCCGGGAACTCAGGTTGACATCTGCATTTTACCGACGAGCAAATGGAGGTGCAGAGAATTTAAGAAATTTGCCCACAACCACACAAGCACCCGAACTGGAGCACAGATCGCCCAGACGTTAAAAAGCCATGTCCAGTTTTTAACACAGTCGCACTGCAGTTTGCTCGTCTGTAAAATGGGAACCACCTAACTAGTTTCCAGGTGCTCTGAGAGTCTTGAAAGTGAGGCGTCCGTGAAAGTTGAGGTGACCCCAAGCCCCACGCTGGGAGGTGCCGCGCCCCGCTCTCAGACCTGGCAGGAAAACCGTCAGGAAGGGGCTGAAGTGTATTATGGAATTGCTTAGGACGGAGCAGAAATAATAGCCTTGGTCCTCCTTGCGAAAGCCGCTCAGGGTAAGACTGTAGGCGCCGTCGCCGATCTTCTCGCCCGAGAACCGCTCAGAGCCCAGCACGTGGACCTCCTTGCGCGAGTTTTGGGGGATGTACAGGAGATGAGTGGGGCTCGCGGCTAAGCCCGGCGGCTGGTAGAGCCAAGAGCAGCCCGATGACCAGCTGGCCAGCAGCACCTGGCACCGCAACTCCACTGACTGGCCTAGGTTCCAGGTCCGATCCCGCGGCGACACCCTGAATTGGCTCGGCTGGACCACCGCGACGGCATCTGCAGGCGGCAGGCAGCAAGGCTGAGCCGGAGTCCCGCGCCACCGGGCTCCAAGTCCCCCCTACCTTCCCCGACGGCGCAAACTCACCGAGCAGCAGGGCCAGCTGCAGGAGCAAGGAGGCTACCGGCAGGGCCATGGCGCACTCCCCAGGGCGCTGCTCAGCTAGGACGAGAGGGGTTAGGGGAGACTCACTGAAGCTGGTGGGGCGCGGAAGTGGGCGGAGGGGGTGGGGGTGGGGGGAGTTGCGTCCTTCGGCTGGCCACAGAGCCTGATTTCCCGTCTGAAGGATGTGATGTCACCCAAAGCCCCCACCGTGGAGGATCTGGAAGAGTCGCCCTCCTTTTCACAGTTGTCACCTTCCAGCTCTGTTAAGATGCTGAGGGCCACGAATGGGGCTATCGAGGCAGCCTTACCCAGCAGAGGGGGCAGTTGAAAACTGCAGATTTGGGAATGAAGAAAAGGGCGTGGGAATGGCCCTTAGAAATAACTGTCTTGTGGGAAGGGCAGAGAGAGAGGATAAAGGGAGATTAAAGAGGTCAAGAAGGGAGGGTGAGAGTGGGCAGGAAAGGAGAGGCAGTCCCTTCCTTTGCCCTTACTCAAAGCATTCTTGCAATGTCACCCTGGAGCTTTTTGCAAAACGGGCATTGAGTGCTGAAAAGGAAGAGAGGAATTAGTGACCTGCCCACTTCTTGGGACCTCTGGCAAGGCAGTCCAGGTGTTTGCAGTTCACCGAGGAAGGGCCCTCTCCCTCCCCCAGGGAGACTTCCACAGCACTTGAGGTAGCTAGGCCTTGAGTAGAGCTGGCAGTGATCTGCTGACCACACCCTTTGGGGCTTTTGCCAGGCAGCTAAACTCACCCCAGTCTCATCCCTTCTTGGGGCTATTGCAACAGCCTCTACACAAGTTTATGTCCTGACCAGTCATCCAGCCATCTTGCTATAAAAATTATTCTCATAAGAAGATTAGCAGTGTCACTCCTGCAGCTTCCCATGACCTGCACCGCTACATGGAAACTCAGACATCTGGCTCAGTTTACCAGCCAGTGGGTGCTGGCTCCTGCCAGCCTCTGCCCCAGGCTCCTGCCTCAGCCTTTCCCATGCACCTGAAGCTGCATTCTTACAGGCCTGGGCACAGTGCTTGCCCAGCAGAACTCACACGTGGGGCAGACACATGGAACAGAGAATGGCAGGTGGCTTGTAGAATCCAGCAGCAGTTGGAAACAGTAGAATCCAGCCTGCGTTTTCAGGCTCTTACATTGGCTGTCTCTCTGCTTGGAATGCCCTAGAGCCAGCTCCTGTGCTTCCTGAACTTGGACCTCAGTTCTCTCATCCCCAGTCTTCTGGGTGATCTTCACTAACGTAAGTGTGACCTGGGCGAATGGTTGGGTGGAGGCAGTTTTTGTCTTCTTTCCCTGGTGCAACACATATGCTTTTTTTAAGAGATAGGGTCCTGATATATTGATCAGGTTGGACTTGAACACCCGATCTCAAGCAGTCCTCCTGCCTCAGCCTCTGGAGTAGCTGGGGCTACAGAAGGACCCTTCTGTTTTGTTTGTTGCTGTCCTGAAACCTTCCAGCCCCCGTAATGTGACATCTTCCCATTTCTTCAGAGTTCCCCTGTCTTTTCACTTTGAATCCCATGGTGGGTGTACCTCACACTGCTGCTGGACTCTAAAAGCCACCTGCCATTCTCTGTTCCATGTGTCTGCCCCACATGTGAGTTCTGCTGGGCAAGGACTGTGCCCCAGACTTCGTGATGTGTCCCTCACCCCCAGATGTCACATCACTGCATGGGCTGAGGGCTCATGAATGGGGCTATTGTTCTGTGTTTGTTGAACTGCACTCCCTTGTTGGGGTCCAAACTTAAGTGCTGAATGGGCTTTTTAAAAAAATTATGTTGATTATGCCTCCCTTAAAGTATTCAAGGTGCTTATTGCAATGTAAAATTTTATGTTTAGAAATGTTTTTAAAAGTGTCTTTTAAATGGCAAGAGAACAATATATTCTCACAAAACTTCAGACAGTATAAAACCATGCATAAGAGGTCTCCGGTTTCAATTCTCCTCACCATTGTTTATTCTCCAGAGAAAACCACCATTACAGTTGAGTGTCTTTAGATATTATCTGCACATAAACAGATGTTTATACATCTCGTTAGGCACATGGGACCCTATTATGCATATATTTTTTGCAACCTACCTTTCTTATGTAACAGAAGAGAAAGCTTTCATGGTAGATCTACCCCATTCTTTACCAATGAGTGCATTTTATATGGATGTTTCATAATTTAATTCTTCTACTCCTGGACGTTTAGGCAGTTTCAAATTACTGCAATTACTAGCAAGGCTGTGGTAGATACACTGTACCTGTATCAGTGAGGACTTGGGCTAGTACCTGTTGCAATTTCCAATGGAAGTTGAGTGCGTTGGAGAAGGAGAAACTTTTACAATGATGGTTATGACAGACATATAAATGTGTACGTGTGTGTGCATGCATGCATGTGCATGTGTATATGTGTGTGGTACATGTGTCCCTAGCTGTGTAAACCCAGTGCTGTCCCCTACCTCATGTGAATGAGGGGAACAACAAAAGAGCCAAGTCCAGACAGGCCACCCACATGGCAATCCTCATTTATATGGCAGTTTTCCATTTTGCTCCATTGCCACTCACATTGCAGAAGGAATGGCCCTGCCGGCCAAAGCTACAATAAGCGGGTGGTAAAGGACGGCACCTGTGGCTCAGTGGGTAGGGTGCTGGCCTCATATACTGAGGGTGGCGGGTTCAAACCCAACCCTGGCCAAACAGCAACAAAAAAAATTGCCAGGCATTGTGGCAGGCACCTGTAGTCCCAGCTACTTGGGAGACTAAGGCAAGAGAATCGCTGAAGTCCAAGAGTTGGAGGTTGCTGTGAGCTGTGTGATGCTATGGTAGTCTACCAAGGGTGATAAAGTGAGATTCTGTCTCTAAAAAAAAAAAAGAGGGTGGTAAAGAGGATGGCCAGATATGAAAGTGTGCCTTCCCAGGTGGAGGAAGCATTAAAGGGGGCCAGAGTCAACCTCCAGATGATGAAACTAAGCCCCTAAACATGATGATGGCCAGATTTGGGGGTGTACTGCTTGAAATTAGAATAGTTCCATCTCAGTCTCCTGGAAGTGAGCTGTAGCTGGCTTGGGGGCCTTCCAGTCTTGTAGCAAAGAAGCAGCAGCCATAGGGGTGACAGCCCCTTTGAACAGAGAACCATGGGGGCTTGGGGGGGAGGACAAGGCAACATGTCAAACCCACCGAGGAGGCTTTGTGACCCCAATGATATTTTTCACAGAATGTGGTGGATTCTCAATGTAACCACAACGACATCCGCCCTGCAGCAAGGAGAAGAGCAGATGTGATTGCACGAATCTGGAGATGCTCGCTTTTTGTAGGCCAGGTGTGCTGGGGTGGACCTACTCATCACTGCCAGGTGAGCTCCTGTACCCCACACTGCAGCACTCACAGGACGGGGTGAAGAAATGGGAATGACTACACCCTGTCAAGCAAGCCCCTTATTTTTAAAAATATCGAGAGAGAAAGAGAGAGATAATAATTGGCTTCTATGCCGAATTTAAACAAGTCTTTGGCTTGGCGCCTGTAACTCAGTGGCAAGGGTGCCAGCCACATACACCAGAGCTGGCAGGTTAAAGCCCAGCCTGGGCCTACCAAACAACAATGACAACTATAACCAGAAATAAATAAATAAATAAAAATGGCTGAGTGTCATGGCAGGCACCTGTAGTCCTAGCTACTTGGGAGGCTGAGGCAAGAGAAT
>NW_003852542.1:1444679-1447482 GCF_000181295.1 Otolemur garnettii | reverse complement strand
CTACAGGCACCTGCCACAATGCCCAGCTATTTTTTGTTGCAGTTGTCATTGTTGTTTAGCAGGCCTGGGCTGGGCTCGAACCTGCCAGCCCCAGTGTATGTGGCCGGCACCCTACTCACTGAGCTATGGGCGCCGAGCCTCTTGCCTAGACTTTTGTAGTATCTCCTAACTGGTCACCCTACTTCTGTTCCAGTCCCTTCTTGTGACAATCTTGCCACACCAACTCCCTGCTTCAATCCACAGGGGATTTCTGTAGCCCCTAGGAGCTCACCATCCCCACTGTTCCTATGCTGGACATGTGTCTGTTTCTCAAATAGGCCTGACTTCCTTATGCCTCAGTGCCATTGAACATGCTATCCCCAGCCTACAATGTTCCCTCCTCTGCTTTCTGCTTAGCAAACTCTTCTTTGAGACTCACTCAAACATCTTTTTTTCTGTAGGTTTCAGCCCCTCTCCCACTCTATTTCTTTTATTTTCAGTGTTTTACTGGAAATCAAAAAAAATAGTAATGTCTTACACAACAGCAAAAATTATGGACCACTTCACTAATTTGCATATCATCCTTGCACAGGGGCCACGCTAATGTTCTCTGTATCCTTCCAATTTTAGTACATGTGCTGCCGAAGTGAGCACCCCTCTCCCACTCTCATTCCCAGGCAATATGGAGCACGTCCTTCTCTGTGTCATCTGGACCTTGGGTATCCCTAGACTGGAGCGCTATTGTTTGATTTCTTGTCCAGCCTGACTACCAGATCTTTGGTCCCTTGTGGAAAAAATTTTGTCTCCCTCATGTTTACACCAGGGTGTCAGTCTGAGGGCTTGGCAAACAATTGTTCCGTAAAAGCTAAATGAAGGCAGAAGTAGGGTATAGTAGACCAGAGGAGGCAGAGACAGTTCATTCCAGGTAAGAGTGATCAAGAAAGGCTTTACATGTAGTTGGGTTTGAAGATAAGGAAAGAATTAGGAGAGAGAGTGGTTAGAACAAGGCATTTGGCTTCTGGTCAAGACTTTGCTGGTACCATGCCTTAACACGTGTTCTTGGTGCAGTTCAAAATAGAAGGGGAAGAGAAAAGGGGAGTAGGCAGAGGCATTCAAAAGCAAAGTAAACATCTTTAAGGATGTGGTGCTAGAGCAGGGCTCAGATCAGAGGCTGGTTTACTGGGTCTGCTCTTGAGCAGATCATTGTTGGCTATGGGTCTTTTGGGGTTTTTTCTTTTTTTTTTTTTTTTTGAGACAGTCTCACTTTGTCACCCTCAGTAGAGTGCTGTAGCATCATAGCTCACAGCAACCTCAAACTCTTGGGCTAAAGTCATTCTCTTGCTTCAGCCTCCAAGTAGCTGGAACTATAGGCACCTACCACAATGCCTGGCTTTTTTTTTTTAAGAGACAAGGTCTTACTCTGGCTCAGGCTGGTCTCTAAACCCATGAGCTCAGGCAATCACTCAGCCTCCCAAGTGCTGGGATTACAGGTGTGAACCACCGCACCCGGCCATTGGCTCTGGGTCTTGAGGGTGTGTTCTCAATGAGAGACACCAAGAATTTGACCCCTTCAGCTAGCAACATGCTTCATCTATGAAAGGAGGCTAGAGCTAGGCTCTTTGCTTGAAACAGGGTATTGGATCTGGATTTCTCTTGGTTGAAAGGCTGGAGCTCAGAGCTGCCAGGTTAAGGTCTGGTTCTGACTGGGGGCCCTAAAAAGCTAGAGGCTATTAAGAAAACCAGAAGAAAAGAGAGTAAAGAAGGAAAGAGATTTTTACATATTCCTATTCAAGACAACCCTATGCACACACTCAAAATTCAAAATTGTATATAAGAAAGACTCAACAATTACAATATGAATCCACTCCTGAAGACATGTAAATTATAACACAATCTGAAAGAATTTAAAAGAAAAAGAAGAAGAAAGTATACAAAATGCAGAAATTAAATAAGAACAGTTGAAGATGATAAGTACTGAGCATATTGGAAATGCACACTTCTGGATATAAGCTAAAATAAGCTCTGAGTTGGACATAGTTGAAGGGATAATTAGTGAACTGGAAGCTAGCATTGAGAAATTCACAGATAATGCAACATGTGGAAAGGAAAACATAGCAATTTGAAAAATCTGTTGAGATGTGGATTAGCACTGTGAAATGTTTAATAGACTTCAGAAAGGGAGGAAAAAGGAAATATGAAGAGAGAATATTGGAAGAGATCTTGTTGGCTAAAAATTTTTCATAATTAAAGATACAAGTCCTCAGATAAAAAATGTTTTCAGAGGATAGAATAGGATAGGATAAATAAAAATACATCTCTGCACATATATCAAAGTGAACCACAAGACATCAAGAGCAAAAAGAGGAAGACATTCCAGAAAGCTAGGACAGTGTTTGGAATATGTTTGGGGAATCCTTGGTTGCCCTGTGGACGGGGCAGAGAGCATAAGAAGCTGATCTATAATAGGGAAAACCTGGCACATTTTGTATTGACTCTGGCTGTGTCACCCCCTCATTCAGTGCTGACATATGCTTGCTGTAAAGTTGGTTTGGGTCAAATTGTCTCAGATCTTTAATCTCAAAGCATTCAAACAGAAGTGTCCTGAATGCAACTGGAGAGCCAAGATTTGAGTTCAAGAAAGGGGCAGAGGCTGGGGATGCAGCCCTGGGAAGGAGGTGTAATTTAAATTATGAGAGTAGATGTCCTTGCAAAGGAAGGAGGAGCAGAAAGCAGTAACAAAAATGGACATGGGGCTCAGCACCTATAGCTCAACCGGCTAAGGCGCCAGCCACGTACACCTAAGGTGGCGGGTTCGAATCCCCAG
>NW_003852542.1:1439802-1441672 GCF_000181295.1 Otolemur garnettii | reverse complement strand
AAAATATCGATATATATATTGGAAATTATATCCTTTACAGAATGAGGAAATAAGTGAAGGAGGTCAGGTGCAGTGACTCATGCCTCTAATTCTAGCTCTTCAGGAGGCCAAGGCAGGAGAATTGCTTGAAGCTGACAGTTCTAGACCAGCCTATACAGCAAAGTGAGTTATACAAAAAAATGTTTTAAAATATCTGAAGCTGGTGGCATATTAAAGATAAAAAAAAAAAAGCTGAAGGTGGTGTTATGCTGACATGCCACCATAGTCCTAGCTGCTCAGGATGCTGAGGCAAGAGCATTGCTTGAACCTAGGGGTTTGAGGCTGCAGGGAGCTATATTCATGCGACTGCACTCCAGCCTGGGCAACAGAGTGAGATCCTGTCAAAAAAAAAAAGTGAAGGAGTGCACCTATTTTATAGCAGCATATTCACGATAGTTAAAATGTGGAAGCAACTCAAGTGTTCATTCGTGGGTGAATGGATAAATAAAATGTGGACCTGGGGCCGGGCATGGCGGTTCATGTCTGCAATCTTAGCACTCTGGGAGGCCCAGGCAGGTGGATTGCCTGAGCTCACAGGTTCCAGACCAGCTCTGAGCTAGAGTGAGACCCTGTCTCTAAAAATAGCTGGGTGTTATGACATGCACCTGTAGTCCCAACTACTTGGGAGGCTGAAGCAAGAGGACTGCTTGAGCCCAAGAGTTGGAGGTTGTTGTGAGCTACGATGCTACAGCATTCTACCCCGGGAGACAGCTTGAGACTCTGTCTCCCTCAAAGAGTTTGAGGTTGCTGTGAGCTGTGACGCCATGGCACTCTACCAAGGGCGACAAAGTAAGACTCTGTCTCAAAAATAAAAAAAATTATTCTAAAAAATAAGTAAATAAACAAATTGTATATTTACAATGGAATATTATTCAGCCTTCAAAAGGAAGGAAATTCTGACACAACATGGATAGACTTTGAGGAAAATATGCTTCATGAATTAAGCCAGTGACAAAAAGACAGATA
Source organism: Otolemur garnettii (assembly GCF_000181295.1). Classification (NCBI taxonomy): domain Eukaryota; kingdom Metazoa; phylum Chordata; class Mammalia; order Primates; family Galagidae; genus Otolemur; species Otolemur garnettii. Next base: position 1,440,667 of record NW_003852542.1, on the reverse strand, counting down.
TTATATGATTCTACTTATTTGATACTAGAGTAGTCAAAATCATAGAGACAGAAAGTCAAATGGTGGTTGCCTAGGACTGGGAAGAGGAAGAAATGATAGTTACTGCTTAACAAGTGCAGAGTTTCAATTTTGGAATAAGCAAAAAGTTCTAGAGACAGATGGTGGTGATAGTTGCACAATATGGATATAGTTTTTTGTTGTCTCTCTTTTTTTTTTTATCCCAGTTACCCTGGGGTTGAGTGCTGTGTTATTTTTAGAGATGGGGCCTCAGGGTCTCACTCTTGCTCGGTTGGTCTCCAACTTCTGAGCTCGAGCAATCCACATGCTTTGGTCTCCCAGGGTGCTAGGATTCCAGGTGAGAACCACCATGCCCGGCCATAAAAACAGTTAAAATAATAACAACAACAAAAACGAGTGAAGGAGTGTGTAATATTTCATATTTTAGGGGGATACAAGGAACAATAACGTTAAATGACAACTTCCACTGTTTGTTTACCGGTTCTTCTGTTGTTGGACCTTTTGGCTATTTATGGCTTTTGTCGTTACAAACAACACTACAGTAAACATCGTTGGAAATACGTACTCCCTGCCATTCCAGCACAAGATATTTTTCTAGGGTGTTGTCCTGTAAAAGGAATGATTTGAGAAGTATGACGACCTTGTGAGGAATGACTGATTTGAAGGATATGCCCCGCAGCTTCTAAAACATTTTTCTCCAGTGTTCACGTTGAGGGTGAGAAGTTTCCATTTACCCACATCTCTGTTAATTCTTGGTTTTGTCAGTCCTTTCGATTCTACCAGCCTGATGAGTGTGAGTTAGTATCTCACTTTTGTGTAAACCTACATCTCCCTTCTCAGGTGAGGC
>NW_003852542.1:1436949-1439522 GCF_000181295.1 Otolemur garnettii | reverse complement strand
GCTCACTACAACCTCCAAATCTTGGGCTCAAGTGATCCTCTTGCCTCAGTTTTTCTGTTTTGAGTATAGATGGGGCTCACGCTTTTTGCTCAGGCTGGTCTTGAACTTGTAAGCTCAACCTATCCACCAACCTCCGCCTCCCGGAGTGCTAGGATTACAGGCTCGAGCCACCGGTGCCTGGCAGAACCTGATTTCTTTTTAACCAATTATACACTACTAATTCCACAACCAAAGGAGGCTTTGATTCTTCTTTTTGTTCCGAAGATGCCCTGAGTGCTGTTGTAGTCAGAGTAAAGGCTCTGCCAGAAAATGTCATAAGGCAAAATAAAATGCATCCCAAAAGGCTCATTGCTTTCCTTTTCTTGTTTACTATTTCTTGTGCCTCTGTGTGTGTGTGTGTGTGTGTGTGTGTGTGAGAGAGAGAGAGAGAGAGAGAGAGAGAAACAGAGAAAAAGAGAGAGAATTTGTTTCTTGAAACAGTTTACCAAAAATAGAAACGTTAAAAAGTCAGTGGAAATTTTTCTTTTCACATAAGATGGTTAAGTCTTCCTTTGGGCACTGGCCAAGGATCCATGAAGTAACCTCAACTCAACCATAAAGCTTTTCACTCCCACGTTTAAAAAAACCGTGACCTTGCTGGTGGCAAGCCCCCCGTGTGACTTTCTGAGTGTATCTGAGCAGTTCTCTTCAGTTACCTGTGAGATGGCTGGGGAAGCTGCAGGGGGCAGCGATGGAAACATTGCAGGAGGACAGGGGAGGACGTCTGTTTCCACCCGTTAACGACCGGAGCCCAGAGCGGCACAGGCTTTAACTCCTGCAGCTGGGTGACCCATTTATAGGACTTTCCTCTCCTAGGAAGGGGGAGAGGAGGAGGTGCTGCCCAGGAGTGAGCTAGGCAGAAAAGAGCCTGGAAGGTTAAGAAGAAGAGGGAGCCAAGGGCTTTCCCTCCTTTCCTGGTAGTTGTTGCGGGTCAGCGCCTCCGTCTTTCTCTCCCGGTGGGGGGGGGGGGGGGGGAGCAGTATAGAGGATTTCTCAGGATGGTTTGCACATTCCCAGCATAGAGGAAAAAGAGGCAAGCTGCTCCCTCCCTCCACACCTCAGACACTGAGGTCACCTGTCCTTCAGAAATGTGTCTGCGTGAGCCCAAAAGCAGAACCTCGATATGGGATCGCCCCTGTGCCCCACAATCAGCTTCTTACTTGGAGGGCAGAAAATGGTGTTGCCCACGCGGGCGTGCTAGGGAGAGGAGCTCGGTGGAGCTGGGGTGTGGGTGAGGTTTACAGTCGTCCGGTCCCATGGCCTGCCACCCCTCCCCCAGCCCCAGTTCCTGTTCTGCGGGTGCCAGCGCTGAGGGGCACCCAAGCAATGGGGACAGACAAGAAAACACGTGATGCCACTATGACGGTGCCAGGGTGTCGTGGGTGCCTCACGAGGAGCCCAGCTGACAGTGTCATCCGGAGAAAGGGGGAGAAGGACCCTGGGAGACCAGGGCGATTGTGGCCGGCTGTCCCTGTATCAGACGAAGACTCAGTGGGGGTGGTGGGGTGGTAGTCCAGGCTGCAGGCAGGCGGGAGCAAAGACGCCTGACCAGAAACAGCAGCTGTGTGCTTGGGGACCTGGGCACCAGCCCGACCGCCAGAGGCAGGGTCTGCTGGTGAGGAGGTGGGACCGCTTCACCGCGCCTGCACGCCCTCCTGTCCTCAGTAGCTCATTCAGCACAAGGCTCTGGGCCACCCTTGGCAGAGCTGTCGAGGTCCATCCGTCCAGGGCCTAGGCTGCCCCCTCGTCCTTGCTCCTTGCCACTTCTCGCACGGATTCATTTTTCTGTGCACAGTAAGTCCCTGATTCGAGGCGGCCAACACATTTCCCAGTTACCCCAGGAGACAGCGCGCCTAGCAAAGCCAGGTCCCTGGCGTAGGTAGCGCACAGAACTCGGCGAGAGGCTCTGAGTCAGTGACTGAGGGTCAGGCGTAGGCACCGGGAGGGCCGAGGAGGGATTTAGAATCCAGACCTGGAAGCGAACTCAGAAAAGATCCGGTCCAACACATTTATTTTGCAGAGCAAGAAAACAGAGGCCCAGGGATGGTGAGTATGGTCCTCCAGGTAACTCGGGAGGCCCCGACTGAGCTGAGACTAAGCGCAGGGACTCTCCCTACCTTGCCCGCCTCCCGCCTCGAATAAAACCGAACGCTCCGTCTTTCCAGCAGGGGGCGATGTTGTCTGGGCTGACGGTGGGCAAGAGGGAGCAACTCCGAACGCAGCCCGCGCTTGGCCTCAAGCAAAAATACAGCAGGTGCACTCTCCTGCCCAGCCGCCCTCATCTTCTCCACAGCCCTCGAAAGCCTCGCTGCCAGCTGGGGCAATGGCCCTCGCCTCTGTCACGATCCCCATCCCTGTCCCATAACAGGCTTCTTAGAACCCTACTTTGCTTTGGAGACCAAAGTTATTATTAAATTTAGCTCGACATCAACGGACTGGTCAATGAAAGAACAGGGAGGGCTCGGCGCCTGTGGCTCAAGTGGCTAAGGCGCCAGCCACATACACCTAAGATGGCGGGTTCGAATCCAGCCCGG
>NW_003852542.1:1426429-1436617 GCF_000181295.1 Otolemur garnettii | reverse complement strand
AAAAAAAAAAAAAAGATAGAACAGGGAGATAATGTGGTTGGGCCCCTTGACCTCTCCCATCTCTATCTACCAATTGCTGAGGAGCTCCCTATGCAATACATCTGTCTTTAGAAATGGTTACAATGTCAAAATTTAATTTGGGTAGAAGTCTCTAAATTGGAAAACCTCTGTACTCTAGGCCAGACTAGGAGTTCTCCCAACTCTCCTTTCACTTGTCAAAAAAATTGAAAGGGGCTTAGTTACAAAACTAAATAAAAAGAGACCGCAGTGGAAGTGGGGGGGGTTGTCCTGGGCCCCGAGGGCAGGGGACGGGGTGGGGGTGGGGCGGCTCGGGCTGACCGGCAGCCATCTGCAGGGCCCCTGGCTGGGACAGCTGGGCTAGCTCCTTGCTCATTCAAACCTGCAGCGCCCACCCCGCAAAGGGACAGTGGGCCTGGGAGCAGGAGAAAGTGAATACCTGGCAGGAAGGGGCAGGCTTGGGAGATGGAGTGTCCTGGGGCAGGTGGAGTGTGTGGCCTGTGGAGTACTAGTGTGGAGAATCAGGTCGCGGGCTGGCCACGCACGCTCTTGGCTCGGACGTGGCTGGGACAGAGGAAAGCCTCAGAAAACCAAGGTGGAGGTTTCCAGAGCCAAGGTCCCTCTGAGGTTCTTTTGGTCTATTCACCGATTTCACTATCACTTTAGAACGTGGGAGGTCCTCTCTTACACACCTCTGGCGGTGTTTGGAACCAGAGCCTCTTGGTCAGAGCATCAGTGGCTGCTGTCAGGCACTAATAAGGCCTTGAGCCCAGCCTGGTGATGGGAATCTTTGTTTTCTGGTTGTCATCTGGAGTCCCGAGCTGATTAAGCTGCCAATGACAACTAGAGGGTGGCCTGGGCTGTGCATTGAATTTGTGACTTAAGCAAGTCCCTAAGTCCCTCTCTGCCCCCGATGTATACAATTAATATTTAAATTGAAAGAAGTTTTGCCTTGTTATTTAGTTTAAAAGAATTTTGGAAAGTATAAACCAAAAGGAAAAGAAAAATAAATTGCCCATAGTGCCAATATGGGACTATGATCACTCTTAACATTTTGGTGTATTTATTTGCTTTTTCCCCCTCTTATCTCATACTTACTTATTTTTAGTTTTTTCCCATCATGGTCATATTTTCTATTGAGGTTTCCAGTCTGCTTTTAACATTTTTTTGAATTTTAAATTAAATTTCGGGCTCGGCGTCTGTAACACAGCGGCTAGGGCACCAGCCCCATACACCAGAGCTGGCGGTTGGAATCCACCCCGTGCCTGCCAAACAACAATGACAACTACAATCAAAAAACAGCCTGGCCTTGTGGCAGCGCCTGCAGTCCCAGCTAAGGCAAGGGCCAGCTGAGGCAAGAGAATCGCTTAAGCCCAAGAGTTTGAGGTTGCTGTGAGCTGTGACAGTTATGACTCTGTCTCAAAAATAAATAAATAAAATAAATTTCAGCCCATTTATTTTATATTGCATATAATATGTATTTCGCGAATTGCACTTGATATCTGCAAGGTAGTTGGACATTTATGTCATGTCTATATTCTCATTATGATAGTGATTTTTAAGTGACATGTAATTTTAATTTTTCTGTCTTAGTTACTGTAAGAGTTCTTAAAAAGTGATTATAATTTTTCAAGTGGATAGATTTTTTTTTTCTCCTTTCTCTTTCTTATTTATTTATTTATTTTGTGTGTGTGTAGACAGTTTCACTTTATCGCCTGTGGTAGAGTGCCAGGCGTCATACAGCTCACAGCAACCTCCAACTCCTATGCTTAGGTGATTCCCTTGCCTCAGCCTCCTGAGTAGCCACAATGCCTGGCTATTTTTTTGTTGCAGTTTGGCTGGGGTCGGTTTTGAACCCGCCACCCTCAGTATATGAGGCCGGCACCCTGCCCACTGAACCACAGGTACTGCCCTCTCCTTTCCCTTTGTTTAGAATTTTATTGCTCTGTGATCTGGGAATGTGACTGTATTTGTGCTTTTTAGAATTTGAGTTTTTGACTCATGGTTGATTTTGTAAATAACTTTAGGCACAGTTCTGTGTGATTGGGTACAAAATTCTGTATATTGAATCAAGCTTTGTAAAACAAACTACCCATATCTGCATGTTCTTCTTTTATCGCCTTTTTTTTTTTTTTTGAGACAGAGTCTCACTATGTCGGTAGAGTGCTATGGCGTCACAGCTCACAGCAACCTCCAACTCTTGGGCTTAAGTGATTCTCTTGCCTCAGTGTCCTAAATAGCTGGGACTACAGGCACCCACCACAATGCCTGGCTATTTTTTGGTTGTAGTTGTCATTGTTGTTTGCAGGCCCAAGCTGGGTTTGAACTCGCCAACCCCAGTGTAGCCACTGAGCTGCAAGCACCGAGTCTACTTTTATCTACTTGATTTGTTTATTCCAAAAAAGCTGTAAATTTTCCAAATATGTTTGTGGATTTACCATTTCTTTTTTATATTTTCAACAGTTTATATTTTATATATTTAAACTGATATTATGAAGTATAAGAACCACATGTTAAAATGATAAACAAACATTGGCATGAATATCTTTTTATGCACTTTGAATTATTTTCTTGGTTGGAAATGGCCTTTAATGCCAACTGGGCCTTTTAAAAATTTGTCAAATATATACTATTGGCTGTTATATGAGAAGTTTCTCTTTTCCTAAACCCTGGTCAGCACTAGAAATTAAATATATATACCTACATACAATGAGTCTGCACTTAACATTGTTGGTAGGTTCTTGGAAACTGCAACTTTAAGCAAAATGAGGTATAATAAAACCAACTTTTTTTTTTATCAGTGCTATAATGAAAAGGTGTTGAATGAAGATATTATCTGAAGACCTGTTGTTTTGCTTAAAGTCGTAGTTTCCAAGAACCTGTCCACAATGTGAAAGGAGGACTTACTGTGTGGTGTGTCTGTGTGGGTGGGCATGTATCAGTATTATTTGAGAGAGGCAAGAAATGGAATAATTTTTAAAATGTTCTTTGATTTTTATTGTGGTTGACCTTTTTATTCCTGTAGATCTGATAGTCAGTTACAATTTTCTTTTTTGTGTGTGGACTGTCTTTGTCCATTTGTGCCTTTGTTTTCTAACTTAAAACTTGAGGAGGTTAATCTCCTTTAGCTTTTACATTATAGGAATTATGTTTCTATTTCTTTTGCCACAAAATACCTTATTTAAAAAAAGAAAACAACTCCAGTCCATTAGACCACATACCTCAAATTCACCTTGACTCATTCTCTTTCCAGCTCTCCCTGGGCCTGAGAGAAGAGTGTGGCATCCAGAGCAGGTAGAGGGTCTACCTGACCTAACGCTTATATAATTCAGGGGTCTTTTTTATCCTTTCCTCTGTTGAGTGGTGAGATTTTAGAATATTTTTGCTGAAATCTGGGGAAAAGTGATGCTCAGTAAGATTATACAATTTTCCTAGAATTCATAGACTCCTGTTTCAATGTCCCTGAGAGAAAGGAAGTGGGTTGGGGAGGAAGGGAAGGCGGTATGGGGGCCTGGGACTCTTGTCTTTTTTCATGACTGAGAGGAGAAATGACCTAGGCTGCCATACACAAGTGGCCTATCCATCTATTATATTACATCAACATCATTTTATTGTCTATGGGATCAATAGTATTGACCTCTCTTTTGGTTCTGATATTACTAATGAAGACATTAGTAATGTCTTCTGTCTTTTTTCTTTTCTTTGCTTCTTTTTTTTTTTTGGAAGTTTTGGCTGGGGCCAGGCTTGAACCCACCACCCCCCATATATGGGGCTGGCGCAGTACTCCTTGAGCCACAGGCGCTGCCCTCTTCTCTCTTTTTTTCTCAGGTTGACTAGAGGTTTATCAATTTCATTAATCTTTTTCAAAGAGGCAGCTTTTGTTTTCACTGATTTTCTCTATTGTTTCCTGCTTTCAATTTAATTGATTTCTGCTCTAACTTTTATTGTTCATCTTCTGCTGCTTGTTTTAGAATTAAACTGCTCTCCTCTCTTTTTTTTTTTTTTTTTGAGACAGAGTCTCACTATGTCGCCCTCGGTAAAGTGCTATGGTGTCATAGCTCACGGCAACCTCAAACTTTGGACTTAAGCGATTGTCTTGCCTCAGCCTCCCAAGTACCTGGGACTACCAGTGCCCACCACAACACCCGGCTATCTTTTTGTTGTGGTTGTCATTTTTGTTTAGCAGGCTCAGGCCGGGTTCAAACCCACCAGCCCTGGTGTATGTGGCCGGCACCCTAACCACTGAGCAGGAGCGCGGAGTCTGCTTTTCTCATTTCCTAAGGTATAAGTTCAGATTATTGATTTTAGCCTTCTCTTTTTAAAATGTATGTACTTAATGCTATACATTTCTCTAAGCACTGTTTTTGCTGCATTCCACAAATTTTGAGAAGTTGTGTTTTTATTTTAGTGCAAATATTCAAAAATTTCTCTTGAGACGTCTTTGACTTGTGTTATTTAGAAGTATGTTGTTTAATCTTCAAATATTTGGAGATTTTTCAGCTATCGTTTTATTATTACTTTCTAGTTTAATTCTTTTGTGGTCTGACAGCTTACTTTGTCTGATTTCCATTCATTTAAATTTGTTAAGATGTGTTTTATGGGGCAGAATCTGGTCTCTTTTGGTGAATGTTCCGCGTGAGTTGGGGAAGTGTTGTGTATTCTGCTCTTGTTGGATAGAGCGGTCTGTAAATATCAATTAGATCAAGTTGGTTTCTATTTAAGTCAATTAAATTATTGCTGATTTTCTGTTTTCTGGATTTATTAATTACTGAGAGAGGGATGCTGAAATACTCAACCACACTAGTGGATTTGTCTGTTTCTAGTTACATTTCTATCATTTTTTTGTCCCCTGTACTTTGATGCTTTGATGATAGGTGTGTGCATGTTAGGGATTATTTTGTTGTAATGATGACAAGTGACCTCTTCAATATTATCTACTGCCCCTCTTTATCCCTGTCATATATTTTTTTTTTGTCCTGAAGTCTACTTTGTCGGAAATCAGTATAATTATTCCAGCTTTCTTTTGATCGTGTTAGCATGATATATCTTTCTTTGTCCCTTTATAACCCATTTAAGTCTTTGGAGTTAAAGTTGGTTTCTTGTAGACAACATATGCTTAAGTCTTGTTTTTTCCATGTTGACAATCTTTTAGTTATTGTCTTTAGGCCATCTATATTTAAAGTGATTATTGACATGTTAAAATTAATATCTACTATATTTGTAGCTTTTCTATTTGTTACGTTTGTTCTTCGTTTCTTTTTTCACCTTCCCTATTCATTTTAATCTCCGTTCATGTTTACGTATAGCTCTGTGAGTAGCAACACATGTTCCCTCATACCTGTACATGGATGAGGCAGGTACACAGGTGACTGTGCAGCACTGCCTGCTGTGAAGCGAATATTGAGAGAAAAGCCAATGTTCATCAGTGGGGCAGTAGGAATTTCAACTGTGGCTCACTGAGCTAACGGAATACCTCTAAGAGAGGTAAAAGTAAGCCAATATATCTGAACGTCCTGGAATCAAACAAACTCTGACACATACTGCTAAGGAAAAGAAGGGAGTTGCAGGCCACATGTGATTGTTTTAGGTAAAAAAGTGTGTGTGTATATGTAAATGCACAGGAAGACAGCTAGTATTATACAGAGTAATATGTTAATCACAGGTTTGGGAAAACAGAGAACTATTAGTTACATTGGGAAAACAAAGAACTATTAGTTACATTTTTATGACAAAAATTATATTCATGTATTCATAAGCTTTTACAAGAAAGCTTTTCAAAAATGAAAGAAGCTTAAAAGTGCTTTCCCCCAGAACGAAAGAACGTCCCCCTGATGTAGCCACCTTCTCTAACCTCAGGACTGGGTGGCTCATTTGAAACAAGTGTTTCATACCCTTCATACCCATGGTACCAGAGACAGAGAGTGAAGGGTGCCTCATTGGTACCCTTTCCCCATTCTCCATGACTTTGTGTAAATTTATTCAAAGTAGACAACCTTGGTTCCACAAGGTGGACACTTTGTGGTTTGCAAGGATAGAGGCCATAGGTCCTCTGGACTCGGGATGGCAGTGGCAGAAAAGCCTCTGCTGGGGTGTTCTGGAGGACCCCTAAGGGGAAGGAAGGATCTGGTGAGAGGGTGAAATACCCACTCCTCTGGACTTGTGCTTCTTGCCTGTAATCTTCAAGGATTCCTGGGCTCGCAGCTTTTGTGAGGTTATTGCACTGCTGCAATTTTTAGGCAGGCATCCAGCGATGAGGATTATTGAGATACCCTCTCCTTGAAGCCTTGCAAAAAACAAACAAAAAATCCCCCCCAAACCAAGAGAGTCTCAATACCTGTGGCTAGTCTCTTAGTTACTTATTAAGGAATAACTGATTGTTCTGTGACACAGTTAACTATCAGATACAGTGTCAATTTAAACATAAAAAGATCCAGGACCTAGAGTTATAATGGGATCCAACCTCATTTGATTTACAACCTCAAAGCCAGAAAACTCTTTCTTTTTCTAATTTTTCCTCAAAATGAAGAATCCACATGAACAGAATCACCTATTATAATTATGCCCCAAAGATAAACAAGTTAATCTCATTTGGGAAAGGAGGGTGAGGATTTTAACCTTCCCTTTTGGGTATAACCCTTGATTTTATTGCTGTGGTTAATCAAGGTGAATTTTAGTAGCATTTGACCTGCAAATTAGTTTCCACCTTTTGGAATCCAGGTCTACAGCTGCAAGAGACTTTAGGCAGTGGTTCTCAGCCTTCCTAATGCCATGACCCTTTAATACAGTTCCTGTGGGTCATGACCCACAGGTTGAGAACCGCTGCTTTAGAGACATCCCAATGCTTTAAAAATATCTCCCAGTAGAGTGGTGAGATAGGGCTGATATTGTCATCTCAGGCTGGAAGACAAGCCAGTTTGTCCCAAGTGTCAGCAAGTTTTTCGAGATGGAAACTTCCTCTCGGAGGTACATTATAATGAACAGGAAAAACTCAACTTTAGGAAGATGTTGATTTTTCCAAGTTAATCCACAGATTCAGCATGTTTATGATGCCGACCAGATTTCTTGACAAGCTGATTCCAAACTTTAAATGGAAGTATAAAGGACCAAAAATAACAAAAATAATTTTGCTGATGGGCAAAGAGGACCCACTTTTCTAAATATCATGATTAATAACTGTAGTAATTTAAAGAGTAATAGTCCAGTGAAAGAAAGTAGGGGAGGCGGCGCCCATGCTCAGTGGGTAGGGTGCCGGTCACATACACCGAGGCTGGTGGATCTAACCTGTCCAGGACCAGCTAAAACAACAATGAAAACTGCAACAACAAAAAATAGCCGGGCATTGTGGCAGGCGCCTGTAGTCCCAGCTACTTGGGAGGCTGAGGCAAGAGAATCACTTAAGCCCAAGAGTTTGAGGTTGCTGTGAACTGTGACACAACAGCACTCTACCGAGGGTGACACTCTCAAAAAAAAAAAAAAAAATTGGTAAAATATTAAATTTGCTGAATCTGAGAGTGGATGTTTTAGCATTGATTATATTACTTCATATTACTTTCAGTATTTTCTTTATATTTGACATAATTTAAAGCAAAAATTAAAGAACCCCATCCTCTTTATGTTAATAGAATAATTAAATGTGATGAGTACCTCCTCGTTTCTGGTGCTGTCTAAAGTACTGGACTCCCCAACCTTAATGAAACACCCTTTTCCCAGCCTTAAGTGAGAGTAAGATTTAGGCTTATCGAAAATAGTTAGAATATAGTGAAATAGCAGTGATATTTAAATTAATAATGCTAAAAGCTACTATTAGTTGAGTACTATGAACCACATACTTGACAAGCACTACTTGATTAATGCTCATGTGTGAGGTAGGTGTTAACATTATCCTTGCTAAAGCTATATTTTGAGGTTCAGAGAGGTTAATTCATTTGCCAGGGATCACACAGGCAGCCCATATCTACCAGATGCTGGCCCTAACTGTAGAGTTGTTCTGTCTGTCCCACCTGCTCTGAACCATTTCCCTGCAGCCTCCCCGCTTCTCCTGAACCACCCACTGTGTAGCTAGGTTTGCCTGCTCTGAGCTATAGATGCTTTTTGAAAGAACCAATTTTACTTTTTTGTTTTTCCCAAATAATCCAATAACTTCAACTTTTTATCAGGTTACACTGGCCTTCTCCCACGTTTTCCCCAAATGGATGAAGCTTGTGGCTCCCTGAAAAGCACCCAGTCTCAAAGAACAGCGGGGTCCCTTTTAGGCATGTGGGGGAAAGAGGGAAGGTTTTGGAGTCAGGCTGCTGGGGGTTGAATCATAGCTCTTTATTTATCAAATGCTGTGTGACTTGGAGCATGCTACTGACCCTCTCTGAACCTGTTTCCTCACCTGATGAAAGAGCTACTAATATCTACCTTATTCAGCGTTAGGAAAGTAAACAAGAAAAGGGACATACCACCCCAGCACCTTGCTGCCTCCTGGGAAGCACTCAGTAGACGCAGCATTGTTATTCTCAGTCCTACCGTGGTGAGGAAGCAAGACAGGGTCCTGTCCTACAGTCACACTTGAATTAGGAGCACACTGGAGTTCCTTCAGGCCCTTGCCCAGGCTGAGATGCAGAATGATCTGGGGCACTGCTGCAGCCTCAGAACAATCCAGAATTGACTGGAGACACTGAGGGGTTTCCATAACCGAAAGCAGGCAGAGGCATTGTTTTTAAGCCAGTGTGGACCCCCAAGTGGAACATCTTCCCTCTCAGGGCAAATGTTTTCGGAACCCTCTGAAATCACAGTTTCACTTTTAGCAAGACCCTGCTGCAGTGGGGAAAGCCCCCACATACTCAGTCTTCTCCAAAGAGAGTCTTCTCTTGGCCGGGCTATGCCTATTCTGAGCCCCCTGCTTCTTGAGCCCTTCTCTTCCCACTGGTTAATTCCTTAGCTGCCTTCTTCATGTTTTTGCCTTTTTGGGCCCTTCTTCTCTCTTACGTTGGAGCGTTAGTGCAGGCTTGGACACTTTTTTCAGATTCTGGATTGTCCACCTGCCAAGCAGCCTCTCTTACTGCCTCCCTGGGCAAATCCACATGACTCTGTGCTTGGTAGATTATGGCTCTAATAGTCCTGCCCTGACTTGCACCCAATCACATGGTGAGGATGAGACAGGTACTCTATCTAGGGTTTTGAATCCCACATTTGTATAACATAAACTCTCTGCAGTAGCTCTATAATCGTAGCAAGCAGGTCTGTGTACCAAAAGGAATGATAGTCCACTTAGGACATAGAGTTTTATTTTATTTTATTTATTTATTTATTTTCTGAGACAGTATTTGGGGCTAGCACCCTACTCCCTGAGCCACAGGCACCACCCAGGACATAGTGTTTTAAATTGCTGCAATCCTCCAATACAAAACTGTATCAATGCTGAAAAAGTATTTTCCATCCATAACCCAGCAGAAAAAAAAAAGATGGTACCTATTTAAGGGGAGAGTGGTTGATCTCAGAAAGCAATTTGATACCAGGTATTAAAAGCTATCAAAATGTTTATACCATATATCCAATAATTTGAATCTGGAAAATTTCTCCAGTGGCTATAATCCTTTAGACGTGGCACAATAGAATATGAACAAAGATGTTAATTTACAAAAAAAATGAAATGGTCAGAAATAAAGGAATATTTGAGTAAATAATAATCCACTCAATATAATTTTAGGCATTAATATTGTGAAGTATTAGAATTACAAAACCTGTGTAGAAACAAGAAAAATGCAGTTATATTATCCTTATCAAAACATACATTCAGCACTATCACAACTATGTAAAATGTAAAAAATGTTTTAAAAAGAGGGCAGCACCTGTGGCTCAGTGGGTAGAGCGCCACCGGCCCCATATACCGAGGGTGGCAGGTTCGAATCCAGCCCCAGCCAAACTGCAACAAAAAATAGCCAGGCGTTGTGGTGGGCACCTGTGGTCCCAGCTACTCAAGAGGCTGAGGCAGGAGAATCGCCTAAGCCCAGGTTGCTGTGAGCTGTGATGTCATAGCACTTTACCGAGGGTGATAAAGTGAGACTTTGTCTCTAAAAAAATAAATAAAATAAAATAAAACCTTTTTAAAATTGCTGTAAAACAAACATGTAACACAAAATTTGCCATTTTAACCATTTTTTAGTGTACTTATCAGTGAGATTA
>NW_003852542.1:1423517-1425905 GCF_000181295.1 Otolemur garnettii | reverse complement strand
GCAACCTCCAACTCCTGGGCTCAAGCGAGTCTCCTGCCTCCGCCTCCCAGGTAGCTGGGACCACAGGCACCTGCCACAACGCCCGGCTATTTTTTGGTTGCAGCCGTCATTGTTGTTTTTTGGCGGGTCCGGGCTGGGGATTCGAACCCGCCATCTTAGGTGTATGTGGCTGGCGCCTTAGCCGGTTGAGCTATAGGCGCCGAGCCTGCATGACCATTTCTTAAAGCTCTCTGTAGATAAGGACCAAGGCCCCAGCTTGTTTTTATTTTAAACATAATTATTCATTTATTCATTTATTTAATATTTATGCACTCACAGCATGTGTACCAGACACTGTGTTAGGTGGGGGTTGAGCAACACATGCTGTCTCTGAAGGGCTCAGTGTAGTGGGATAGAGATAACAACAACGAAACACTAAGAGGAAAGAGTTTTGGATAATGCAAAGTGCTCTCAGTGCAGCGACAGAAACTACAACCGAAGGCCTTTTCCCACTCAGGCTCTGAGCAGAGGCCCAGAGTGCCCTTCCAGCAAGCAGGGGACTGTGGGGAGATGCAGGCCTCACACTGGGAAGAGAGCTGGAGTGCATTCTACATGCAATGGGGACCTGCAGGGTGGGGTGGGGGGGAGCCTCTTCTCTCGGCTCAGTCTGAGAGCAGAGAAGGCGGGTGCCATGCTGTGGCCCATAACATCATCAGGACAGAGGAACAAGTGCCAATACTTCGTGCTGGGCACTGATTCTGTCGCACTCTTGAGCTGAGTGACCTCCTGGACCAGATACAGGAGAGCCCCATTTCTCAGATAACAAGGCCGACGTGCTGCAGATCAATGCAGCCTCCCTCACAGCTGGAATCAGCTAACTCAGCCGGGAACCACCACTTTATCTGTCTCTTTGTGCACAGCTGGGTGACTGTGCCTGCAGTGTCTTTGAAGCAATTTGAAGGCAGCTTAGGGACCGGAAGCCAGTTGAAGAGCAAGTAAGTAAATGAAGAGTGAATCTGTGTCTGCACAAAGGAGCAGATGGAAAGAGAAGAAGTGCCCATTCCCTCCTCAGGGTCCAAGGGAGGGGGAAGTTTCATCCCCCCCTGGGTCGGAGAAGAGAGAGGGAGTCATGGGCTGCAGCAGGTGAGGAGGAGGAGGTGGAAGGCCCACGCTGGAAAGTGAGAAGAGGGTCCTGGTCTCTCTCGAGCTCACTCAGGGTGCTTTCTCCTGCTTCTTTCCTGAGGCCTGGTGTTGACCTTACTGTAAATCGTTACCTTTTCTTTAACTGCATAAACATTCTCAGAATCACTTAGGAAATCTTGATGACCATTATTTGTGGAGTCTGAATAATTGTCAACCAAGTCAGTGGGGCACAGTTTATTGAAACTCTCACTTATACTCATTTAGGTTGTTTTTAAATATTTCTAAAACCTATAACTAGGGCAGCGCCTGTGGCTCAAGGAGTAAGGCGCTGGCCCCAAACACCAGAGGTGGCGGGTTCAAACCCGCCCCGGCCAAAAACTGCAAAATAAAATAAAATAAAATAAAATGCATAACTAATGGTATTAAACACTGATAATCACACTGAGAGTAATATTTCCTCCAGATTGATCTCCAGACTGACTTTCAAAGATCTGAGCCATTTCTTTGGGTCCTGTAGTTCCCTCCACAGCTCTTAAGGAGGCTCTGGGTGCCCCAGGAGGCTGAGGGAACAGAATGAAGGTGAAGGTCTGCATCTGTGTCTGTAAGTGAACTTGTTGGTTCTGTCTGAAGCAGCACAGGGGTGGGGGGCTCTGAGGGGTGCTGTCGGGGTGGGGGAGGGGCCGCCCTACATAACAACCCCACATGAAAGGGGACAGGTGCAGGTGGGCTCTTGGGTGGCAGCAGATTTTCGTGACCCCCTCCTACTGGTGGGGGCGGTGATCTCTTCCCCCCTCAACCTTTCCTAGGGCCATTCCCATAACTTCCTTGAGAAGAGTATGGGAGAGTACTGGAGAATCTTTGCCCAATCTTTGCCCGTTTTAACTCGACCCAAGTTGAATCCCTAACTGTGGCCGCAACTCCCAGGTACAGACGGAGGTTTGTGGCTGGCTTGCGGTCGCTGTGATCACGCTGGAGTCAGACAACTGCTACCCCGGCAAGCAGCACCCAGGCACGTCTCAGGTGGGAAAAGACAGAGCCATGCATGTCCCGGGGCTCTGGGAGAAAGGGGCGCCGGAGTCTGGGCTGTCCAGCCGGCTCGGCCCCTATTGGTTGATAACAGTGTGCTGAAACAAGAAACAAGCTGCAAATGTGTGCAGCAGCAACGGGAAAGAAAAGTGCAGCGGCCCTTTAATGTCACCCCCCAAGTCTTAATGGTCCGCAGGACACAGTGGAGGTGGGAGGCTGGGGAGCCTCCCAGGAAGGGCG
>NW_003852542.1:1419121-1423436 GCF_000181295.1 Otolemur garnettii | reverse complement strand
CAGCGCGCGTCCAGCCACCCCAAAGACACACCGGGAGCGGCCGCAGAGCCGGACCTCCGGGAGGGCGCGAGGACCTGAGCTCCTACCTGAATGTGCGGACCTCCGCCACGGGAGCGCTCAGAGAACGTCCAAAGCAGCTTCCCGAGCTTTGATAAATCTGTAGACCGTGCGGGCTGAGGTACCTGTGTGTTTAGGCGGTTTTTAAGAAAGTGTCACTTATCTTCTATTGATGTACTCTTGATAATCTGGGAGGAAGTGTGGTATCAGGGGAGCTCAGTGCAGAAGACAGATGGCTGTCAGAGGAGTCCGTCTGGGCCACAGGAGTGAGGAGGCCGCCACCCCTGCCCCGTTTAGCCAGTGGTATCTCACAGCCATTGTGTGGAAGGTGATGGAGCAATAGAGCCCAGGTGGTCCTCCCAACAATCAGAACGAAACAGAGACCAACGCTAAAATGATGACTTTCTTGCAAATAAGGAAATATTCTAAGAATCTGTGACATGTGCGAGTTGGTTAAGTGAGGTGGAAACAGGAACCACTGATCAACTTATAATGACAACATGGCAAGCAGCAGAGGTTTGGAGCAGCAACAGACCTGCTGGGAAAGCCGGTGACCCAGCAAGGGTGACCCGGATCTAAGTCAATCACCTGAGCTCTGCCCCAGGGAGACAACCTCGGCTGCCATCTTAATTCTCTCTCCATAGACACCTTACTATGACACTGCTGGGCATGAAGGGTGGTGATGAAAAATACTCATTTCCTTTACACAAATAGAGCAGCGTCTTCTCTGGAAAAATAAAAAATAAAAAAGCAGAATACGTTCAAGATTATTCCTGTAAAATATAGAGTCACTCTTGCTCATGTGTGTTGTGGTAGGCTTCCTTGGTGGGATAGAAGAGGTTGGAATTACAGCTGGAATGCTGGGAATTAACCATGGAAATATTTACACATGTGCACATGACTGTGGATTTCGTGGCAGCAAAATGTTCATCTTGATACATTAGTCAAAATGGTGGCCAAGTATAAACCATTGAGTAGATTTGTTTATGAGTGATTCTTGGAAGCTTGCAGGGCCTTCCTTTGAGGAGAAAAAATTCTGGTCAAGTTAAACTTGAAATGGGCTGACCAGAGAGGGTGGGTTTCCTGTGATAGCAGGTATTTAAATATTGGGAGGACTGGTACTGAGTAGGATTGTTGTAAAGGCCATTTAAGTATTATTCTGGAAGCTGAATTAGGTAGACTTTAAGTTCCTTTTCCAACATAGACATCTATAACTGTATAATAACAGATCAAATTTTACCGGTTGTAAAGAAGTTTGCTGCTGCTTCAGTCGTGATGAAAGTATAGCAGGAGCTCACAGGAGGCTGAAATGTGGCGATCATGAACTATGGGGTTGTAGAGTGATGGGACTAGGTGAACTTGTGCGGGACTAGGTGAACTTGTGCAGGACTTGAAGTTAAACTGTCCTGGCTCTTGTCCCCATGGGTTAGGGTTAGGCAAAGGAAGGACATCTCACCAGGTATCATTGGGTGGTAGACAGTATTTGGGTAAAGTCCTGTCCCCACAGTGCTGCTTTCTTCCTTGGTGACTTGACTAATCTTAGGCTTAGTGATCTGCTTGTAAAATGGCAAAAGTGTTAAATTGAGAGAAAGCAGGTAAACAGTACAGTACCAAGTACTCAGTAAATGGAATCAGTGGCTGGCAAATGAGGGTGAATATCCAGAAATACTGTGTGAAGATATAGGTTATCTGGTTACTTTAAGCTTTTAATGAGATTGAGTGTGGGCAACTGGTCTCTGAAGATAAGTATAATTTGTGTGTGTGTTTATGGTTGGACCAACAGATAAGTTTGTAACCCAGCTGGATGAAGTAGATCATCTCATTCATATTTTGAAAAATTTTACTTATTTTTATTTTTTGCTATTTGACGTTGCCCTGAGTAGAATGCAGAGGTGTTATTGTAGCTCACTGCACTACCATGTCTGATTTTTCTATTTTTAGTAGAGGTGGGGTCTTGCTTTTGTTCAGATAGATCTAACTCTTGACTTCAAGGGATCCTGTTGCCTTAGCCTCCCAGGGTGCTAGGATTACAGATGTGAGCTACCCCGTGAAGCCTGGAATTTCTTTTGAGGTAATTTTTTCCAAAGAGTTAACCCTTTGTTATATAATCAATTCTTTCCCCATTGAAAGAATGGTCTTGCTAACAAGGAAAAACAAATTTCTAACTGGCAGCCACTTAGAGCAGTTTGAGCTCCACTTCTGAGGTTAAAACTTAAACATCTCTCCTACAGAGATGTTTACCGAGCAATTAAAAGAAGCTGAGCAGACAAAAGAAGGTGTAAATCCTCATTAGCATTTACCAGAGGGGATCAATTCACATTCCCAGGGGAAAAGTAGTCCAAGGGAGTGAGGATGGACTATCTGATGGACTGTCCTCAAAAAATTCACTGACTGTCAAAAGTTTTTTCTCCAGTTTGTTTAAACAGCCTGGAGGAGCTCCCTCCTCCGCCCCTCTTCCTCAAGGAGAGAGGGCATCAGATGTCTCCTGCTGTCAACCTATGGCCAAGATGGAAGAGAGAAACCAATTTCTTTTATCAATTTACAACAGGAGAAACAAAGAAAGGACGGGCTCAGATTTCCAGCTGTCTTCTGCTAATTAGGTGACAACAAATTTCCCCTACCCCCCTTTTAAGAATGACTTAAAAAGAATGATCTGGCAACATTACCAGGTTGGAAAGTGTTGCCAACCTACTCTAATAGTCAGAGTACAGCCTCAGGGCCAGCATCTCTCTTTATTTCCTGCACCTTGCCCTCTTTTTTCTTCGGAGAAGGATTAAATAAACGTTTACTTCTTTCTACCCTGAACTCTGTCTGAGAATTCTTTCTCTGCCTTCCCTGAGCGCCTAGCAAGTCTCCACCCTAACCTGTGTATGAATGTCACACGTTATCATGTAATCCATACATTTTAGTGGGGTCTATTTGTGCATCACTTAATTTTAATTATTGAAATCAGTAATTTTAAGTTGACTAATAAATATCTAGTAGCTATTAATCCCACGGGGGAGGAAGAGGCTTTTTGCCTTTGAGAAAGAAAACCTTTTCCTTTTGATTCTAAGAAGAAGAATGAATTGCATTCCTCTATCTCTCCAAACTTTCTCTTTGCTGGGATCCCCAGACAGAAAAAGCAAGATGTCATGGCGAGGATGCAGGGACCTGACTCCAGAACGTGACCAACCAGTAGTAATGAGGGCAGTAATGACTCCCCTGCCCAGGGCAGTCAGAGCAGAAACTGAACACGAGACTCAGGGACTCTGAGACTTCATCAAGTCAGCCGTGTCTTGGGGCCCCACAACTCTGAGTGCTCCTGATATGAAATTAAAAATAAGGGCTGGGGAGGTGACAGAAGTAGTATTCTCAAACTTTTAGAAACAAAACAAAACAAAACACAAAACAGTGAAAGAAATGATCCAAAGAGTCAAAACTCAGTAAGTCTGTGTCCTCATTGTACCTCTGCTTGAAATGCTGTCTTTTTAAACGTGAAAATTAGTAATCTGTTCAGCTGCTATTACAACAAATTCTACTTCTGTTAAAATGTAAGTATCAGTGAATGGAAAAGGATTTTAACTGCTCTCTCATCTAACTATCCTTTTGAGCCTCTGGGGATTCACACCATGAAACCACACAGCTAGAGCAGCTCCGTTTGGAAATAGATAGTGCAAGAGTAAATAAATAAAAATATTGATTCTTAGGAGCTTCTCAGTATATTGTAAAAATGAATTTTACTGGGCAAGTTAATTAATCAAAATAAAAGGAGGACGATTTTTGTTTTATCTCTTATTATTTAAATGAAATTGATTCCTTTTCGGGAGGAAATTTCGTGTTTTAACATTCACACCAGCTGGGGTAGTCAGGAGGATGTCCTGGGGCAGCCAGCGTTTGCCGCCCCATGTGCTCATAGACACGTTTTCCACAGATGATTATTTGCTTTACAAAAGGAGGGTCATATTTTAAATATTACTACCCTCCGTCCCGCTTTTCTAGTAGAACACTTTGGCAATGTTGCCAAAGCATTCTTTTTAAGTAATTTTTAATTATAATGCAGATGGCTCCATCATAATTTTGAGTGTGGATAGACCACAGTGATTCTCTATTGATAAAGTTGTTTCCCATTTTTATTTTACCTAAAAGATATTGAAATAATAAACTTTGCATATGTATTCTTATATAATGATGCTTTTATTTTTTATTTTTTTTGGGTGAGACAGGAGCCTCAAACTGTCCCCCTGGGTAGAGTGCCATAGCATCACAGCTCACAGCA
>NW_003852542.1:1410348-1418361 GCF_000181295.1 Otolemur garnettii | reverse complement strand
AGATATGGGCCAGCTGTGGAAAGGCTGTGTTTACCACAGTAACCAAGAATAGTTTCCAAGACAACTGTCCTTGCTCACCTGCCCCCCAGGAGCACACGCAGACCTGTCACTGAGCACTGGCTCCCTTCTGAGCCCCAGCGAGCCCCTCCGCTCACCTCTTTCAGCCCTCCACACCACAAGATGGGCCACCAGACACGGATTCTGAGTTTCTGGGGAATGAGGCTTCATGCAGGGTCCACAAGAGGACTTCCACAGGGCTTGCCTGTCTTGTGGTAGTCCCCCTACTTCACTGCTCCTAACCAGAAGCACCTGTGTGGCTGCAGGGTGGGTGCCGGGGCAGAAGGAGGGGACAACTCAAACTCCATCTTCCCCTGCCCTGGTCAGCCAGAGCCTCTGTGGCCTGAAGGGGGCCCACTTTTTGTGCTGGCCAGGTGTACCATTGTTCTCTCTCCTCTCCACCGAGCATGGCAGGGGAAGGGAGAGGGGCTGTGGGAATTGTGGCCTCCCCTTCCCCTGGTCTGGTCCTGCCCAGACAGTTGGCCTAGCCAAGCAGGCAGCTTCAGGC
Organism: Otolemur garnettii; assembly: GCF_000181295.1. NCBI lineage: Eukaryota > Metazoa > Chordata > Mammalia > Primates > Galagidae > Otolemur > Otolemur garnettii. The sequence goes on along the minus strand of NW_003852542.1, from coordinate 1,417,796 downwards.
CTGCAGGTTGCTGAAATATGTTGGAGACAGTGGGCCTCCACCCGCAACCAACACCACCTCCCATCTTCCCCTATAACTGTGTCCCCACCCAGCCGCGGAGACCACTACAAAATCTACTGTGAGAGCTGCTGACTCTTCTCTTAGCTGAACACAAATTTTATAGTGTGAGTTCTGCCTTGTGTCGGCATCACCCAGATTGCACTCTGTTCACTTGGGTACTGCCAGTCCATGCCTGGCACTATGGTGGAGCTAGTGAGGCACTGAGGCCTCCCACTCTGGGAGTCCCGCAAGTGCTGGTCCTGGCTCTGTGTCCCTCCCCCACGATGAAAGCTTTGCCTGGAACACAGGTGCACGTTGACATCTGAGCTGTTGAGCTTGTGTCGTCTAAGGGCTTGTCCACCGTAGCAGGGCAAATACTCCAAGGAGGGATCACAGCTTTAAGGAGCACAGGAAGGTGGGGGACAGGAGAGGCACTCCTGGGGATGGAGGGGTAGCCAAAGGAGGGTTAGGCTCTCTAGTGTCAGGTGTAGAGCCAGCCACTTGTGGGAGCCTGAGGACCTCCTACTCTACTAGGTGGAGCCTTTCTCTTTGCTCATTTATTCATTTAGATTCTGGCCTCCATTCTGGCCGCAAGGCCTAGGAATGCCAGTCATTTGTACAGGTGGCAGTACAGGTGGCAGGAAAGAGCCAGGGGGCTTCCATAGGCCTTGGCCCCCAGCTGGTAGAGAGAGAATCAGGGCCTACAAGTCATAAACAAGACTGAGCCTCAGGGGCCTGGCTGTGCCTGTCCTGGCCATGTTGCATCCCCACTCTCTGCACAGGGCCAGCTGGGCAAACAGAACGTGCCCCTAAATAGATATATCTGAACTGGTATCAAGAAGCCTAAGGCCTGGTGATGCCTGTGGCTCAGTGGGCAGGGCGCCAGCAGGCAGGGCGCCAGCAGGCAGGGCACCAGCCCCATATACTGAGAGTAGCAGGTCAAACCTGGCCCTGGCCAAACTGCAACAAAAAAATAGCTGGTGTTGTGGCGGGTGCCTGTAGTCCTAGCTACGCGGGAGGCTGAGGCAAGAGAATCACCTAAGCCCAAGAGTTAGAGGTTGCTGTAAGCTGTGTGATGCCACAGCACTACTGTGGACGATAAAGTGAAAAAAAAAAAAAGAAGAAGAAGCGTAAGACCTGCGTGCAGTGCCTATAATCCCAACATTATGGGAGGCAGAGACAGGTAGATTGCATGAGGCAAGAGTTCGAGACCAGCTTGAGCAATATAGCAATGCCATCTATAAAAAAATAAAAAATAGAAAAATGAGCCAGGCGTCATGGTGCGGGCACCTGTAGTCCCACCTACTTGGGAGGCTGAGGCAGGAGGATTGCTTGGGCCCAGGAATTTGAGGCTATAGTGAGCTATGACCCAAGCTACCTACATTCTAGTCTGGGCGACAGAATGAGACCTTCTCTCCAAACAACAGCAACAACAAAAGAAAAAACCCCAGAAGCATAAGGAAGAGAACTAAATGCAAAAGAGAGGAGTGGGGAGATTAGTTCAGTCATACCTGAAACGAGGGATGGGATGGTCTACATCTGGTCTACAACTAAAAATGTATGAAAAGAAAAGGAGATGGTTCCCCTTCAAATTTAGAAGTCTAAGCTAAGCTCTAAAATGGGAACTCATTTGGTTTATGCTGAATTAAGTAAATAAATAAATAAAAATAAAACGGGTACTCGAATGAGAAAGGTTCTAACTTAGTGGGAAAAAATACCACCGGGACAGCCAACAGTACCAGGCAGGCATCCAAGTATCTCTGCTTTCAGCTTGGCAAGAATCACATGTGTCATGCATATTCTGTGACTCTCAAACCCTCTCAGAGCCGGGGAATATGGTTTTTTGATGCACTGAGCTATGTAGCTGTGAGGACTCCAGGAACCAGTGACTCACCAGGAGTGTCAGTGACGCATCAAAGGAGGTTTCCCAAGAAGTGACAGAGGAAATCTCCTTTGTCCTCCACAACCTGGGAAGACCTCTGAAGACAGGGCTCTTTCTGTCTTTCCCTTTGACTGGGTGGTAGATTCAGATCAGCTTGGCAGCCTGAGTGGGCTGGGGATGACTTTCTGAAAACAAGTTGCCCACTTCCTACAGGTAAGAGACACAAGCTGTGGGGCGGGGGCGGGGATGAGTAAGGATGAAAGGAAGGGGTGGTGTGGGAGCCCCCTTTCTCTTTTGAACAGGGCTTGTGGGTGCCACACCTGCAAGCTGCTTCCCTCTGAGAGGAAGGGGGAGGACAGTGCTGCTCCTAGACTTTTTACCCAGGGCATTAAGGCCCATGCCCGACAGAGAGGGGAAGAGGCAGAGGCTCCCCTTTCAGAGAGAACCTAGGCTCATAGAGCTTATGTAGCTCACTCAAGTTCCTCCAGCTAATAAAGAGTTGGGCCAAGTTACGCGGCCCCCGCAGGCATACCTCACAATGTGGTATGGATTTTTTAAATCACAACTTATGAACAAATCTCTCATGTGTGGATATTTTTATTGATTTCAATTTTTTTTTTTTTTTTACTGTAACAATGACCAGAGCCCCTTTGAAAAGAAGTTACTTGGTTTTTTTTTTTAAACTTTAGGTTTTTTCCCCTGTCAACGTGACGACGTGATTATTGCAAAATTTCACATAATACAGAACTGTGCAAAGCAGAAATGGAAATTCCCCACAGAAACAGCTTGGAATATATCTTTACAGACCCTTTTCTATGTATGTGACACAAATATACCCAGAGGCCTTAATATATCGTTAGACAAAAGGAGATCAAATTTGCAGAATATGAAAAGATTCAATTTTTTATATTCTATTTTATGTATTATATTCTAAAGATTTCAATTTTTAAAAGAAATATGTGCAGAAGAAAGAATAAGACACTTTCAAACACCAATTTTATATGTTCCGGCAGTGTTCTGTTCTTTACTAAGCTATAATCTATACCTATGCCCATAGCTATTAACACATCACGAGTGTGCAAATTGATGACTTTTTACAAATGAAACACCCATATTCCCTGGCAGAGAAGTGGAACTTGCTGATTCTCAAACCTCATGTTCCCTTTTAATGATCCCCCTTGCACCAAGGATAACCATGTCCTGACTTACAACAACATATGTTTGTTTCGCCTATTTTCAACTGCGCTTGAATGTTAACAGTGACCAACTATGGCACCATGTAGTATATGAAAATGAGATACATCTGTTTTTAGAATTTCTTCACCTAGAGTGGCCTTCATTCCATGTCAGCATACATGGCCCTAGCTCATTCCTTAACAGCTGCATGAACTTCCTTATAAGGCTGTGGTGGGATTTATCTGACTGGTCCCTTTTGATGGGTATTTGGATAGTTTCCATTTTTTGGCTAAGGAACAACTTGAAGTGTGTTTCTTTGTACGCATCACTTTCCGATGTGTTTCTTTAAGATAAATGTCTACAAGCCTTGGCATGGTGTCTCACGCCCATAATCTTAGCACTTTGGGAGGCCAAAGGGGGTGGACTGCTGGAGCTCATGAGTTCGAGACCAGCCTGAGCAAAACCAAGACCCTATTTCTACTAAAAATAGAAAAACTTGAGCCCAAAGAGTTGGAAGTTGCTGTGAGCTGTGACACTACCAGCACTCTACCCAGGGCAACAGCTTGAGACTCTGTCTCAAAAAAAAAACAAAAAAGATAAATGCCTACAAGTAGAATTGCTACCCAAAAGATAGCTAGATTAAATGTGGGGGGCATATTTTGCCAGAATTGCCCTACAGAATGTAGTGACAGCTCAGTTCCTTCTTCAAAACCAAAGGCAGGTGCTGGGTGCAGACCTCCTCACCGCAGGCCCTGCTGCTGACAGCCCAGCCTGCTCCGGCTCCCTGGGCGGCCAGAGCTGCACCAGCTGCACGGAAAACAGACAGAGGAGCACATACCACACCTGCCCCCAGCCTAGCCCCAAGCAAACTTGCAAACAAGTAAATGCAATCACAAGAGACATGTCATGTATCAGAGCCTGAAGTGGAACCAGGGGCCTTGAGCCTGTTCTCACTTCCGCTATGGACTGGGTTTGAGCCTTCAGGGAGGGCAGGCTGCATGAGGTTGGGCCTCAGTCCCTCTTCAGTGACATTAGATGGCTTGGACGGGGGCCCACCTAAAAAATGAATGTTAGGGGAGTCCAGCCCAGCCCATTCAGGCTCTTTTCACCCCTCCCTTCAGCCTTGGAAGGCAGCCTGCCCAGGTTTTCAGAGCTGATGGGCAGAAACTTTTGCTTCTCTTGAACACCTTCTGCATCTAAGCCTTCCTAACTCCCACCCACCACACCTGGTTCTGCTGTGGCTGCATGCCAGATGCCAGGAGGTGGCCACATTGCCCCCTCCCGCGAGTTATCTTTGCTGTTTTCTGCAACGTATTTTATGTTTGGTGGCTGCCAGAGGCCTCTGAGCATAACTTGGTTTGTCAGTGCCCTTCTTTGAGCTGGCCAGGAAAATCAGGTAGGACTGGATTCTCCTTTAACCTGGACCAGCTATCAATGCAGCCCAGGCTGTCTTTTTTGGCTCAGTAGCTCCCAGGCAGCTAAAGCCTGGGTAGGAGGGCTATTAATAAAAGACCAGGGGGTGCGAGGGCTCTCATCTGTACTCTCAGCACTCTGAGAGGCTGACATGAGAGGACCGCTTGAGCTCAGGAATTCAAAACCAGCCTGAGCAACATAGTGAGACCCTCGTCTCTACTAAAAATAGAAAAATTATCCAGGCATTGAGGCAGATGCCTGTAGTCCCAGCTGCCTGGGAAGCAGAGGCAGGAGGATCACTTGAGCCCAAGAGTTTGAGGTTTCTGTGAGCTACACTGATGCCAGAGCACTTTAGCTTGGGCAACAGAGTGAGACTCCGTCTCAAAGCAAAAAAACAAAAAAAGACCCAGGGACTTTTTCAAAGTCCCACTCCAGTTCAGCACTTTCTCCTTCCGATTCCCTTCTCTGTCAAGGCTAAAAGGGTTTTAAACAAAATGAGTGGACACATGGCAGAGATCCTGATGCCTTTCCTCTTCTCTTCAGTGCAAGCCTGACTTAAGGTCAGGAGTCCCTGGGGTTTAACCCTCCAGAGTGTCCATGAAGGCAGCTTGGGAGTGGGCTGGGAGGAGGCCGTCCTCGGGGTACCTGCAGCCTGACTCTGGGTGCCCTGGGGGCTTCCCAACCTTGATAGCTTCTCAGCGCCTACAGTGTCGGCTATAGCATGTTGTGGGGGCAAAATGAGGCCTTACAGATTTTATCCTTGTTATTTCTTTTGTACTGAGCATCACTGACTTTGTTGTAGATGAACTTTTGCAATTTTATGTCACAGGAGCCATTTTCATCTTTAACCCAGGACTTTATTTATGGAACCAAGAAATTTTCATAAAAAGAACAGAAAGTAAGAGAACCATGCAAGCCATGGGAGAGCAGAAGGGAGAGTTGAGAAATGTCCTAATAGGAAACAAAGTGAATTCCTCAGAGACGGTCACGGTTGCTGCGAGCTGGGCAGCCCCTCTCAGGAAGACTCATTTCTAACCCGGGTCTGGTTTCTCTGTGAGGAAAGTCAGCTTCACCCAGGAAGACCAAGAAGGGGCCATCCCAGCACCATCCTGGGACCCAACGTCACTGCCTTACTAAGGCAAAACAACTCAAAGATACCAAAGGTCTCAGCTCAGCCCAGGAGCTGGAAGTGGCGTCACGGCAGCATTTCCTGCTTGGTCTTCCAGCATATTCCATTAAGGACGCTGGGGGCTCTGAGGCCTTCTCTAGAAGATTCCCATGACCCATTACCAAGTTGCTCCCACAGATGTGGCCCACAGGAAGGACTTGCAGTAGTTAAAAGCAGGCAGCTCCAGCAGCCAGTGAAATCTCCACAGCTAAATGTGTCCCCTCTCTCATTTTTCCAGATCCTGCTCATTGCTGACCAATGTCTTTCTGAAGCAGGACACCAAAACTGTATTCTCCATTCATTTGTAAAACCTGAAAACAACAGCAAGTTGTGAAACCACTTATCTTCAGGCAAGTTATATTGAATTTCCTGCAACAGAGGCAAATGGCAAAATGAGGGTGCCAGGCTCTACTCCAAGCAGGCTGGGGCCAAATGTCGTGTGTCAGTAGGTCTTTAGGGCCCATTTTAGTAATTTTTTTAAAAAAATGTAAAAGCTAAAAAACACAAAAACAAACAAACAAAAAACCTAAAAGCACAGCCCCCCCCACCCCCCGTTTTAGAATAGTGTTACTTCCTGCAGTACCTCCAAGATAAGCTATTCACAGATGTACGTTAAGTGTCCAGAAGACATTGGCCTGCTGGTAAGATGATTTTCTAAGGGGAGTTAGAGGCTGGGGAATATCTACCTTAGAGTGCAACTCAAATTTGGACAGCTGATTCAGGAGGCATAGGGACTATTTCATCTACACCTGGATCATGACAGCAAAGCCAGAGGTGGTTTGCAAACATTTTCTTAGCCACAAACTTTTGTTCAAATGACATCTTACAGGTAATCGTAAACACACACATACTTGCTGTTTCAAGAAGCGAAGCCGGGCTCGCCTCTGTCGGCCTGGAGGGAAAAGCAAGAGCTGGTCAATGTAGGCTGCAGGCCACTGAGACTGGGCAGGAGGGTGACAGGGGCAGTGAACACCTCTGTCCACCGTCCTGGTGCTAGCCTCTTTCCCAAACACCTCAACACTATCTGAAACCTGCGAGTTGCATATTACTCCTAAGATCTCTATTTTATATACGGGGAAACTGAGGCACAGAATGAGTGAATTGCTGAGTCGCATCCCCAAAGTCATACAGCCCGTAAATGGTATAGCCAGAATTCAAATCCAGTTAATTAAATCCAGGGTCTCTATCCTTAAACATGCTGTCTTGCCCTTCACAGCAGGTCAGAAATGTGAGGTCCTGTAGGCAGACCATCTCAGGCTAGGGTACACGCACTCGGGGCATGAGCGAGATTTCTCATCCAAAGGTAGGAAGGAACAAAAGCATGTCTGGTTACATTTTTGTTTCATCCTTTATTACCTTTTTATTTTTGAAGCACATTTAGTAACACACATAATATATTAAATATAGCTAACTGCATTTAGTGCTTACAATTTTTAAATTTTTTACTGATGAGGTTCTTGATCAAAAGAGTTTACAAACCATAGACCTCAATGGATTCTGAGAACAGGGTACACAGATCCCTTTGTGCATGGCAACTGTGTGTAAAAGTGTGCTCCTGGCTTATTTCTCTGGGTCCATAATTGTCATCATATATGCAAAGGGGTCTGTGACTTGCAAAAGTTAAGAGCCACTGATCTAGGCTCGGTGCCTGTAGCTCAAGTGGCTAAGGCACCAGTCACATACACTGGAGCTGGTGGGTTCAAATCCAGCCCAGGCCTGCCAAAAACAACAATGACAATTACAACCAAAAAGAATAAAACATAGCCGTGC
>NW_003852542.1:1403116-1410148 GCF_000181295.1 Otolemur garnettii | reverse complement strand
GAAACATGGCGAGGGGAAGGGACTTGCTCAAGGTGGCACAGCTTGCTTGAGGCGGCACAGGGAGCAGAGTTGCCGCCGCACAGGCCTCTCCTCCCGCGCACCATTTTTATTAAGAGCCCACTGCTGTGCAGAGTCCAGGGGAGCCTCTGGAAGATGGGCCCATCTCTGGAATGGCTGAGAGCAGCAGCTGTCTCTGAGTTTCCCTGCAGCCTCATTGAGGGAGAGGATTTCTAGCTTTTGGAAACACAAATCAAACTCCACTAGCTTGGCTTGGTGCCCTTAGCACAGTGGTTACAGTGCCAGCCACATACACCGAGGTTGGCAGGTTCGAACCCGGCCCAGGCCAGCTAAACAACAACTGCAACAAAAAATAGCCAGGCGTTGCAGTGGGCACCTATAGTCCCAGCTACCTGGGAGGCGAAGGCAAGAGAATCACTAAAGCCTGGGAGTTTGAGGTTGCTGTGAGCTGTGAAGCCAAGGCACTCTACTGAGGGTGACATAGTGGGACTCTGTCTCAAAAAACAAACAAACAACAACAAAAAAACCCCCCAAAAGCTCCACTAGCAGTCTCTTCTGGGGGCTGGGCTTTCGTCTCAACTGCTCATGTGAGTTTCTACTTACTGATACATGCCACGTACTGAGGACTTGGGGCAGGACTTTTCAAACAGCAGCTCTGGGAGGCAGGAGATGCTTTGCTCCCTGGTGAGGTGGCTGAGGCTCAGAGAGACCAGGAAGGACACTAGTCAGCACCGGGTTTAACCCCAGGTGTGTCTGACTCCAGAGACAGGGTGGTCTTGGACTTTGGCCATTTGACTATAGGCCAGGAGTCACCTCTAGAAACAGCACAGGTTCTCCGGGGGCAAACTCCTGCCACACCGCCATCTGCTCTGCTTCCCTAGAGAAGAAAGTATCCCAGGGACATCTCAAACAACAAACGGGGGTGCCAAGAGGGATGGCCCAAGAGCGACTACTCACAGTGCAGGTGGATAGCCACTCCCAGGGACACCAGCAGAACCAGGACACCGGCCACCAGTAGGCTGAGGGGGAGAAGGCCGCAAGGTGGGCCTGGAAAAGACATACGTGACATGTGTTTAATGCTAAACGCATGAGACACGCAGACAATACAAGGAGGGGAGAAATCATCAGGAAGCCCCACCTCCCAGAGAATATTATCGTTTATATTTTTCTGTATTTCCTTCCAGTCTTTATGGTATGCACTTTAAACATTGTTAAGATCATTTTATGTATAAAATTTCATGTCTCACATCCTATGTATGTTCAAAACAGGTGGACAATGTTCATGGATGACAATGGGATTTTTACTTTTCACTTTAAAGATTTTATTTGGCTGGGCATGGTAGCCTACACCTCTAATCCTAGCACTATATGAGGCTGAGGCGGGTGGATTGCTTGGAGGTCAAGTCCAGCCTGAGCAAGAGTGAGACCCTGTCTCTACTAAAAATAGAAAAACTGAGGCAAGAGGATCACTTAAGCCCAAAAGTTAGAGGTTGCTGTGAGCACCACTCTACCCACAGTGACAGCTTGTGACTCTGTCTCAAAAAATAAAATAAAATAGGCCAGGTGCAGTGGCTCACACCTGTAATCCTAGCACTCTGGGAGGCCAAGGCAGGTGGATTGCCTGAGTTCACAGGTTGGAGACCAGCCTGAGCAAGAGTGAGACCCCCCCATCTCTAAAAATAGCCTGGTGTTGTAAGGAGCACCTGTAGTCCCAGCCACTCAGAAGGCTGAGGCAAGAGGATCGCTTAAGCCCAAGAGTTTGAGGTTGCTGTGAGCTATGATGCCCTAGCACTCTGCCGAGGGTGATAAAGTGAGACTCTGTCTCAAAAATAAATAAATAAATAGATACATAAATAAATAAATAAATAAAATATTTTATCTGAATATCACAAGAAATAGTTGAATATATCTTCAGTGAGAGAGATCTAAATATATCCTTAACATCCTTGTATCCTTCACAAAAAACCCCACCATTGATATTTGGTACCTTTCTCTTTGCATTTTCATATATAAAATTTTTAGAGAGACATACAGTTTAAAAAAATACAGCAAATTACATCCTACAAATTGTTTTACAACTGTTTCTTTTTCCTTCACTTAATCATGCCGTCTGTCATTTTTCCAACAGGGTAACATTGGACAGTGTGGCTGTACCATGGGCTATTCAGCCATCAGTGGGCATTCGGATTGTTTCCTCTGTTTTATTTTTATAAATAACTCTGCAGAGAATATTCTGGTATGTTTCCTTACCAGATGCTTTCCTGAAGCAGATACTGAGAATGCAACTACCAAGTCACAGACTTTTTCCATTTAATGTTTTTTTTTTGAGACAGATCTTGTTTTGTCACCCTCGGTAGAGTGCTGTGGCATCAACCCGTGAGCTCAGGCAATCCACCTGGACTTTTTCCATTTTATTTATTTTTTTGAGATAGAGTCTCAAGTTCTTGCCCTGGGTAGAGTGCTTTGGTGTCACAGCAACCTCAAACTCTTGAGCTTAAGTGATTCTCTTGCCTCAGCCTCCCAAGTAGCTTGGACTACAGACAACTGCCACAATGCTCAGCTCTTTTTTTGGTTTGAACCCACCACCCTCAGTTATGTGGCCAGTGCCATGCCGACTGAGCTACAGGTGCCGCCCATGTCCATTTTAAACTGTAACAGAAGCTGTCATATGCCTTCCAAAAAGGTAGCACTGATTTCCATTCCCACCTGTCAACAGTGCACCCTGTCAACCCTTCATGTCAGCAGTTTTTTAGTTTTTGCCAGTTAAGTGGGGTAAACTGATTTTTCAATTTCCTGATTACTCGTGAGCTTGTATCTATTTTCATATATTGGCCACTTGTATGATCTTTCTTCCTATTTGTTCCCTTGCCTGTTGCTATTTAATCATCAATGCCCAAAATACATCTCTGACACCTTCTGGGCCCCTGTGAATAGCTGAGGAGCAGAGTCAGAGACCCGGGGTGAAAGGGCAAGGTTGCAGATTTGGGCTTGACATTGACAAAACCAGAAAGAGTTTTGGATGTCAGAGAGTGAGATAATTTTTACTACATACATTATTATGAACCAGGTGCGGTGGCTCTGGGAGGCCTAAACAAGTGGATTGCTTGAGCTCAGGAGTTTGAAACAAGCCTGAGCAAGAGTGAGACCTGTCTCTACTAAAAATGGAAAAATTAGCTGTGCATTATGGCAGATGCCTGTAGGCCCAGCTATTCGGGAGGCTGAGGCAAAAGGATGGCTTGAGCCCCAAAGTTTGAAGTTGGTGTGAGCTGTGACACCGTGATACTCTACTGAGGGTGACAAAGTGAGACCTGATCTCAAAAATAAAATAAAATAATTAATTAGTTAATACATTATTATATGTCAAGTATAGTACTAACTGTAAATCTTCATCTTGTGAGGAAGGAAGGTATTACCATTATTTTTATCTCTCATTTTATAGTTCAGAAAAAAACAAGATCCAAACAGGTTAAACTATATGCTAAAAGGCAGGAGCAGGGTGTGGACACAGGTTCCCCAAGTTCGAAGGCTCCGCCAGTCCCACCTCAACAGCATGGGAGGTATTGGAGGGTATGGAGCTGGCTGCTCCATGGGAGGGAGCCCACTGTCACTAGAGGGGAACAAACCAAGGCTGGAGGACTGTGGTGTGGAGGACACTCGTGAACTGGGCAGGAGGTTGGACAAGGTGTCCATCTCCAAGATGATGAGGGTTTCTGCTGGGCTCCCTCTCACCCTCTTCAGTTCTCCCAACCTGGAGGAACCTCACAAACATGGTGTTGAGTGAAAGAAGCCATGCCTGAAAGACCACATATTGTGTGGCTCCATTTATATGAAATGGCCAGAAGAGGCCAGTCTGGGGAGACAGAAAGTAGATCAGCGGCTACCAGGGGCTGGAGTCAGAATAGAGAGAGGCTGTAAACACGCACAGCGCATCTCATTGAGGCGATGAGACTGATCTAAAACTAGATTGTGCTGACGGTTGTATAAGTTGGCAAATTTACTAAAAATCATTGAGTTTGAACTCTTAAAATAGGTGAACTTTGTGGTATGCAAATCATACCTCAATCAAGTTTGTTTTTTTTCTTTTTAAGTAATGGAAGTGGGTGCAGGTCACAGAGATACGCACAGCAGCCGGGCCCTCTCCTTCTGAGGAGGGGCAGGAGTCAGGGAGGCGTCCTGAGACAGGGTCATGGTTATGACTGCTATGCATGCCAGTGGTGTAGCTACAGGTGCGTGCTGAAGCACAGTGACTCCAGGGAAACAATGCTGCTTCTAATTTTACAGTTTTAACTTTGCTACTAATAATGCATGCAAAAGCCTATTTGGGTGAGGGTTTGGTGGCCAGAACCACAACAGTGATACCCCCGCCCAGCCTCCCTTAACCTTGCTCCAGCCTCAGGGTCTCCTGAGGTATGGATCATACCGCACTACTCCTGAGTCAGTGGTTTAGAAATCATCCTCCAGCACCTACGGGTGGTGTCTCAAGGGACAGTCCTAAGCCACAGGGGGCAGCCCCCTCCCCTTGGCAGCACTGTGGGTTTCATTCATGATCTCAGGTTTTGAGGTCTGTGTGGATGTACCACCAATCTCTGAGTGCCCTGTATAGTAAGTGTCTCCTTTTATTTAATTCTGCATTACTTTTAGCTGGGTAAATGCCCTCAGTTTACAGATGAGGAAATGAGGGTCAGAGGGGCTGGAACTAGTGTCTCACAGTCTGGGCAGTAGTAGACAGGCACTGAGACCTAGGCCTGGCTGAATTACCACTGGGCTACCCTGTCCCATGGCCCCTCCCCCAGTGCAACTTCCAACTACTCCCTCCCCGCCCCCACTCCACTCGGCCACCTTCACACACATTTTAGTTATTCTTAATCTGCTACTGTTCAATTTGCATTTTACTCTGGGATTTTACTAAGGGCTGACATAAGAAATGGTGCAAGAAGTTTGGTAATCTTTTTCTCATCATTTATAAAAATACTACTGAGTTTACTATCATTCAGCAGTCCGTACGTGAGGACAAACAGACCAGCAGATTTCTCCTAGGATTCAGTGCCGGCATGAAGGTTTATTCCTTTGATGACTAGGCTGTTTGTATCACTGGGGTTGGGGTGCCATGCAACTTGACGTATTATCTTTTTATTCCTTTGAGTTTGTTAGCTCCTCCCCAGTGATGGCACACACCCAGTTTTCCAGTTCTTGCATGATCCTTTTCTTTTTGAGACAGAGTCTCACTCCGTTGCTCAGGCTAGAGTGCCACAGCATCACAGCAACCTCAAACTCCTGGGTCTAAGTGATCCTCCTGCCTCAGTCTCCCTAGTAGCTGGAACAATAGGTGCTCACCACAATGCCCAGCTAATTTTTCTATTTTTAGTAGAGATGGGATCTTGCTCAAGCTGGTCTTTTTTTTTTTTTTGAGATAGAGTCTCACTTTGTTGTCCTTGGTAGAGTGCCGTAGTGTTATAGGTCACAGCAACCTCAAACTCTTGAGCTCTTAAGTGAGTCTCTTGCCTCAGCCTCCCGAGTACCTGGGACTACAGGTGCTCACCACAAAGCCTGGCTATTTTTCTTTTTTTTTTAGAGACAAGGTCTCATTCTGGCTCAGGCTGGTCTTGAACCTGTGAGTTCAGGCAATCCACCTGCCTCGGCCTCCTAGAGTACTAGGATTATAGTACTGTGTGGCCCTGCATCCTCATCTTAATAGCCCTGTTTTATTTGTGTTCTATATATTTTTTAATTGTAGTCTACCTGAAATCCTTTAGGTGAAATCATCAGGCCATACTACTTCAAAATACTTTATAATATAAACAAGGACACTGGGCGGCGCCTATGGCTCAGTGGGTAGGGCCCTGGCCCCATATATCCAGGGTGGTGGGTTCAAACCCGGCCCCGGCCAAACTGCAACAAAAAAATAGCCGGGCGTTGTGGTGGGCACCTGTAGTCCCAGCTATTCGGGAGGCTGAGGCAAAAGAAATGCCTAAGCCCAGGAGTTGGAGGTTGCTGTGAGCTGTGTGACGCCACGGCACTCTACCGAGGGCAATAAAGGAAGACTCTGTCTCTACAAGAACAAACAAACAAACAAAGAAACCAAGGACACTCTGTCCCACCTTTATGTTCTGTAAGACTACCCTGCTGCATATGGGTTCTAGTTTTCTTTGTTACTGCTTCCCACTCCCCTCTCCTAGATCCTAGTAGGTGCCCCTCCTCTGATGCTTTCTGGTACTTGATATATTTAAGACAAAGCAACCCAAGCAGTACAAGGCAGCCCTAGTGGGGCTGCTTGTGGTTAGTTCTACGGGTAGAAGCAGATGGCACTTTCTGTTTGTCACCAGTGACTTTTGGGGGGGGGTGAAGTCAGTATTTTTCCAGAAATACATTTGGGCTCATGGGTTCAAGGGAAGTGTGTATGCAGGCATGTGTGGCTATGTGTGCTGAAGTGTCAGGTGCTTATAGCACAGAGAGGCCAATTTGTTCATCCACTAATAAATTTACATTTATTAACAAGCATGTACTGTGTGTTAGATCCTCTGTTAGGCATCAGCACTGGAAAAATTTAAAGTTCTGGTCCTTTGGGTTAGATTTTTTTGTTTGTTCACTTTATTGAGATGTAATCTGTTTAAGGTGTGTAGTTTAATGGTTTTTAATATATTTGTGGAATTATGCAACATTACCACAATTTATATCTTATTTTTTTAGAGATGAGGTCTCACTGTATTGCCCAGGCTGGAGTGCAGTAGTACAACCATAGCTCACTATAGCCTTGAACTCCCAGGCTCAAGTGATCATCCTACTTTAGCTTCCTGGGTATTTGGGACTACAGGTGTGAGTCACAGTGCTCAGCTAATTTTTAAAAATATATTGTAATAGTCAGGTGTTGTGGCAGGTGCCTGTAGTCCCAGCTACTTGGGAGGCTAAGGCAAGAGGATGGGTTGAGCCCAAGAATTTGAGGTTGCTGTGAGCTATGATACCACGGCACTCTGCCGAGGATAACAAAGCAAGACTCTGTCTTAAAAAAAAAAAAAA
>NW_003852542.1:1402001-1402793 GCF_000181295.1 Otolemur garnettii | reverse complement strand
GGTCTTGCTATATTGCCCAGGCTGATCTTAAACTCCTGAGCTCAAGTAATCCTCCCAACCTCTGCCACCCCAAATGCTGAGATTACAGGTGGGAGCCACTGCACCCAGCCTATAATCTAACTTTAGAACATTTTTGTTTCCTTAAAAAGAAACTCTACACCCCTTAGGAATCACTTCCCATTCCTTTCCTAACTTCTGAGCCTTAGGCAACCACCAATCTACTTTCTCTGTAAAATGTCATATTCTGAACATTTCATATACATGGAATCATGCAATAGATGGTTTTTTGTGACTGGCTTCTTTTACTTCATTCTTTTTTTATGGCCAAATAGTATTTCATGGTAATGGATATACTACATTTTGGTAATGTTGGTTAGTTGGTGGATGTTGGGGTGTTTCCACTTTTGGCTATTATGAATAATGTTGCTATGAACATTCACGTGCAAGGGTTTGGGTGGACATATGCTGCATTAAACTTTGTCCAGTGACAATTTCTGGGTCTGTCGCCCACTAGACTGACAGCTGTTGCTGTCATACTCAGCTTCCTTTCTGACTTGAGCTCAGGACTAGAAAAACAGGCTATAGAGTCAACACTTGACAAGTACTTAGGGAAGGAAGGAAGGGAGGGAGGGAAGCGGGGGAGGACATCTGCTTTGTTTTTAAGGGTATAGAAAGATGGAGAACTCACGCTGTTGGGTCACCGGGTTGGGGGACCGGCACACTTTCTTCTTGGTGGTGGACTTCTTGGTGGGCTGGGCAGTGGTGGGAAGTACATCAACTGTAGAAAGAAAG
>NW_003852542.1:1393345-1401765 GCF_000181295.1 Otolemur garnettii | reverse complement strand
CAGATCTGACCAGAGCCCAACACCCCCGATTAATGACTGTGCGGCTTGGGGCAAGTCATAGATCTTTTCTGTTCCTTGGTTTCCCCATATTCTGAAATAGAGATGATGCCTCCTCCTCTTGGGGTTACTGAGAGAATTACAGGGGACAGTGAGTCCAGCACAATGTGTAGTAGACCTGGCTCCACCTGGCTAAAGACCATAAGCCAAAGCCAGGAGCCTTGGCATGGCCAGCCCCTTAGCCCACCTTCCCCACTCCACCTTCATTGTTATGAAGTAGCAATGAAAATAATTTTATGGTTGGGGGTCACCACAACATGAGGAACTGTATTAAAGGGTCGTGGCATTAGGAAGGTTGAGAACCACTGAATTAGCCAGAGTGCACACGTGCTAAGCTCCAAGTGCTAAGCTCACGGCAGTGCCAAGCCCTTTAGCAGAAGTTTACTGGACCCAACAGCTTTGGGGGCAGACAGTCTCATCCCCTTTTACCTATGAGGAAGCCTGGACTCAGAGGGCTGACATAATTTACCCAAAGTTAGACAGGATTAAATGGCAGGGCAGGATCTACCAAAAGACTGACTCTAGAACCCGGCCTTCTCATGCCGCTGTACTCTGCAGGTGCAGACGCTTTCTGCCACGAAGTTAAACCCTTTAGGCCAGCCCAAGGCTAGGGAGTCAGAGTAGGAAGGGCAGCTACTGTCAGAGGAAAACTGACATCAGCAATGGGGCTCTGAGACGGGGTGCCAAGGGCCTGGCCCTCTGCGGGACTTTTTCTGTTTTAATCCTCACAGCCCTGTAAGTAATTCTATTTGTCTGATTTTATAATCGAGGAGGCAGGGAGGTCTCTTAGCTGGTCAGTGGTGAGCCTGGAAGGGGCCCTCAGTGTCATAGCTGGGCACAGTGGCCTCAGTTGGTGTGGCACCTGGTGGAGGGGATGTTTCATTTTAATTTCTTGAGTCAGTTCCACCTCCATTCCTCCTGACCCTCCATTTCAACCTCTCCCTCTCTGTCCTCCTGAAAGGGGGCAGATTTCTTGAGCCTTGAGAAGCCAAAGGGCCTGAAAAAGACCCTGGGCTTCCGTCTCTGTAATTCAGACCTTCTAGGGGGAGAGGTGGGCTCTGGCCCTGGGGAGACAGTCTAGCTGCAAAGCTGTAGCCATGGGGAGCACTGCCACTCCTGGGTGCTAGGGGATGTGGGGGTTTGGAACACAGAAGTCAAGAGTGACAGCGGTTGGGACGGAGGTGGTAGGGAGCTTCTGAAACCAGTTGTGTTTATTTCACCCTCCACTTTCTCAGACCCTGAAATCCTATTTGTGGAAAGGTGTGGAGCTTATAGAGACAAAACAATGAGCCAAATCAAAACCCCCAAACCCCCAAAGCTCATTTTTCAACACAGGAATCAGTGAACCTTCACCTTGAGGGTGCCCTGAATCTCACGCCCTGCTCCCACAATTCCCTGATTTAAAGCTCGAGGCTGGCAAGAGGTGGTAGGGCCTCACTCTGGTTTGTGCCTTCCTAATTATGCCACTGTCCCCAGCTGTCCCTGCACCTCCCCACAATGAGTGGTCTAAGCTAATTTCCAGGCTTCCCTTGTGGCTCCCAGTGCCCCCAGGTGAGGAGGAAGCAGGGCCATGGGAGGCTTGCAGGAGGTCAGCCACCTTGGGACAGACAAGCATCCACAGGATTCTCACCACGTTCCCTCCCCAGACTTCATAGCTTCATCCACGCTGTCCCATACAGGTGCCACTTGCATGATGGGGTACTGAGCAAGTGAAACGTGGCCAGTGTAAACCAAGATGTGCTGTGCTTATAAAATGCATGTTGAACACTTAGTATTTAAAAGGAATGGAAAATATTTCAGTAATAATTTTTATGTTGATTACATGTTGAAACAGTAATATATAGGATTAAATAAAATATGTTATTTAAATTAATTTTACTTCTTTTTACTTTTTAAAAAAAATATGATGGCTTGGCACTCATAGCACAGTAGTTACGGCACCAGCCATATGCACCGAGGGTGGTAGGTTGGAACCCGGCCTGGGCCAGCTAAACAATGACAACTGCAACCAAAAAATAGCTGGACATTGTGGTGGGCACCTGTAGTTCCAGCTATTTGGGAAGCTTAGGCAAGAGAATCAGTTAAGCCCAAGAGTTTGAGGTTGCTTTGAGCTGGGATACCATGGCACGCTACCGAGGGTGACATAGTGAGACTCTGTCTCAAAATAAAAAATTTTAAAAAAAGTATATATATATATGTATGTATAGTTGTTCAAAAATTTAGAGTTACATCTGTGGCTTGAAATAGATGGGCTTGCTAGGCTTAATTCATGGAACTGCAGCTTCTCAGGGCTGAAGGGAGTCATCAAGCCCATCAGTGGCCCCATGAAACAGAAAAGGAAACTGAGCCCCAGGGAGGGGAATGACTGGCCCAAAGACACATGGCAAGTTTACAGCAGAGAAGGGCACTGGATCCAGTCTCATCCCCTGTAACACAGGGTGTGGGTTTGAACCGTAGGCCCCCATAAAGAATGTCATGACACCTGCCCCTCCACTGTCCCTAGAAATGCTGTCACTGAGTGTGTCAGGACATGAGAGCCTTCTTTCCCTGTGTGCACACTCTGTGGAGATTTCTGACACCTCCATCAGGGTGGAGATGCAGCCTCACAGCCTCAGGTGACCCTGATGTGGCCTGAAGGACAGCACTGCCTTGAGGTACCTGTCTCATCTCTTTCTATCTCACTTGATTCCTATCTGAAATGGGAATCATAATACACCTACCTTCCAGGGTGGTTGAGAGCATTAAGTGAGATAGCTATGTTTAAAAACAAAAACTTATTGGTACTTGGCCTGGGTAGGTCTTCCCATCAATTTCTGTTCCCATTACAGCAATGCCATTGGTCATGGCTGCAGAGTGGGGCTTGTTGAGAGAGGGGCAGCTCCAGTGCCTGGCACGTGCCTGCTATACTCTCGGTGTTCAAAGCACATTGACAGCACTGAGCCTGATTCTTACCCACATTCAGCTGAGTTCCCTTCCCGAAGATCAGCTGCGGGCCCTCGATCATCATGCAGAAGTAGACACCACTGTCCGCAGGCTTCACACTTGTAAGATTGAGAACGAACCGGTTCCCATCCCGAAACACAATTAGTTTTTCCTGTTTCACGTCCTCACCACGCACAGTCTTTTTTATGGAATCCCAGAAGGCCAGGGACTCATGGTGACTGTCACTGCTCGGGGCCTGGCGCTGTCTCAGCCAGTAGATGTGCATATTATTGGGCGAGAATTTAGGCTCACAGGACAGCAACACCATTTGGTTGGTCTGCACTGTTATGGTCCCAGGGGTCTGCTGGAGGACTAAGCTGCCGTGGAGAGCTAGGAGAAGCCAGGAGAGAGATATCAACACATTTTCCTGGCCAAGTTCAGGGACTGTGTTAAAGGCAGTCAGTGGCTCCTGGACTCAGACAGAGCTCACATACCCACCTCCCAGGAGATCCTCAAGGCAGGTGTTTGCTAAGCCCAGCTTTACAAAATGTCTAGTGGGGGAGAGCTGTCATTTGTTGACTGCATACTTGTATGCCTGGGCCTTTGCAGAATAAATTATTTCCACCAAGCCTCAGACTGGCACTGAGACTTTCTTTTTTTTTTTGGAGACAGTCTCACCTTGTCACCCTTGGTAGAGTGCCGTGGCTGCACAGCTCACAGCAACCTCAAACTCTTGGGTTTAAGCGATTCTGTTGCTTCAGCCTCCCAAGTAGCTGGGACTATAGGCACCTGCCACAATGCCCAGCTATATTTTGTTGCAATTGTCATTGTTGTTTAGCAGGCCCAGGCTAGGCTTTGAACCCGCCAGCCTCGGTGTATGTGGCTGGTGCCCTATTCACTGAGCTACGGGCACCGAGCAGAGACTTTCTGGTTTTTAATTTTATATTTTTTAGAGATAGGTTCTCTGTTGCCCTGGAGTGCAGTGGCCTGATTATAGCTCAAGTGATCCTTCTGGCTAAGCCTCCTGAATAGCTAGGATTACATGCAAGCACCACAATGTCCAGCTAACATTAAAAAAAAAATTTTTTTTTAGAGATAGGTTGTTGCTATGTTGCACAGGCTGCAGTACAGTGACTATCACACGTATGATCATAATGCACTATAGCCTTGAGCTCCTGGGTTCAAGCAATTCTCCAGCCTCAGCTTCCTCAGCATGGGACTATAGTTGCATGCTACCACACTGGCTGGGTTTGAGATTTTTATCCCCATTACACAGATGAGGAAACTGAGACATGAAGTTACTTGCTCAGAGTCCTTCTTACAAGTAGTAAGTTGCATGGGATTTAAATTCAAGAATTCAAAGTCTGAAGCTGAAGCCTTTCAAGCCTTCCACCTTGCCCAGCTGCTATTCCATGTATAGATCTTCACTTGGCTCCAAACTGCTGAAGCAGGCCCAGGGCAAGCTGGGATAGGAGCTTAAAATCATAGGCAAAGCTCATGACTGTTCTGGTTAGCCTAGAAAAGGGCCAGCCACCATTGGTACAGCGCCCATTCCCCAGTGGAAGGACAGTTGCAGTGCCAGCCACATGCACCAAGGGTGGCGGGTTCAAACCCGGCCCTAGCCAGCTAAACAACAATGACAACTGCAACTAGAAAATAGCTGGGCATCGTGGTGGGCACCTGTGGTCCCAGTTACTTGGGAGGCTGAGGCAAGAGAATCTCTTGAGCCTAAGAGTTGAGGTTGCTGTGAGCTGTGATGCCATGGCACTCTGCCGAGGGTGACATACTGAGACTCTGTCTTAAAAAAAAAGAAAAAGAAAGAAAGGGGCCAACCACCATTCCTGGACAGCGATGACAAAAAGCAAAAAAAGCTCAACCCCTGGTAGGGACAAGGCTAGCCCATTGCTCCCCAGCTCAGAAAATGATCAGTCATTGGATCCCCATTCCCCAGTGGAAGGACAGTCACCCCAGAAACAGGGCTGGGAGTTTATTTTATTCTCAGAGGAGAAGCACCTGGCAAGCGGGGGCTTATTCATGAAGAACTGAAGCAGGACCCCCCAGACCTGGCTGTGAATCCAGCCTCTGCCCCAAGACAGCTATGAGCTCTCAGACTAGTCGGTGAGCCTCCATCTCCTTGTGAAAGGAGGCAGCTTGGTGCTGGCTTCCTGCCCGCCTCTGAGGGTTAGAAAGAAATGGAATGATGTCCAGGAGAGCAAACTGTAAGCTCTAAAGCATTGTACACAGGTAACCACTGTCTCACATCTCAGGGGTTGTTACTGGCAGCAAATAAAATTCCAAGAGGAATCAGAAAGGGTTCATTCACAGCCAAGGCCACATGGGCCCCCTTCAAACCCAGACTGGGTCCTGCAACCCAGTCTGACCTGCTGAGCCTTTCTTTCATTTTGGCTGTGGGGCCAGAGACGTTGCAGACCAGGGCAGAGACCCAGGAGTGGCTGGGTGCAGAGAGGACATAGACATGGGTGGGCGAAGGAGCCAGAGGGAGCGTGCCTGTGCCCAAGAGGAGCCGGCTCACTAGGTGGCCCATGTTCACATTCTTGCCCGTATTTGTGGTTCAGGCTCCATGGTCACCAGGGGCCTCCTCTATCTGTGATGAAGCAAACTTCAACCTCTTGATTCTATTCCCGGACCATTCTGAGCTTAGCCTGCATTGAGAATGAAGACCACCTGGGCCTTCCCCTCCACCCCTAAACACCCCACTGCCTTTTCAGGAAGATGTTTCATTGTTTTGGGTCACTGATCTCTTGGGGGAGTTAATAAGAATTGATATAACATCAATATTTGTTGAGCTGTACAGGGCAGGGCACATATGATTTCTCATTTAATTCCCACCAAAGTTCGGGGAGAGATACTGTTTTATACCCACTTTATACATCAGCAAACAGAGGCTCAGGAAGGTTAAAGACATATTCAGGGTCACACAACCTTTATGTCAGTGTTTTCCAACCATTTTTATCTCATGGTACACTTGAACCTATAGTTCAGGGGTCCTCAGACTTTTTAAACAGGGAGCCAGTTTACTGTCCCTCAGACCACTGGAGGGCTGGACTGAGGGCCCTGGGACGAGTCAGCTGCTAAGCAGGACAGGCAGCAGCGGCAAAAACACCTGGCAGGCCAGATAAATGTCCTAGGCGGGCTGCATGTGGCCCGTGGGCCGTAGTTTGAGGACGCCTGCTATAGTTAAACTTCTGTGGCACACTTAAATTATGTTGACCAAAAAAAAAAAAAAAAAAGTTTGAAAAAAGAATATGCTTACTGTGCTTCGAACTTCTTTCAAAAATAATTTAATTAATGTTCTTTAAAAATTTTCATGGCAGCCTAGTTGAAAATCACTGCCTTATGTAGTAGATCCAGTTTCAAACCCAAGGGAGCCGGACCCTGAGGTTTGAGCCACTGAAATGAGCACACCAGCACCTTTCTCCTGGGGGGGGGGGGTGTGTGTGCTCATGAGCACGCAGGGAGGCTGCAAATACACAGATGCCCCGGGCTCTTCCAAGAAAGCCCAGAAGTCGTTTCTGAAAGCTGCAGTCCCCAACCCCCAGCCTGCCGACCAGTCCTTCCCTGGCCCTGGCCGGTTAGGAACTGGGCTGCACAGCAGGAGGTAAACAACAGTGAAGCTACATCGGTCCTTGTCTTCCATCACCCTTAGATGGGACCATCTAGTTGAAGAAACACAAGCTGATCCTGCATTCCGGGGAGCTGTATAATTATTTCATTATATATTACAATGTAATAATAATAGAAATAAAGTGCACAGTACATGGAACGCACTTGAGTCATCCCAAACTTGACCCCTCACCTCCCTGCCTAGTCTGTGGAAAACTTGTCTTCCATTAAACTGGTCCTTGGTGCCAAAAAGCATGAAGACAGCTGCTTGAAAAGGAAAGGGCTGGGCTGTGCGCCATTTCCCGCTGGGGGCCAGGCATACCCTGCGCTCTCCCTTGGGTGCACCTGCTTGTCAGCCTCTGGGGACTGATCATCTGGCTGTGGCCAAGTCCCTGCTATGTGCCAGACACAGGGCCCGGCCTCACTATGCTTACAGTCTCATTTGATCCTCTCAGTAGCCTAGAAATTCGGTTCTCACCTGATGTTTCTAGAATGACTGGCAATAACTTTAGCACCTTTGAACGGCCTGGACCTGTTTCTTCTTATGATGTGGTTGAGCTCAGGCCAGAGCCGGGGGTCTTGGCAGGCCCTGTCACCCCCTGGTGGGCTGACCAGCTTTGGGTTTGGAGGGTATGACAGAAAATCAACCACCAGATTGTGGGCAGTATGGGAGCTTCTTCCAAAAGGCAGTCTGGCGGGGCTTAGTCAGAGGAACAACCTAGACCCCTGCCTACCTCCCAACCCCACCATTCTAACCTCCACGTTGCTACTTACAGAAGCCACCCTGCACATGACACCCAACACAGGGAACACAGGGGACACCCAGAGGGTAGCCAGCCATAGCTCCGAGAACTGGCAACAGCCTGGTGTATGGCAGATTGCACTACAAACACTCTCCGGAAGTAATAAAAATGTGTCTACAGGACCGTCAGCCTGGGCCAGGAGTGGGGCACCAAGGCCAGAGTAGGTCCAGTACCTTCCTGGGGGCACATGCTTGTGGGGGCTCCTGGACAAGGTCGCGATTCCTTTCTCCCTGGACTTCCTCTCTATCCTTTCACTGCCTCCCCTTCTCCTAAGTCCAGGCTTTTGGGAGGAGGTGGCCTCAGATTGAGGGAGGTAGCCCCAGTCCTGGGGTCCTCGGATCCCTGGGGTAAGAAGCTCCAGGAGGATGTTCTTTCCCGCCCTCAGAGACCGTGTCTGCCAAGTGACTCCCCAGTGCCCGGCAGCCAGGCTCTGGTCTCTGCATCCTGCTCGGATAGCCTTTGCTGACCTCAGGCGCAGACCCCGGTCCTACCCTGCGCCCTCGAGCCTCCCGCCTCACCTGCTAGCTGCGCGGCCAGGAGGATCCAGAGCCGGGGCTGCATCTCGGCGCCGCTCCGGGACAGCAGAGCCCTGTGGGGCTGGCGGAGACGGTCTGGGCAGGGGTGGGACGGGAGCAAGGCCGGGCGGGGCGCTCCCGGGTGAGCTGAGACGCCGCTGTAGGAGGGCGGTGCCCGCGCTGCAGGGGGCAGGAGTCAGGTGGATCGCAGAACCCCCGCCCCCAGCCTTTCAGCATTGTAAAGGACTGACGCTGCGGTTCCAGAGAGCCTTCTAGGATCCTCTGCTTTCCTGGACGGAGGCGACACCGCTGACTTGCTCTAGGCAGTTGCACGTGTGTGATACCCTGGGTGGCGCTCAGGACAGGGTGGTGTCCCTATGTGACAGTTGAGACAAGTGACGTTCAGAGCAGTCAGAATGCAGGGAACCTGCTGGTGCTGGACCCGAACTCGGGTCACTCCTTGTCTTTTTATTTATTTTACTTATTTATTTATTTATTT
>NW_003852542.1:1385593-1393045 GCF_000181295.1 Otolemur garnettii | reverse complement strand
CCCTCAGTAGAGTATGGTGGCATCACAGCTCACAGCAACCTAAGACTTTTGGGCTCAAGCGATTCTCTTCCCTCAATCTCCCAAGTAGCTGGGACTACAGGCGTTCAGCCGCCCAGCTGTTTTCAGAGACGGGGATCTCCCTCTGGCTCAGGCTGATCTCCAACCTGTGAGCTCAGGCAATCTGTACGCCTAGGCCCCCCAGAGTGCTGGGATTGCAGGCATGATCCACCACACCCAGTCCTACTTCTTGTCTTTTTAAATAGTTACAGAAGGCCTCCCTACTGCCCAGAGCTCCGCAGGGCCTGGGTTCCATGTGAGAACGGAAAGATTAACTTGACTATGACACACAACCCGATGAGGAAGGAGGATGAGGCAGGGGCCAGGGAGAGCCCAGAGGGGCCCTGTTCCTGCCTGAGGGTGGGGGAAAATATAAAGCCTGACCCTAGACCTTCAGAGTCCTTAAGGACTGAGATCACCTGTGCTCTGCCTATTGTGTGATTCAGCTCCTGCCCGGGAGACTCATAGTGAGACCTGGTTTGGGCTGTGTCTTCCTGTTTAAATGGGGATTGGCAAAGGAGGGGGTTGGAGGGTGGAATTGGAAGGGGACCAGAGAGAACTGGGTATGGGAAAGCCTGCAGGGGCAAAGGAGCTGGTCTGGAGAACTATGGGGAGAGACCCCAGAGAAGTTCTTAAATGTCAACAAGGCCACGGTCAGACAGGCCATGGGCCACCCTAAGAGCTTGGAGTTTATTGAAGAGGGGTGGTGTGTCCCTGGAGCTTTAGAGCAGCAGTGAGGCAGGGACACTGACGGTGTGCACACCCAGCACTGTTTCCATCCCACACTCGTCTCACTCCTCTGCCCAACTGCTGCTGACCGGCATCACTGAGCTGGGCACAGAGAGCTCTAGGGCACTGGAGGGGGAGAAGGAGGTGGGTGCCTATCTTGGTGGCCAGAGTGCCCCCTTCATATTGTCCTTGTTCACAGAAGCAATTGCTGAGGCCTGGACGAACATGGGTCTGGGGAGACCCCATGCTAGTGTAAGCTTTATTTAAAAATGGAGGAGAAATTCATATAACACAAAATTAACCATTTAAAAGTGTACAATCCAGCGGTATTTAGTACATTCACAATGTTGTGCAACCACCACGTCTATCTAGCTCTAAAACATTTTCATCTCCGCAAAAGAATCATGTCAAGCAGTCACTGCTTCATGCCCACTCTCCCCTGATCCTGTTGACTACTAATTGTCATTTTGTCTCTATAGATTTGCCTGATGTAGCTATTTCAATACAGTACGTGGCCTTTAGCGAAGGGCTTTTTTCCCTTACCATAATGTCTCATCCATGTAGCAGCATGTACCAAACTTTCATTCCTTTTTTTTTTTAGTCAGAGTCTACTATGTTGCCCTCGGTAAAGTGACCTGGCATCACAGCTCACATCAACCTCAAACTCTTGAGCTTAAGGGATTCTCTTGCCTCAGCCTCCCAAGTAGCTGGAGCTACAGGCACCAGCCGCAACACCTGGCTATTTTTTTGTTGCAGTTGTCATTGTTTTTTAGCTGGCTGGGGCCGGGTTTGAATCTGCCAGCCTTGGTGCATGTGGCTGGCGCAGTAACCACTGTGCTACAGGCGCTGAGCCTTATTCCTTTTTATTATTGGGTAATGTTTGGTTGTATGTACCTGTATACACCACATTTTGTTTATTCATTCATCTAGTGATAAACATTTGGGTTGGCTATTATAACTGCCTTTTCGCTTTTGTGAATACTGCTGCTATAAACATTCTATGTGAGTTTGTGTTTGGGTACCTGTTTTCATATACTTAAAGAATGTTGGCTGGTATGGGCCAGGTGTGGTGGCTCACACTGTAATCCCAGCACTCTGGGAGGCCAAGGCAGGTGGATTGCCTGAACTCATGAGTTCAAGACCAGTCTGAGCAAGAGTGAGACCCCGTCTCTAAAAATAGCTGGATGTTGTGATGTACACCTGTAGTCTCAGCGACTTAGGAGGCTGAGGCATGAGAATCGCTTGAACCCAAGAATCTGAGGTTGCTGTGAGCTATAAAGCTATGGTACTCTACCAGGGGCGACAAAGTGAGACTCTGTCTCAGGAAAAAAAAAAAAAGTGTTGGCTGGAGGTTTTGGCTTAGGTTTATAATCTGAGCACTCTGGGAGGCCAAGGCAGGAGAATCCCTTAACCAACCAGCCTGAGCAAGAGTGAGAGCCTGTCTCTACTAAAACAAGAAAAATTAGCTGGGCATGGTGGTGTATGCCTATAGTCCCAGCTACTTGGGAGGATGAGGCAAAAAGATTGCTTGAACCTAGGAATTTGAGGTTGCTGTGAGGTAGGCTGACATCCCAGAACTCTAGCCTGAGCTACAGAATAAGACTGTCTCAAAGAAAAAAGAAAAGAAAAAAAAGTAAGGCCAGGCACGGTGGCTCATGCCTATAATCCTAGCACTCTGGGAGGCCGAGGTAGATGGATTGCTTGAGCTCAGGAGTTCAAGACTAGCCTAAGCAAGAATGAGACCCCCATCTCTACTAAGAAAAAAAAATAGCTGGGTGTTTTGGTAGGTGCCTTTAGTCCCAGCTACGTGGGAGGCTGAAGCAAGAGGATCTCTTGGGCCCAAGAGTTTAAGGTTGCTGTGAGCTATGACATCACAGCATTCCACCAAGGGCAACAAAGTGAGCCACTTGTCCAAAAAAAAAAAAAAAAGGGTGGTGCCTGTGGCTCAAAGGAGTAGGGTGTTGGCCCCATATGCAGGAGGTAATGGGTTCAAACCCAGCCCCAGCCAAAAACTGAAAAAAAAAGTTGGGGGTGGCACCTGTAGCTCACTGGGTAGGGTGCTAGCCCCATATACTGAGGGTGGTGGGTTCGAACCCAGCCCCGGCCAAACTGTAACAATTCAACAAAAAAATAGCCGGGTGTTGTGGTGGGTGCCTGTAGTTCCAGCTATTTAGGAGGCTGAGGCAAGAGAATCGCCTAAGCCCAGGAGTTGGAGTTTGCTGTGAGCTGTGATGCCATGGCACTCTACCCAGGGCGACAGCTTGAGACTCACACAAAAAAATAATAATAATGATAGGGCGGCCCCTATGGCTCAATGGATAGGGCCCCAGCCCCAGCCAAGCTGCAACAAAAAAATAGCCAGGTGTTGTGGTGGGTGCCTGTAGTTCCAGCTATTTAGGAGGCTGAGGCAAGAGAATCGCCTAAGCCCAGGAGTTGGAGTTTGCTGTGAGCTGTGATGCCATGGCACTCTACCCAGGGCGACAGCTTGAGGCTGTGTCTAAAAATAAATAAATAACTATTAGTGATTTAACTCAATGTAAATCTACTGCATTGTTCCATCACGTTCAAATGCAGCTGTCCAAGAGGGTAGGGAGTAGTTGCTCCACTCAGTTCTACAGTGGCCCAAACTCTTTCTGTTTTGTGATTCTCCCATCTTCACTTTATGACTTGGGGACCACTGTACAAAGAGAAGAGAGAATGCGTGACTTTACAGGGATGGCGGTGTGGGGGATACCATGGACCAGGCCTGCAAGTATCAACATCACTGTATTTTTCCTCTTGCCAGAACTCAGTCACATGGACTTAACCAAACTATAAGGAAGCTGGAAAATGGAGTTTAGTTGAGCCAAGAGGAAAAACCTGAGTTCCTACGTTGATAAATGAGGATAATAATACCAGCCATGCCATCTCACTGGGTAAGCTTCACAGCCAAGTGAAATCCTGGATCTGCTTTATAAAGTCTTCTTAATGGAAATTGAAGGAGCTAACTTAGAGGGTCTCAAATGAAAGTATCACCTTTTTGTGGGAATGGTTTGGAAAGACAGTGAGAACATGTAGATCAGGTGTCCTCAAACTATGGCCCGTGGGCCTCATGCAGCTTGCATAGGACATTTATCCGGCCTGCCAGGTGTTTTGGCCACCGCTGCTTGTCCTGCTTAGCAGCTGACTGGCCCTCCAATGGTCTGAGGAACAGTGAACTGGCCCCTTGTTTAAAAAGTTTGAGGACCCTTGATGTAGATGGTCACATGGATTGAGCTGGGCTATGGTCATTTAGTGGGTGGAGTCAGGGAAGCCAGGGCACAGCAAAGATTCTTCCTATGAAGCTCAAGTGTGCCGCTGGACATTCATTCAGGTGAATAAATCTGTTTCTAATTAATTATATGAACCTGGAACCAAAACCGGCTTTTGCCTTTCCTTCTCAGGTGTCATGTGCTCTAAACACAGTGGTTTCTCACCCAACAACCACCTGTTCCTCTGCTCTTAGAAATTCCTGGTCTTTGCTACAGATCAACTCACATTCAGACTTCTCTTCAGTCAATTTTTGTTCAGTACAAGTGGGTGCCAGTGTTTGGAGACCTCATTATATTACCACCTGCAATTGTGCCTGGCTGGTTAAATAGTCATCAGTTTATTATAAAACAGTCCCCTCTTTTATATTATAGTTCAGCATTTATGTTGATTTATTTCGAAAGTACTTGTGTAAGTAGGGTCTACTGTCTGAGAAGTTCATTTCAGGGCAGTCAAAGCCTCATTCCAGAGTTGTTATGGTGAGAAAAGGCTGGGCTGATGGGTTGAGAACTGCTGGGTCAGCCTAGTGTGACTGGCTGCAGCTCTGGTGCCTAGCACACAGGGGTGCTCTTAAAATAGCTGTTGAAGGAATCAATGGATGAGAGGAGGGGTATAAATATTAACAGTAGGGTGTGGTACCGCCTATGACCTGAAAAGATAGAGCCACACCCCCCACTTGGATGTAATTAATTGGTAATTTATTTTACCTGCCACAGGGGTTGCTGCTTCAGAGGCAGTCAGCAGCCAAGTAGGGGGGTGGATTGTCTTTCATAGGTTTTGTGCAAGCATATTACAGAAGCGAAAGGTGGCTGGTTAAGAGGGATTACAGCTTGGGTAGTCATGGATACAGCAATGGTTATGGTAATGTAACAATGATTAATACAGCTTTGGTTGACAATGGATACGTCTCATATCACAATGGTTATGGTTATATAACAGTAATTAATCAAGTCTCGGTGAATTTTCCACCATTGTTCATCTACTGAGCAAGCCTCGGTGAGTTTTCCACCACTGTTCATCTACTGAGAACTTGGGGGGTTTGTGAAACTTTGGACTTTTCTTCCTTGTTCTTAGCAACCCCTAGGGGGAAGGAGGGGGCCTGGGGATGTGGCTGGGAAGGCCCGTAGGGCGGGGGAAATGGGAGAAGGCAGGGGGACCTGGAGGGAACAGGAGCTTACAACAGGGGTAATAAGAAAATGCCTAGAACACAAACTGATTTTAGATCAGTTTCTCAGAGAACATCTTGAACTATGCAAAACTTACCCATATTTTGCCATGTATAATGAATGCACTCCCATGTATAACATGCACATATGGTTTGGGCCCCAAACTTTCAGGAAAATGCCCCTCAAGAAAGTGGCTAGCTCTGGCTGAGAGAGGGGAGGGCTACTGCTCCCCTGGTTAATGTGTAGATTGCATTGCCCTCCTGCAGCTACCCACTCTGCGAAGGCTGCCTCTTCCCTCTCTCCTGGGAGCCCTTCTCTCCCTGACATACTGGGGGCTGTTGCCACGATGGCCCATGCGTGGCCAGTTGGGCCGGAATTCTGAGAATGCTGGGCCTACAGGCAGCCAGGTGGATTCCTGGGGCCTATGTGGAGTTTCTGATCCTCTCCACACAGCCAGGCTTCAGGCCTTGACCTTTACCCAACTTGGCCATGGCCCACCTCACCAGCCCTGTGACCACCCCCTCCTCTGACCATGGCCCTTGGCAGAGGCCGCTCTGGTCTGCCCCCACTGGATCCCGGATCCTCCTGGACTGGAACCATGTGCCTCTGGCAGGCCCAGGAAGCAGGGTGCAGCAGCCTAGGGGGCCTGCTGGGCTCTGCTGCTCCTGAGCTGTTCTACTCATATAATGCACATCCTTATTTTTCCCTCAAAAATTTGGGCAAAAATTACACGTTATATATAGCAAAACAGATATTAAGTTGGCTTTCATTTTCCACTTGAAAATCTCACACTTAGGTCTAAACCAAATCACAGAAAAACAGTCTATATCCTTAAGAAAAAGCTGCAAGTATCAAACCAATCATCATCAAAAGGAACCCAAATTGAAACAAAAATTTATATTAAATAAGCTTCATCTGGTAAAGGGTTAATGATTTCATTATTACCAATAAAAGAAGTGAGGCTCAGTGTCTGTAGCACAGTGGGTATAGTGCTAGCCACATACACTGAAGTTGGTGGGTTCAAACCCAGCCTGGGCCAGCTAAAACAACAATGACAACTGCAACAAAAAAATAGCTGGGTGTTGAGGTGGGCACCTATAGTCCCAGCCACTTGGGAGCCTGAGGCAAGAGAATCTCTTAAGCCCAAGAGTTTGAGGTTGCTGTGAGCTGTGATGCCACAGCACTGCACTGAGGGTGACATGGAGGGACGCTGTCTTACAGAAAAAAAAAGAGAGAGAGAGAGAAATGAAAGCAGAGACCCTCCTACTCAGAAAAGTCACATTAAGTTAAAAGCAAAGAAAATAATGTCTTTAGGGCTAGGCATGGTGGCTCACACCTATAACCCTAGCACTCTGGGAGGCTGAGGCAGGTGGGTTGCTTGAGCTCAGGAGTTAGAGACCAGCCTAAGCAAGAGTGAGACCTTGTCTCTAAAAAAATAGCTGGTATTGTGTCAGGTGCTTGAGTCCCAGCTATTAGGGAGGCTGAGGCAAGAGGATCACTTGAGCCCAATAGTTTGAGGTTGCTGTGACCTATAATACCATAGCTCTCTACTGAGGGTGACAAAGTGAGACTCTGTCTCCTAAAAAAACCAACCAAACAAAAAAAGAACATAATGTTTTAGAAATTTTATTTCCAAGTTGGAAAGCAGGCCAGTGGAATACTTGGTCGGTCTGCTCCTGTTAGAGGTCAAAGTTCATCTCCATCTCCCAAAGTTATGTGAGTACAGACTCTTCACCAATACCACCTCCCCAAGGACATATTCTATTTTTGTAGGGGACAAATTAATTTTTTTTTCATTGTAGTGATTTTATTCAAAATCACTAAAAGTTGAAAAAGATTACAAGGAATATCTAGGATTTTTAAAAATATCTAAAGAAATGGAAGTAACTTTTTCTGCTTTTACCAATTCTAGACCCCTGAGTAAACCTCTTGTTAAAAAGAAATTATTGGCTCAGAGCTTGTAGTTCAGGGGTTAGGGTGCCAGCCACATACATCAGGGCCAGCAGGTTTGAACCCAGCCTGGACCTGCTAAACAATGACAACTACAAAAAAATAAAAAAAAATAGCTGGGTGTTGTGACAGGCACCTGTAGTCCCAGCTGCTACTTGGGAGGCTAAGGCAGGACAATTGCTTAAGCCCAAGAGTTTGAGATTGCTGTGAGCTGTGATGCCACAGCGTTCTACTGAGGGTGACATAGTGGGACTCTGTCTCA
>NW_003852542.1:1383222-1385573 GCF_000181295.1 Otolemur garnettii | reverse complement strand
AAAAAAAAAAAAAAAAAAATTGGTGGCCAAGACAGGGCGGGGAGGCATTGCTTGAGCTCAGGAGTTTAAGACCAGCCTAAGTAAGATTGAGATTACCATCTCTACTAAAATAGAAAAACTAGCTTGGCATAGTGGTATACACCTGTAGTCTCAGCTACTTAGGAGGGTGAGTCAAGAGGATTGTTCAAGCCGAAGAGATTACTATGAGCTATCATGCCACGGCATTTTACTGAATGCAACAAAGTGAGATTCTGTTTCAAAACCACCACCACAACAAAAACAAAAAAGGAATTATTCAATTAAGAAAAAGCATGTCTGCCGATCAATCACTTCAATATTATACTAGGGCATTCTAACAGGCCTAACCAAGTGATCCTTAATACTCTAGGGCAGGGGTCCTCAAACTTTTTAAACAGGGGGTCAGCTCATTGTCCCTCAGACCATTGGAGGGCCGAACTGCGGGCCCCGGGACGAGTCGGCTGCTAAGCAAGACAGGCAGCAGTGGTAAAAACACCCGGTGGGCCAAATAAATGTCCTAGGCGGGCCATAGTTTGAGGATGCCTGCTCTAGGCAAGGGTGGCAAGCTTTTTCTTAAAGGACCAGATTTTTCCAATTTTGCAAGTCAGTAGGTCAGTCTCTGTTGCAACTACTCAATTCTAGTGTGAAAGCAGGGGTGTGACTGTGTCCCAATAAAACTTTATTTACAAAAACAGGCTGCAAGCCAGATTTGACCACATGCTGTAGTTTGTTGATCCCTTACATTGAGGAATGTACTACATTGACTTCCTATTTACTATAATATTAAGGTCCAGAGTCTATGAATTTGAAAATTATTTTTAGGGTGGTGCCTATAGCTTAACCAGCTAAGGCTCCAGCCACATATACCAGAGCTGGTGGGTTCGAATCTGGCCCAGGCCTACCAAACAATGACAACTACAATCAAATCCCTTGAGCCCAGGAGTTGGAGGTTGCTGTGAGCTGTGAGGCAACAGCACTCTAGCCAAGGAGATAGCTTAAGGCTCTGTCTCAAAAAAAAAAAGTAAAAAGAAAAGAAAATTACTTTTAGAAGATTAAAAAATTATAAGTGAGGCTGGGGCCAGTGGCTCATGCCTGTTATCCTAGCACTCTGGGAGGCTCAGGTGGGTGGATTGCTTGAGCTCATGAGTTGAAGACAAGCCTGAGCAAAATCAAGACCCCCATCTCTACTAAAAATAGAAAAACTGAGGTAAGAGGATTGCTTGAGCCGGAGTCAGAGGTTGCTATGAGCTATAATGGATGCCACGGCACTCTACCCATGATGGCAGCTTGAGACTCTGTCTCAAAAAAAAAGTTCTAAGTGTGACTCAGCACCTGTAGCTTAGTGGCTAGGGTGTCAGCCACATACACTGGAGCTGGCAGGTTCGAATCCAGCCCAGGCCTGCCAAACAACAGTGACAACTACAACGCCCAAATAGCCAGGCATTGTGGCGGGCACCTGTAGTCCCAGCTATTTGGGAGGCGAGGGCAAGAAAATTGCTTAAGCCCAAGAGTTTGAGGTTGCTGGGAACTATGACACTACAGCTCTGTACTCAGGCTTGAGACTCTGTCTCAAAAAAAAAAAAAAAAAAAAAAGTTAGAAGTGATTTTTGCTAGTAGAGACACAGAAGTTTTGATCCAATAGAAAAACTAATCTCAGCATTATTATATTGCCCAGGGGACATCAATCATTTTTATATCTAAAGTAGCACATTTATTTCAGCATAAATCTCTATTCCTCAAATGCATTTTAGACTAACTTTTCTATCCTGCTTGGACTCTTACATCTTTGTGCATAAATTCAGGAGAAGTAGGAAGTACTTGCGGAGGTAGGAAGGGGGTTGGGTTACTGAATGTAAACTGAAGAACTGGGATGGTAACAGAAAAAAGAAAAAACGAACTCCATAAAATAATTTAAAGGGGTTTATTTCTAAGTCAAATATGTACGACCGATGGCCCCAAACACATGGCCTCAAGAGGTCCTGTGAAAATTTGCCTCAAGCTGCCAGGTTGCAGTTTGGTTTCACACATGTACATTTCCAAAGACAGGAATTACATGTAAAATTATAAATCAATACATGGAAAGTATATATTGGTTTGGCCCCAAATGTGGGCACTCAGTGAGACTTACAAGTTATAGGTGGGCTTCCAGATTCTTTAATTCATAATTGGCTAAAAAAATGAATCTTTGTCTAAAGGCTTAGAATTTTTTTTTTTTGAGACCAAGTCTCACTTTCTTGCCCCTGGTAGAGTGCCATGGCATCACAGCTCACAGCAACCTCATACTCCTGGGCTCAAGCACCTCAAACTCTTGGGCTGAAGCAATCCTCTTGCCC
>NW_003852542.1:1380744-1382463 GCF_000181295.1 Otolemur garnettii | reverse complement strand
TTAAAAAAAAAAAAAAAAAATTTCCAGGATTCCCTTGGCCAAGAGGTGGTCTGTTCAGTCAGCAGGGGGCTTAATGTTTTATTTTACCCTTGAGCTCAGGAGTTTAAGACCAGCCTGAGCAAAATGAGACCCAATCTCTAATAAAAATAGAAAAATTAGCTGGATGTGGTAGCAGGTACCTGTACTCCCAGCGGGAGTAGGAGCATTGCTTGAGCCCAGGAATTTGAGGTTGTTGTGAACTGAGGCCATGGCACTTTACCTGGGACAATAGAGTGACACTCTATCTCCAAATAAATAAATAATAAGATTTTATTTTAGTTCATAAGACTTTCCTCAGGGGAGATCTATCTATGTCTGTATCTACACATGCATGTACATTTGTATTTAAATTATTTCACATAGTTCAAAACGTTCTCTGAAAGAATGATCTAAAATCGGGTGGCACCTGTGGCTCAGTGAGTACGGCACCAGCCCCATATTCCAAGCGTGGTGAGTTCGAACCTGGCCCCGGCCAAACTGCAAGAACAAAAAAAATAGCTGGGTGTTGTGGCAGGCTCCTGTAGTCCCAGCTACTCGGGAGGCTGAGGCAAGAGAACTGCCAATAGCCCAAGAGCTAGAGCTTGCTGTGAGCTGTGATGCCAAGGCACTCTACCAAGGGTGACAAAGTGAGACTCTGTTTCTTAAAAAAAAAAGAAGAGGATGATCTAAAATCAGCTCATGTTTGGGAAATTTCCTTATTGATTGGCAGCTCTTAGCTCAAATCTGGCAAGCAGAGTAGTCTATTCCAGCTGCTATTCACTTCCTTGGCTGAATGTCTATACCTTGCGACCCTGGGCCTATCAGCAAGACAGAAATTTGAACTTGGACTGGATAGCTACTGGTTGGTATCCTACCTTGGGTGAATGACTCTCCTGTCTGGGTTTCAGAGTTCTCTTATGAATCGCACCTACCTTACAGGGTGTTTTGAGGATGGTATCAGACACCAAGTATAATGCATTGTGTTCTATGCCCACCACATCACATGTGGTTACTGAGCACATGATCTGATACACAGGCCCTGTGCATTCCAGGCATTGTGCATATACTAGTGAGCTAAGCAGGCAAGCTTTCTGTCTGTGGGGAATAGTCTTGTGGGATAGACAAATAAACTCTATGAAAAGAATATAATGTAATTGTGCAATTACTGAGCCTGGTGAAGAAATAGAAACCCAGGTAAGACTTGTGAAAATAAGTAATTTAAATTAGAGCTATTGGAACTTTATTCTGAGCCTTGGAGAAAATGTGATTATGGGCAGTCAGAACATCTACTTAAGGCCAAGCATGGTGGCTCACGCCCATAATCCTAACACTCTGGGAGGATTGTTTGAGCTTAGGCGTTTGAGACCAGCCTGAGCAAGAGCAAGATCCTATCTCTAAAAAAATACCCAGGTGTTATGGCAGGTGCCTGTAGTCCCATCTACTTGGGAGGCTGGGGCAAGAGGATCTCTTGAACCCAAGAGTTTGAGGTTTCTGTGAGCTATGACACCACAGAACTCTACCAAGGGTGACAAAGTGAGATTCTGTCAAAAAAACAAAGACCATCTACCTAGACACTCCCCCTACCGCCACTTACACTCCAGCTCCAGTGCTGCTGCTTTTCATTCTTGCCCTGGTGACAACTCAAGTAGAATCATCTTGCCACTGTTTGGTCTTGTTTTTTTTCTTTTTTTTTTTTTTTTT
>NW_003852542.1:1376444-1380610 GCF_000181295.1 Otolemur garnettii | reverse complement strand
ACAATGCCCGGCTATTTTTTTGTTGCAATTTGGCTGAGGCCGGGTTTGAACCCGCCACCCTTGGTGTATGGGACCAGCGCCCTACTCACTGAGCCATACGTGCTGTCCCTGTTTGTTCTCCTTCTACCCAGTGTACACAGACACTTGGGCATCCTATAAATCAGGCTCTTGGTTCACCTGAATCAGAACTAGGGGTAACTGTCTGGCCAGTTCTGCTCTTGACACCTACCTGGGAGGAAAATTTTGTCAGCAGGTTATGCAGCCTGATCTGTGGGACATGCAAGGCAGAATATGGCCCAGACACGTGTCTGCCCAGGTCCCCATACAAGGGCAGGGTTCTCCCCTCCAGACCCTCCTTTTTTCCTGAGCTCCTCCCTGTCTATCCCTCCTTGGTGCAAACTTCTGCACAGAGATGTAAGTCTGTCCTGGGCTTCCCAGCCCCCTTGGATGAGCAAATCTCCAGAAGTTTCCTTTCCAGCAGCCTCCCAGGCCCCACTAGCCCTGGTTCTTGGGCTTTCAGTCCTCAGTCCCAGTCTAGGGACAGCTAGGACTAACCTCTGGGTTCAGCTTCTCCTAGTCCTGATGTGGATCATGCCCTTCGGTGTCACTCTCCTCAGATCCCAGATGTGGTGCCTAGAAGATGCACTGTGGAAGTGATGTGGATACCCAAATACATAGTCTCAAGTGCTTCCTAATTAAATAAGACCAGCCTGGACCTCTTTTATAAAGCTCACATCATTCAGCCTAAAAATATTCCCAAACTCCATATGCTGCTCTAGGTTTAACTGTTCACAAATTCTTCACGGATTTCTCTCTAAATTAGTCTCTATTCAATCTTTACCTTACTCCAAACCCCAGCATCTTAGTCTGAGTTTGAAATAGTAAGGGATGGTTTAGGCTGATGTTTTCAGCCCTTTGGCCTTCCACCCTTTCCTCCTTTCTTCCTCCTTCCTGTCTTTGCATTTATTTAATTCTCTGCTGTATTGAGTGCCTAAAACAATGACCGGAATTCAATAAATATTCATTGACTAAATGAATAGGTGAATGCCTACTTCCCAATTAGGTGGTTTATATTTTCTTATTAATTGATAGAAGCTATTTGACTGACAGGGCTGTATCAGTCAGGGCCCAGTCCAGAGATAGAAACCACCTAGTAATTAAAACAGAGAAAATTAAATACAAGGAATTATTAACTAATAAAAGATGATTAACTACCAAAAGCAACTCAAGAGGACTATAAGGCAAGGGATAACAGGTTTGTTTTTTTTTTCCTGTAAAGGGCCAGATAGTATTTGGGGCTTTGAGGGCAACAGATACAATCAAGGATATTATGTAGATATGACATAACACAGAAACCTTTTGTATTGATGAAATTCAAAATAAAATAATGAGTCTATATTTTGGTATATGGTTCTATTAACAAGAAGAATGGGATCCATTTTGTTGAGATAACATTTTTCTTAGTTGGGGTTCAAATGTAAAAACCATTCTTAGCTGGAGGACAGTGCAGAAGCAGGTGGTAGGCTAGATTTGACCTGCAGGTACAGTTTTCGTGCTCTAAGCCCTACCTATGGGGCTGAGGAAGGGTGAAACAGGAAGGAACTGAGATTCAGACTTCTGCAGAGAACCAGACCACACATCAATCACAAAGCCATTGTGTTGATGGGAATGGGCTACAGCTATACCCCTCCCTGCGCCCAAACACACACATACAGACTTGTGGCCACAAAAAAGGACAAACTTGGGGAAAGTCCCTTCTTTCTGGGGCCACCTCATAATGACCCTCCAGCGCCCTCTACTGGCAGAGATTTATATCAGGTCACTGGCAAACCACATGTCTATCAAAATTGCATTCACAAAGCTGAGCAAAGTAGTTGCTTTTAGCTCAGAGGCAAAAATTTGCTAAGCACAGGGATGTAAATACAGTGATACAAATGATTTCCTTCTTAGTCTGTTTATTTCCTTTAAAAGTATTTATTTCTTGAAAAAGTCTCATATAATACAAAACTCAAAATAGAAAAAAAATTACACATTTTGAAAATATGATGAGTACACACCATAAACGTTACCAGTACAATTTCTTGTACCTTGTATCTGTTCTTGTGTTTTGTAATTTATATTACATAAAATTTCTTGTAATACAAGAAATAATTTTGGTTTGTTTGTTTTGCAGTTTTTTGGCTGGGGGCCAGGTTTGAACCTGCCACCTCCAGTACATGAGGCCGGTGCCCTACTTCTTGAGCCACAAGTGCCACCCAAGTACCATAATATGGTAAAAAAAAAAAAAAATGCTAAAATTCCTTTATAATACAAAAAACAAGTACCTAAATATAAACAAAAAAAATTTTTTTTGAGATAGAGTCTGTGTCACCCTCAGTAGAGTGCAATGGCATCACAGCGTACAGCAACCTCCAACTCTTGGGCTTAAGCGATTCTCTTGCCTCACCCTCCTAAGTAGCTGGGACTACGGGTGCATGGCTATTTTTTGATACAGTTATCATAGTTGTTTTAGCTGGCCTGGGCCAGATTTGAACCTGCCAGCCTTGGTGTATATGGCCAGCGTCATAACCACCGGGCTATGGGTATGGAGCCTAAAAATTTATATTAAAAATTAAAACTGGGGCTCAGTGCCTGTGGCTCAAGTGGCTAGGCGCCAGCCACATACACCTAGGCTGGTGGGTTCGAATCCAGCCCAGGCCGGCCAAATAACAATGATGGCCACAACCAGAAGACTAGCTGGGCATTGAGGCAGGTACCTATAATTTCAGCTACTTCGGAGGTGGAGGCAGTAGAATTGCTTGAGCCCAGGAGTTGGAGGTTGCTGTGAGCTGTGATGCTACAGCACTCTACCCAGGGTGACAGCTTGAGGCTCTGTCTCAAAAAAAAAAAATTAAAACAGGGGTGGTGCCTGTGGCTCAGTGAGTGGGGCGCCAACTCCATATACCAAGGGTGGCAGGTTTGATCCCAGCCCCGGCCAAACTGCAACAAAAAAATAGCCAGGCACTGTGCAGGCACCTGTAGTCCCAGCTATGCGGGAGGTTGAGGCAAGAGAATCACGTAAGCCCAAGAGCTGGAGGTTGCTGTGAGCTGACATCACAGCACTCTTCTGAGGGCCACAAACTGAGACTCTATCTCTGAAAGAAAAAAAAAAATTAAAACAAAAGATTTTCTCCCTGGAAGTTTGCGCCCCAAACATGGCTGCATATTATACACAGGAGTGCATGATACAGGAGTGTATGACAATATATGGTTCTTGGGAGTTGTGTTCCCTGCCCACTCAGTTCTTTGCCCCCTAGAACCTACATTTATTGGTATAATTTTGTATCTTTCCAGAGCCTTGATATGCATATATATAATGCTTTATTTTAAACATTTCTGTTTTAAAAATCTTACAAAATCTGCTTAACACAAATTTTCAATATTTCAGCAATCACATCTATTTTTTTATTTATTTTTATTTTTATTTATTTATTTATGTATTTTGGCCTTGGCTCTGCTTTATTGACCTCAGAGCACCCTTTGAAAAAAACAAACCACACACACACACAATAGGAACTAGGTCCAGACTGTGGTACCTGACTCCAGAAGAATCCCTCAACCAAGATGTATTTATACAAAATACAGAGAAAAAAATGAGGAAATGTGGTTCTGAGTTGAGGGTCAGCCTATTGGCAACAGTCAGCAAAGGCATGGGCAGGTTGTGCCGCTTTCTCACAAGTGGGAGTGCAAACTCCACTACTGTGGGTGAGCGTCAGGATAAGTCTTCCTGCACAAATGTAGTCTCTTACCCATCCCACTTCTGCAGGTGAATAAATTCGTCTCCATCCAGTGTCAGTGGACTTGACCTTCCTGTCATCTGTTGTCTCATCGAACACCACACCAACCTTAAAGCTGATGTCTGTGTTCTTGAAGGTGCTCTGTGTCTTTAGGATGATAGTGTCCCTGTTCTTTTTGATGACTATGGTAGGCTTGGTCATGTTGGCCACCTGCCTGGTAGAAAAACCTACCCCAATTGACTTCACGTAGTCATTGAAATTCTTGTATCAGCTCGGCACCTATAGCTCAACCGGCTAAGGCGCCAGCCACGTACACCTAAGGTGGCGGGTTCGAATCCCCAGGCCGGACCCGCCAAACAACAATGATGGCTGCAACCAAAAAATGGCCGG
>NW_003852542.1:1374589-1376282 GCF_000181295.1 Otolemur garnettii | reverse complement strand
AAAAAAAAAAAAAAAAAAAAAGAAATTCTTGTTATCCACTACTTTCAGGTAGTGAGGAAGGTGTCCACTGTGGTGCTGTTGGGCTAGGTTGAGAAGGGAGCTATGAGCGGGCAGGCATGCAAGGACACTAGACTGGCCTAAATTTTAAATTTCTATAATCACATCTACTAATTTTCCTACTTTAATTAGTAAAACTTTCCTAAGTTTTACTTAGGAAAGGCATCTATACTAAATATGATTTTCCTATATTTTCTTCTAATACTTTTATACTTTAGTTTTTACATGTCCATCTTTAAACCACCTGGGTTTTTATAGCTGAATAGAGTATAAAATTTTATTTTCTTCAAAGTGGTCATTTAATTGCTTCAATGTTATTTAATCCATCCTTTTCTGCAGATGCAAATTACTTAATATTGGGGCCCCAAGCTCCCAGCCATCAGTAACAACTGCCAAGGATGGCTTCATCCCACAAGTCCCTCTCCTTGGGGCCTTTGTTGCCAGGACCCTTCTTGTCTCTATGAGACCTTCTTGCCTCTTTGGCCACATCTTCATCATGGTAGCTCTTCTTTCTGTGTTTGGCCCTCTCTGCACTGAACGGGTCCATCTCTGCCTTTCTCTTGCTGAGGCCCCTGTTCTCTTTGTGGGAATCTCCTTTGTCCTGGTGGTTCTTCTTGGGTTCTAAGTGCTCTGCCCTGGCTGCTCCCCCTCCTGTATCCTCCCTGTACCGTGTCATCTGGCCTCTGTCTTGCTGGTCCCCCTGATGGACACTGATGCAGTCCTCCCAGAAGTGATGGGTTTCTTCTCTGCCTTGAGCCCTGAAGGGGCCTGGATTTACTCCTTGCACAGGTGGGCTTGGAAGCCACTGGTGTGTGAAGGAATGGTCATGTATTTTCTGGCAGTGGTTTAGAGATTCTAGTCTTTGTCTGGTGTGATGAATTTCAGGTGAGGGAGGCACTTGGCTTTTCACTGTTTTCAGCCTTTTGTAGGAAGAAGAAAACTTAGGGACCCTGGTGAAGGAGAGTCCCTGGTCTAGCATTGGAAGTCTGGGGTCAGTGTGGCCCTTTTCTGGGTATGCAGAGTCTTCTGTCACCTTTGCAAAGCAAAGCTTTGGTTGTAATCCTCTGGCTTTCTGTTTTCTGATATAATCCTCAAGTTCATGTTGAAAAGAATCATAAGACTCAGAATTTTCCATTATATTGACCATGAATGAATTTCCACTAGAGAAAATAAAGGGAAACTTTCTGTTAAATATATTATTATTTTGTTATGAATGAGTGTATTTGTTCTAAAAACAATAGACTCGGCTCAGCACCTGTAGCTCAGTGAGTAGGGTGCCAGCCACATACACCCAAACTGGCAGGTTCCAGCCCGGCCGGGGCCTGTCAAACACCAACAACTGCAACAAAAAAATAGCCGGGAATTGTGGCAGGTGCCTATAGTCCCAGCTACTTGGGAAGCTGAGGCAAGAGAATTGCTTAAGCCCAAGAGCTGGAGGTTGCTGTGAGCTGTGATGCCACATCATTCTGCAGAGGGTGACAGCTTGAGACTCTGTCTTAAAAAAAAAAAAAAAGAAAGGAAAAACGAGCTGGAGGCTCAGCACCTACAGCTCAGCAGCTAGGGCACCAGCTGCATACACAGGAGCTGGCGGGTTTGAACCTAGCTAGGGTCTGCCAAACAACAACGTCAACTACAA
>NW_003852542.1:1366577-1374233 GCF_000181295.1 Otolemur garnettii | reverse complement strand
TTGGAGATTAAAGTGAGACTGTCTCTAAAAAAAATCCAAAAAACCCCAGAAAAACTGAAAATCTAGCTGGGCATAGTAGTGTACATCTGTAGTCCCAGCTACTGGGGAAGCTAAGGCAAAAGGATTGCTCAAGACCAAGAGTCTGAGATTGCTGTGCTATGATGATGCCATGGCACTCTACCGAGGGTGACAGCGTGAGACTCTATCTCAAAAAAAAAAGAAAGAAAAGAGTTTTAAAACTGTAAATTTGAGGACCTATAAATATTTAATAAATGTAACAAATATAAATATGTATAAAATTTATCATTAGTTACCTAGGTTTGGGAGTTATGGATAATTTTAGTCTTTCTTACTTGTTTTGAATTTTTGTCATAAATGCTATTGTATAATAAAGATAAGAAAATAAGTTATCTCAAGAAAACAAAGAGAGTATGAAGTAATTAAACTAAAATTGTTAATAAACTCTGCAGAAATGGAAATGGCTAGCCCTGTGCTTATATGCCAAGAAAGAAATAGTAGATCATTAAACATATTCTCAGGTCACTCACACTCACTATTCATTTGTAAATCTAACAGCTGGGATGAAAGTACAGAGGAAGACATTTATTGTGTTAAACAGAAACTATTATTCCCTTTTTACAAATGAGGAAACTAAGTCACAAAGAATTCAAGTAACTCACTTAAGTCACAGCTAAAAAGTGGTAGCAGGATTTGAACCTGGAGAGATAGGGTCCAGAGCCTGCTCACTCAGTCATACTCTGTAGCTGGGAATGCTCTGAGGTTTGTACCATCATCTTACAGGACTGAGAGAGTGATTACAACTGAAGGGCTGAGGATGACACCGGGTACACAGCAGGTGCTCAGTGACAGGTAGCCAGTAACATTTTCATTAGGATGCAGGAATGAGGCCCAGCACTATTAAATGTGTTATAGTAGTCTATTCTACAAACTCACCTTCATTTAACTTTATTATTTTAATTTGTCTTTCCGTTTAGTCAATGTAAATATATGTTTGTGCTAAAAATGCAAAAACCTATTGCATGGGCGGCGCCTGAGGCTCAGTGAGTAGGGCACTGGCCATGATGTACCAAGGGTGAAAGGTTTAAACCTGGCCCTGGCCAAACTGCAACAACAACAAAAATAGCTGGGCATTGTTGTGGGTGCCTGTGGTCCCAGCTACTTGGGAGGCTAAGGCAAGAGAATCACCTAAGCCCAGGAGCTGGAGGTTGCTGTGAGTTGTGACGCCATGGCACTCTACTGAGGGTGACAGAGTGAAACTCTGTCTCTAAAAAAAAAAAAGAAAAAAGAAAAGAAAAGCTCAAGAGTATATATATAGCAATATATACTGTAAAACCAAATTCTCCAATTCCACCCTCTAGAGATAATTATGGAGTTGGTATCTTGGGTATATTACTCCAAACTTATATCTGAACTATCATTCATTAAGTGTGAGGTTAGATTGTATTTTCTGGTTTGCGATTCAGCTTTTTCCATCCCAAACAATGTATTTAGGTCCATTTCCTATCTCAAGGCACAGTGCATCTACCTCATTTCTTTTTTTTGAGACTGAGTCTCACTCTGTCACCCTCAGTAGAGTGCTGTGGCATCATAGCTCACAGCAACCTCCAACTCTTGGGCTTAAGAGATTCTCTTGCCTTAGACTCCCAAGTAGCTGGGACTACAGGTGGCGGCCACAGTGCCTGGCTATTTTTTGTTGCAGTTGTCATTGTCGTTTAGCTGGCCCAGGCTGGGTTTGACCCTGCCACCCTTGGTGTATGTGGCTGGCGCCATAACCACTGTGCTACGTTTGCTGAGCCCATCTACCTCATTTCTAAGAAGGCTGCTTGTGTACATCCATGGACCATGATTGCCCCTGCCACTGCAATTT
Source organism: Otolemur garnettii (assembly GCF_000181295.1). Lineage (NCBI taxonomy): Eukaryota > Metazoa > Chordata > Mammalia > Primates > Galagidae > Otolemur > Otolemur garnettii. The sequence goes on along the minus strand of NW_003852542.1, from coordinate 1,372,345 downwards.
AGGTCACTCCTAGTTTTCAGCTCTGGCTGACCCGGCAGCAATGTTTTCCATATGTAGGCAACATGCCCTGAGCCTGTGGTTAGGTCTCAGCTTCCAGATGCTGGTCTCAGTGCCTTTGGGCAGGTCATAGCTCAGGGAAAACATGGATTTGGAGCCAGTTTGGTCACTTACTCATGTGTTGACCAGTATAATAATCTCATTTCCTCAGGTCTCACTGTCCTTGTATATAGTACACGTTGTGGTTCAAGGCACTGCCCACTGCATGACACAATTTCACTAGCACATCCTGAGCCAGATGCTGGGCTTGGCTTTGGGCACATATGTGAACTTGACATACCTGTGCTCTGCTCTGGGGAAGTTATAGCCTTATGTGGTGGACAGACAGCAAACAAAGTCCCACCCCAAATATGCAAAGCAGTCGCAAGCGTTGGGGACAGAAAGGAGAGGCCCAGGCTGTTTTACTGGGAAGAAGATGGGAGGGGACCAGAAGAAGAGTGATTGTTCCTGTTTTTTTCTTTCTCCACCAGTGGCCATGCTTAAACAGGACTCAGATAGTGGTAGAAAAGGCACCTGCTAAAGGACTCACATCTGGGCTAGCTGACCTGCTAACTCTCCCTGGAATTTATTTACCCACTGTGCTCACTCCTCCTGGCTGCCTATCATCCCTCACCTGAACCATAATCCACCCCCAACCCACCTTTGAGCCATTCTCTGGGAAACACCTGGAAGATTTGATTGACTGATTTTTGAGATAGAGTCTCAAGCTATTGCCCTGGGTAGAGTGCTGTGACATCATAGCTCACAGCATAGCTCTCATCATAGCTCATAGCTCTCCAACTCTTGGGCTCCAGCAATCCTCTGGCCTCCATTTTTCTATTTTTAGTAGATTGGGGGTCTCGATTTTGATCAGGCTGGTCTCAAACTCGTGAGTCGAGCTATCCACCCACCTCAGCCTCCCAGAGTTTTAGGGTTACAGGTGTGAGCCATCGTGCCTGGGCTGGAGAGTTAGATTGAAAATACATCTGATTATGTCCCCTCCAGCCAGACATGTCTACATTCCCCAGTGATTAGGATATACTTTTAATGTCTAGCCTCTACCTGTTCCATGGTTCCCACGATTAGGATGCACTCTTAATGTTTAGCCTTTACCTGTTCTTCGGTCACCCAGAGCTGTGCACAACTGTTGCCTCCAGTTTCTCAGGCTCCTCCCAGCCTGCCACAGAACCTGTGCTTGGGCTGTCCTTGACTTTCCCTAGCCCCAGCCCTTACCTAGGCAACTTGTCATTCCCCCACCCACCTCTTTAGCCTCAAGTCATGTCCCCTTGGCTTCGTTTTCTCAGCTGGGATGCTCAATGTTAAACGAACATGCCTACATTATACAGTAAAAGCAAAATTTGCAACAAATGTCCAGCTGAAACCAGGTTCTGTCTGGGCTTTGGATTAGGCCAGACCAGTCTGCTCTCTTCCCATCTGGGAATCTGCAGAAGTCTGGGGAGCTCACTCTCCCTTTCTAGGGTTCCCTGGCTCAGACCAAAGCATGGGAAACAGCCTCTGTGTCCCACCTCATAGGCAGCTCCAGCAGCAGGTCCTGCCAAGGGCTCTACTTTTAAAATGTGTCCACAATCTGACTCCAACCACTTCTTTCTATCCAGCTGTTCCTGCCCCGGCCAGGCTGTCACTGTCACCTCCTTGCTGATCAGTGCCACCACCTACTTACTGGTCTCAGCTCCTGCTCACTGAGTCAGTCTTTTTATTTTTTATTAAATCATAGCTGTGTACATTAATGCAGTCATAGGGTACAATGTGCTGGTTTTACATACAATCTGAAATATTTTCATCAAACTGGTTAACATAGCCTTCATGGCATTTTCTTAGTTATTATGTTAAGACATTTATATTCTACATTTAGTAAGTTTCATACGTAAGATGCACTGTAGGTGTGGTCCCACCAATTGCCCCCCCTCCATCCATCCTCCCCCCTCCCACTGAGTCAGTTTTTAAACCAGCAGCTATAGGGCTGGCACGGTGGCCCACTCCTATAATCCCAGCACTCTGGAGGCCAAGGCAGGTGGATCACCTGAGCTCACAGGTTCGAGACCAGCCTGAGCCAGAGCAAGACCTATCTCTAAAAATAGCTGGGCATTGTGGTGGGTGCTTATAGTCCCAGCTACTTGGGAGGCTGAAGCACGAGAATTGCTTGAGCCCAAGAGTTTGAGATTGCTGTAAGCTATGACGCCATGGCACTCTACCAAGGGTGACAAAAAAAAAAAAAAAAAACCCAGCAGCTATAATAATCCTTTTAATGTGATGTAATCCTGACTGATATCACTCCTCTGCTCAAAACTATCAGAAGTTTCCTCCCTTACAAGGCAGCCCAGAAGCCCACAGAGCCTGCAAGGCGTGACACTACCAGTTGCTCACTGTCCCGGGGCCTGTTTCCTCCGACAACCTTCCTCTTGCTCCTTCCCAGCCCCACTTGTTTCCCCAAGTGGGGGAACAGGCAGACACACCCCAACCCCAGGACCTCCTAAGTCTCTAAGCTGCTCACCATTGTATCCACATTGAAAGACTCCTTGTCTCCCTGGTCTTAGTTGGAATGTCACTATCTCAGAATTTTGACACAAGACATTCTCTGCCCCTTCCTGCTTTACTTTTTTTCTCCATGGTGTCACCTCAGCAAACACAGTACTTTCAGATGTTAAGATGCTGGTTCTCACTCTGTTTCTGCTAACTCCGCAGTGGCACTGATGCTGCCCATACTCAGACCACACTTTGAATAGCAAGGACCTAAAAATAATTTTCTTTTCTTTTCTTTTTTGGAGACAAAGTCTTTGTCACCCTTGGTAGAATGCCATGGCATCATAGCTCACAGCAACCTCAAACTCTTGGGCTCAAGCGATTCTCTTGCCTCAGCCTCCTACAGGTGCCTGGCTATGTTTTTTAGAGATGAGGTCTTGCTCTGCCTCAGGCTAGTCTTGAACCTGTGAGCTCAGGCAATCCACCTACCTCAGCCTCCTAAGTACTCTGCTTACAAGCATGAGCCACGGCACCTGGAAAAACAATTTAATTCTTAAAAATTTGGTCTGTTCAAGACTGGCACGGTGGCTCATGCCTGTAATCCTAGCACTCCAGGAGGCTGAGGCAGGTGGATTGCTTGAGCTCAGGAGTTCTGAGACCAGCCTGAGCCAGAGATCCCTGTCTCTAAAAATAGCTGAGTTGGCTCAGAGGCCCATAGTTCAGTGGTTAGGATGCTGGCCACATACACCAGGGCTGGCGGGTTGGAACCCAGAGCAGACCTGCTAAACAACAATGGCAACTACAACAAAAAAATAGCTGGGCATCGTGGCAGGCCCTGTAGTCCCAGCTACTAGGAGGCTGAGGCAAGAGAATTGCTTAAGCCCAATTGTTTGCGGTTGGTTTGCACTGTGACACCAGGGCACTTTACCAAGGATGACATAGTGAGACTTTGTCTCAAAAAAATTAAAAAAAAAAAATAGCTGGCTGTTGTGGCGGGCGCCTATAGTCCCAGCTACTTGGGAGGCTAAGGCAAGAGGATCGCTTGAACCCAAGAGTTTGAGGTTCCTGTGAGCTATGAGGCCACAGCACTCTACTGAGGGCGACAAAGTCTCCCTTTTTGAGACTCTGTCTCAAAAAAAAAAAGAAATTTTGGTCTGTTTTCTATCTTAGGAGAATCAAGCAGTCTTCTTGCCTCAGCCTAAGTAAGCTCCTAATGAGCAGAGATTACTTATTTCCTGCTGTTTCCTCATCAGATCAAATTGGGCTTGACATAAAGTAGATGCTTAATAAATACTTGCTGAATGAGTAAGTACATGAAGGAAGGCCAGGACCTCTCCCAACATGTTCAGATCCCCTGGGAACCTGAGACCCAGCGAATCCTACCTGCCTCAGCTGTTTCCCCCCAGCCTCCTCTAGTTTGCATCTCAGCCATCTTCCTTAATGGCTAGTACTCCAAAGGCCACCACATACTCCAGCAAAAGAGAAACACATCCGATTCGCTTCTTACCTGGGATCACCACAATACATTAGTGAGAGAAATTCCCACCAACAGATGGAGCCCTCACCTCCTTAAGTCTATCAATTTTTGTATAAGTAGAAGTGCTGTGGGCCCCACAGTGCAGAGGTCCACTTGGCTAGAATCTCAGAGGAAGTAAGGAGCCCTAGCCCAGGGCAGAGTTTTACTCTGAGCTTCAGGAGAACAATCCCTTCTTCCTTGCTACTCCCGGCCCAGGAGCAGGGAAGCGGGAAGTCACACCCCTTCCTTTGTCTCCACCTCTTGGATTTTAATTCTCCTTATCCCACCTGCTTTGACTCTCAGAAGAAACCAATCCAATCACATATCCTAAAGTGATTTAGAAACTCCCAAGTTCATCATTTTAGAACACAATCTGTAACCTAATCAGTGTTTAAAGAGTGTGTTTAAAAAACACTTCCTAGGGCAGTGCCTGTGGCTCCAAGAGTAGGGTGCCGGCCCCCTATTGCGGAGGTGGCAGGTTCAAACCTGGTACTGCCCAAAAATTGCAAAAAAAAAAAAAAAAAGAGCAAATAAAACACTTCCTAGAGCACTTATTTTTTCTGTTTCTTTCTTTCTTTCTTTTTTTTTTTTTTTTAAAGGGACAAGGTCAGTCTGAGGGTAGTGACTCATGCCTGTAATCTTAGCACCCTGGGAGGCCTAGGTGGGTGGATTGCTTGAGCTTACAAGTTTGAGATCAGCCTGAGTCAGAAGCGAGATCCCTGTCTCTGATAAAAAAATAAATAAATAAAAATAAAAAATATCTGGGTGTTGTGGCTGGGGCCTATAGTCTCAGTTACTTGGGAGGCTGAGGCAAGAGAATCCCTCGAGCTATATAGATGTTCACAGGCATTCTGATTGTCACCAGTCCAAAGCCAGTTTTTAAAATTTGTGCCTGTTTATGGGTCCATGAGAACTTTTGTAACACGTATCTAATGCACAGTGATTGAGTCAGGGCATTTAGGGTGTCTATCACACGGGTACAGTGCATTTTAGTCAAGGATAGTCACCATATTGGGCTATCAAACATTAAATTTAATCCTTTCATGCTACTATGTTTTTGTGCCCTTTCACCACTTCTCTTCAGCCTTCCCCCTCCCCTAATTGCCCTTCCCGACCTTTATTATCCATTTTTCTACTCTTTACCTCCATATGTTTAAATTTTTCAGCTCTACATATGGGTGTGAAAATACAATATTTGTTCTTTCAGTGCCTGGTTTATTTCACTTAATATAATGACCTCCATTTCCATCCATGTTGCTGCAAATGACTTTATTTTATTTTATTTACTTTTTTTTTTTTTTTTTTTGCAGTTTTTGGCTGGGGCCAGGTTTGAACCCACCACCTCCGGCGTATGGGGCCAGTGCCCTACCCTTTTTAGTCACAGGCTCCACCCTGACCTGATTTTATTTTTCAAAGCTGAATAGTATTCCATTGTGATATACACCACATTTTCTTTATCTGTTCATCCATGATGGACATTTATGCTGATTACATATCTTTGCTATTGTGAATAGTACAGAGTAAACATGTGAGTACAGGTATCCCTTTGACATATTGATTTCTTTTCCTTTAGGATTGCTGGATCAATGGTAATTCTGTTTTTATTTGGTTTTTTTGTTGTTGTTTGTTTGTTTTTAGAGACAGAGTCTCACTTTCTTGCCCTTGGTAGAGTGCTGTGGCATCACAGCTCACAGCAACCTCTGACTCCTGGGCTTAAGGCAATTCTCTTGCCTCA
>NW_003852542.1:1363631-1366433 GCF_000181295.1 Otolemur garnettii | reverse complement strand
CCTGCCACAACACCCAGCTATTTTTTGTTGTTGTTGGAGTTTGGCTGGCGCGGGGTTCGAACCTGCCACCCTCAGTATATGGGGCCGGCGCCCTACTCACTGAGCCACAGGCTCTGCCCCTGCTTTTAGTTTTTTAAGAAATCTCCTTACAGTTGTACCCTCAATGACTCCCCCAAAAGGAAAGAAAAAATAAAAGAAAGAAATCTCCTTACTGTTTTCCGTAGTGTTTGTATTAGTTTACATTCCCACCAAAAGAGTTCCCTTTTCTCTATATCCTCTGTAACATCTGTTTTTTTGTCTTTTTAATGATAGCCATTCTGACTGGGGTAAGATAATATCTCATTGTGGTTTTGATTTGCATTTCTCTGATGATTAGTGATAATGAGGATTTTTTTCATGTACTTATTGGCCATTTATATGACTTCTTTTGAAAAATGTCTATTCTGGGCGGTGCCTGTGGCTAAGTGGGTAGGGCGCTGGCTCCATATACTAAGGGTGGCTGGTTCAAACACAGCCCCAGCCAAACTGCAAGAAAAAATAGCTGGGCATTGTGGCGGGTGCCTGTGGTCCCAGCTACTCGGGAGGCTGAGGTGGGAGAATCACCTAAGCCCAAGAGTTGGAGGTTGCTGTAAACTGTGACACTACAGCACTCTACTGAGGGTAACAGAATGAGACTCTGTCTCAAAATATATATATATATATATATATATTTATATATTCAGGGGGCAGCTGTTGCTCAGTAGTTAGGGCGCTGAACTCATGCTCCAGGGGTGGTGAGTTCGAACCTGGCCTGGGACTGCTAAACAAACAAACAAACAAAAAAATAGCCAGGCATTGTGGCAGGTGCCTGTGGTTCCAGCTACTAAGGAGCCTGAGGCAAGAGAATTGCTTGAGTCCTAGAGTTTGAGGTTGCTGTGAGCTATAATACCACTGCACTCTACTGAGAGTGACAAAGTGAAACTCTGTATCAATAACAAGAAAAGAAAAGAAAAATGTCTATTCATGCCCTTTGAGGGGCCATTTTAAACAACACCATCGTGAATATTTTGAGGGGGGGGTAGAGTGTTGCTCTGTTGCCCCAGCTAAAGGGCCATGGCATCAGCCTAGTTCAAGGCAACCTCAACGTCCTGGGCTCAAGCTATCCTCCTGCCTCAGTTTCTTGAGTAGCTGAGACTATAGGCATGTGCCTGCACACCTGGCTATTTTTTTCTACTTTTAGTAGGGTCAGGGTCTCACTTTTGCTCAGGCTGGTCTTGAACTCCTGAGTTCAAGGGACCCTCCCTCCTTGGCCTCCCAGATTGCTGGGATTACAGGCATGAGTCACCCAGTCCTGACCACGAATATTCTTGTGTACATCTCCTGATGTACATAAGCCTGCCTTACTGTAGAGTGTTCTAGGAGTAGAATTTCTGTGTTAGACAGCATAGAATATGCAGCTTTACCAAGCACAGTAATGCCTATACTTTTCTTTCTTTCTTTCTTTTTTGAGAAAGAGTCTCACTTGTCATCCTCAGGAGAGTGCCCTGGCTCATAGCAACCTCAAACTCCTGGGCTCAAGCAATTCTCCTGCCTCAGCCTCCCAAGTAATTGGGACTACAGGCATCTGCCACAACCCTTGGGGTTTTTTTAGAGATGAGGTCTCATCTAGCTCTGGCTCAAACTGGTCTCCAACCTGTGGGCTCAGGCAATCCACCCGCCCCGGCCTCCCAGAGTGCTAGGATTACAGGCACGAGCCACTGCACCTGGCCTGCCTAACACTTTTCAAAAGAGGTTCTATCAATTCACTTCCTTCCCTCAGCAGTGTTTGGAAGCTTCACATTCTTTCCAACACCAGGATTTGTCAAACCTGAAATGCTGTATCTGTGGGTTTAATGAACGTGTCCTGTTTACACTGGTATGTTATGCCTATTGACCATTTGGAGTTTCTCTTTTGTGATGATCCCTTCTCTTGAACGTTATTCTGTTGGGTTGTTTGCATTGTTCCTAATCTGTGTTCTGTAATGACCTCTTTGCTGGTTCCCTGTGTGGTGGAGAGCTTCCACTCTTTGCCTTGCATTTTCATTCTATTGCTGGTATCTTATCTTTTGATGGACATTTTTCTTTTTTTTTTTTTTTTTAGGCAGAGTCTCACTTTGTTACCCTCGGTAGAGTGCTGTGGCATCACAGCTCATAGCAACTTCAAACTCTTGGGCTAAGTGAATCTCTTGCCTCAGCCTCCTGACTAGCTGGGACTACAGGCACTTAACACAACGCCGAGCTATTTTTTGGTTTTTGTGCAAACTGTGAGGTAAGTGTTGTTTGGCAGGCCGGGCCCGGTTCAAACCTGCCAACTCTGGTGTATGTGGCTATCGCTTTAGCCGCTGAGCTACAGGCACTGAGCCTTGATGGACATTCCTAATTTTAATGTTGTCAAGCTTAGCCATCAAACTTATACAGTTAGTGCTTTTTAAAATCACATTTAAGATCTATTTGATTTTTTCCTAATCCTAGCCCAGGGTTTCTCCATCTCAGCCTTATTGACATTTTAGATCAGATAATTCTTTGTTGTAGAGGCTGTCCTGTGCATCATAGGATGATTAGCAGTATCCTTGGCCTCTATCCACTAGGCATCAGTAACATCCCTCTTCCCCTGCTTATGACAACCAAAAATGTCTCCAGACACTGCCAAATGTTCCCAAGAGGCAATATTGTCCCAGTTTGAGGACTACGGTCATTGATCATAAAGATATTCTCATATGATTCTTTCATACGAGAATAAAAACTTCATGATTCAACTGGAATTTTTTTTTTTTTTTTTTTTTT
>NW_003852542.1:1360710-1361931 GCF_000181295.1 Otolemur garnettii | reverse complement strand
GGGCCTGGGCTGGATTCGAACCTGCCACCTTAGGTGTATGTGGCTGGCACCTTAGCCACTTGAGCCACAGGCGCTGAGCCTGAGTAAGTATATTTGGTTTGTTTGTTTGAGACAGAGTCTCACTTTGTCACTCTGGGGAAAGTGCCATGGCTTCATAGCTTATAGCAATCTCAAACTCTTGGGCTCAAGCAATCCTCTTGCCTCAGCCTCCCAAGTAGCTGGGACTACAGTTGCCTGCCACAATGCTTGGCTAATTTTTAGAGATGGGATCTTGCTCTTATTCAGGCTGGTCTTGAACTCTGGAGCTCAAGCAATCCACCTTCCTTGGCCTCTCAGAGTGCTAGGATTATAGGCGTGAGTCACCACTCCCGGCCACTTTGAATAAATATGTTATAACTTGTTCTCTGATTAGCAGACAACTTTATTTTATCTCAAGCACTCCTTTCTATTAGCTCCAAGTCTTTAGACCAATGTTTTTCAACCTTTTTTTTTTCAATCTCAAGGCACACTTGAATCTATAATTAAGCTACTGCAGCATACTTCAATTATGTTGGTAAAAAGAAAAAAAGAGTGTGGAAAAAAAGTGAAAAAGTGCAGTGGCTCACGCCTGTAATCCTAGCACTCTGGGAGGCCAAGTTGGGTTGAACTCATGAGACCCCATCTCTACTAAAAATAGAAACACTGAGCTGAGAGGAGGATCACTTGAGCCCAAGAGTTGGAGGTTGCTGTGAGCTATGGCAGCACAACACTCTACCCAGGGCAATAGCTTGAGACTTTGTCTCAAAAAAAAAAAAATGTATGAGTTCACCCCCCCCACACACCAAACAAGCAATCAATTCTTTACCAGATACCAGGATGCTATGGTGTCACAGCTCACAGCAACCTCAAACTTCTGGGCTCAAGCGACTTCCTGCATCAGCCTCCCTAGTAACTGGGACTATAGGCACCCACCACAATACTTGTCTATTTTTTTTGTTGTTGCAGTTGTCATTGTTGTTTAGCTGGCCCAGGCCTGCCTCAAACCTGCCAGCTATGGTGCATGTGGCTGGCACCCTACCCACTGAGCCATGGGTGCTGCCTGAGCCTTTGTTTTTTTGTTTTAGTTTTTTTTAATTGAGGCAGAGTCTCCCTTTGTCTTCCTTAGTAGAGTGCTGTGGCATCCATAGCTCACAGCAACCTCAAACTCTTGGGCTCAAGCGATCCTCTTGCCTTGGCCTCCCC
>NW_003852542.1:1359468-1360389 GCF_000181295.1 Otolemur garnettii | reverse complement strand
GACACACTCAGAGGCTGGTGCTTCCATCTTCCCCTCAAGGTGTAAACACATTTTCCTCACCCTTGGTTCCTCCAGGAAGATCCAGGCTTCTGGAGTCCGGCCAGCACCCACCAGCGGGTGCCCCACACACCCCACTCCCTCCTAGATTCTACCAAGCCCTCTAATGGGCAGGGTTCAAATTTCAAATCATGCCAGCAGATGAGCTTGGGCTCCAGTGCAAACCTGCACAAATTACTGAACCTCTGAACCTCAGTTTTCTTCTGCATAAAATGGTGGTAATTTTGTTATTAGGTGTTAGGTTGGCTGGGCCAACCCATCTTGAACTGGAAAGCCATTCTGTGAGACTGTTACAGGCAGACATAACTCAGATAAGGGAGACATGCCACAGGGTTCTCCTTGTACCTGTTTAGTTACAAACAGGTAACCCAAGTGTCTGACACCTTGATAAGAAGGGATGCCTGCATGTCCTTGGCAGCCTGATCAGAAAGACTTGTCTGGAAAGGTATAAAACTATCTCTCCCCAAGTGTCAAAGTAAATATTACTGCCTTCCTTACACTTTGGTCTTGAGTGTTTTGATCTGCTCCTTTCAATTTTTACCTCTCATTAGGAACTTTCTGTCTGCAGGATATCAGCCCTGCCTGTGAGGGGTTGTCCTGTTTTGGGGTTGTTTATTGTCTGCCGTGGTCCATGCTTCTTGTTCCTGGAGGCGCCAGCTGAATGTGCCCCTGTGTGCTTTGCGTCTAGGGAAGACAGCCTGGGAGGACAGGGAAGAGCAGACTCCCAGGTCCCCCAGTGACTGGCAGTGGGCAGTGCATGCTGTCTTGGCCTCTGCCTCCCTGTTCTTCCAGATCTTTGGGATGCTTCCCCTCTGGCATTCTAAGGGAGGAGGACCGCTTATAAAGTACTAGAGCAGGGCACCC
>NW_003852542.1:1357915-1358744 GCF_000181295.1 Otolemur garnettii | reverse complement strand
GATGGAGCAGCAAGCACAGGAACTTTCCAAGTCTCACTTATCATATTTGCTATTCTCCCATTGGCCAAAGCAGGTTACAAGATCATGGCCAGCCACCGTGGGAGGAGACAACTAAATAGGTGGATATAGGGAGTGAGAATTATTGCGGCCGTTTTCTCTGACAAAGAACGTACCACACATAGCCTGTAAATGGACACCTAGAGTTCAAAACTGAATTTGTTTTGAAAGTTCAAAGCTGTGTTGGAGCTATTGCTTAGGGTCTAGGAATCCACAACCTTCCACACATTGCCTAAGTCAACAACTTACTGTACACACACCTGCAACTGTTTTGAAAGTATGTGTAGATATTGCCATTAATAAAATGCAAATTAATCAAGGTGTATTATTTTGTTGTATTTTCTTTTTCCTTTTTTTGTCCAGCTAATTTTTCTACTTTTAGTTGAGACAGGGTCTTGCTTAGTGCTGGTCTCTAACTCCTGAGCTCAGGCAATCTACCTGACTCAGTCCCCCAGAGTGTTAGAATTACAGGTGTGAGCTGCATGCCCGGCTTGTTGTACTTTCTAATCAAATATTTGCACAATTTCAAAGCAACTCTTCATGAGATATTCATTAGTTACAAAAGGAAGAGTCATTTTGTGGAAAAACCTGGTAGGTGCCATCTGAAGTCATTCAAACGAATATCATCAATAATAGGGCCAGTTGAAAAATGTCCCTCTTGTCAGTCTGCAACAAGAACAAGCACCATTTCTATAATTTTCCTGCCAGTAGTACGTACAGTAGAAGCTTCAAAGTTGACCACTTCCCTACATTGACTATCTCCTTAACTTGA
>NW_003852542.1:1356146-1357490 GCF_000181295.1 Otolemur garnettii | reverse complement strand
AGAGAGAGAAATAAAGCATATATATATGCTTTTGTCTGTGATTCCTGGCTCATAACTCCCATAGTCTTTGTTTCAGTCTTTTGTTATGTTTGGGGCACTTTTAGGCCTCAGAAGCAGCCTCAAAAACCAAAATCTCTCTCTGACCTCCTGCCTTCCTTTCACCTGCTCCTTTTTTCTCTCCATTACAAGTGCTAAAAAAAATACTCTAATCTTCCTCAGCCTCTGACCTACTTGTCTGATTGTAGGTCATAAGACACTCATTTCAGAAGAAGTCCCGCCCCATATTCTAGAAGAAAAAAAATGCTACACAGAGAGGCCAAGAAGAATCTGAACAGACAGGTCTTGCTGCGTTTCCCCACTCAGTCTGTTAGTATTAGATCATACCCCCTTTGTCCAATAGCATTTCTCATAGTTGATGATGCTTCGATCATGCCTATGCAATAAAGTCTCTTTGTAAAAGGCCTTGGAGGACAGCATGGAGAGCTACTGGGCAGCTGAACATGTGGTGGTTCCTGGAAGGTGGTGAGCCAGGGGAGAGTATTGGAGCTCCCACCCCTTCCCACATGCCTTGCCCTATGTTTCTCTTCATCCATATCCTGAGTAATATCCTTTTTATTTTTTTATTTTTTTGAGACAGAGTTTCACTGTGTTGCCCTGGGTAGAGTGCCATGGTGTCACAGCTCACAGCAACCTCCAACTCTTGGGCTTAAGCGATTCTTTTGCCTCAGAGACAAGTAGCTGGGACTACAGGCGCCCGCCACAATGCCTGGCTATTTTTTGTTGTTGTTGTTATTGCAGTTGTCATTATTGTTTAGCTGGCCTGGGCTGGTTTGAACTCGACAGCCTGGGTATATGTGGCTGGTGCCTTACCCACTGAGCAACGGGCACTGCCCTCCTGAGTAATATCCTTTATAACAAGCCAGGAAATGAAGTGTTTCCCTGGGTTCTTTGAGCAGCTCTAACAAAGTATTTGAACTTAAAGAAGGGGCTATGAGATATCTGATTTATAGCTAGCTAGCTAGTTAGCTAGTTGTCCAAAGCACAGGTAAAACTACCTGGGACTAGCCAGGCATGGTGGCTCATGCCTGTAATCCTAGTGAGAGAGGATACCTGAGAAGGTGAAATCTAGGAGAATAGTTCTTCTCAAGGAGACCACAAGGATACACCTTCGGGGTCCTCTCCATGGTGACTCAGCTCTTGGGAATTTGTAAATTTAACTTCCTGGAACTAGGAAATTTCCAAGTTCTATGAAATCCTGTAGTTCTGTAGGGGCTGAAATAGCATCTTCCGCTTGGTTCAAACTGGCCAATGAGAGGCGTACCTGTGACTTGGAACTTTTTGACT
>NW_003852542.1:1354890-1355876 GCF_000181295.1 Otolemur garnettii | reverse complement strand
GAGAACTGTCTCTAAAAGTAGCTGGGTGTTGTGATGGGCGCCTGTGGTCCCAGCTACTTGGGAGGTTAACGCAAGAGGATTGCTTGAGCCCAAGAGTTTGAGGTTGTTGTGAGCTGTGATGCCATAGTACTCTAATGAGGGTGACAAAGTGAGACTCTGTTTAAAAAAAAAAACAACAAACTTCCTTGTGCTTGTGATTGGCATGAGAAGTAGGGTGCAATCACATGGGACTGAGCCCCTTAATCTGTGGGATTTGACACTATCTCCAAGTACATGGTGTCAAAATTAAATTAGAAAATAGCCAGAGCTGATTGCTTGCTTGTTGGTGGAGAGACATCCCCACACATTTGTTTGGTCACAGAAGTCTTTTGTGTTGATTGTTGTTGTGGTGTAAGAGAAAGAAAAGCAAGCAAAGCCTCATCTATATGTACATAGCCACTCCCCATCACTCACATCACCACCTGCGCGCTGCCTCCTGTCAGATCAGCTGCAGCATCAGATTCTTAGAGGAGCAGGAATCCTACCGGAAACTGAGCAGGCCAGGGATCTAGGTCATGTGCTCCTTATCTAATGCCTGATGGTCTGAGGTGGAGTCGTGGTGGGGGCCATCTAGTTTCAGGAAAACAAATTCAGGGATCCTACTGATTCTGCATTATAGTGAGTTGAAGCTGTATAATTATTTTATTATATATTACAATGTAATAATAATAGAAATAATGTGCACAATAAATATAGTGCACTTGAAGAATCATCCTGAAACCATCTTACCCTCCCACCTCATTTGTGGAAAAATTATCTGCCATGAAGTAGGTCTCTGGTGGTGCTGAAAAGGACTTCTATAAGCCACACAGTTAATGGTACTTTGTTGCAGTAGCCTGAACAGACTGAGACCCTGAAGGAGCTAAGGAAATTTTACACCAAAACATGACTACTTGATATAGAAAGTATTTTGAATTAAAGGCCATTCACAATCAGCAATGGAAGGG
>NW_003852542.1:1351929-1352998 GCF_000181295.1 Otolemur garnettii | reverse complement strand
CCAGGTTTGAACATGCCACCCTCAGTATATGGGGCCGGCACCCTATCCACTGAGCCACAGGCACCCTCCCTCACTGAATATTTTTGATAGGCTTGCCAAAGATCAAATGATGATTAAGTAATTAGGTTCTACTCTTGGTTCTCTATTCTGTTCCATAAATCTACCACTCTGTTTTTGTGCCAGTACCATGCTGTTTTGATCACTACAGATTTATCGTATAGCCTTAAGTCTGGTAATGTGATACCTCCTGATTTGTTCTTAATTCTGAGTAATGTATTTGCTATTTGAGGTTTTTTTCTGATTCCATATAAAACGAAGTACTATTTTTTCAACTTCTTTGAAGTATGACATTGGTGCTTTAATAGGGATTGCATTAAATCTGTAGATTGCTTTGGGTAGGATGGACATTTTAACAATGTTGATTCTACCCAGCCATGAGCATGGTGTATTTTTCCATTTGTTAACATCTTCAGCTATTTCTTTTCTCAGAGTTTCATAGTTCTCTTTATAGAGATCTTTCATGTCCTTTGTTAGGTAAATACCCAGATATTTCCTCTTTTTTGGCACTACTGCAAAAGGAATAGAGTCCTTGATTGCTTTTTCAGTTTGACTATTGTTGGTGTATATAAAAGCTACTGATTTGTAAATATTGATTTTGTATCCTGAGACACTGCTATATTCTTTGATCACTTCTAAGAGTTCTGAAGTCAAGTCCCTGTAATTTTCCAGGTATAGGATCATGTCATCAGCGAAGAGTGAGAGTTTCATCTCCTCTGATCCTATTTGGATGCCCTTGATTGCCTTCTCTTGCCTGATTGTGATAGCTAAGACTCCCATTACTATGTTAAATAGCAGTGGAGACAGCGGGCATCCTTGCCTCATTCCTGATCTGAGTGGAAATGTTTTCATTTTGCACTGTTCAATATGATATTGGTTGTGGATTTGCTGTAAATGGACTCTATCAGTTTAAGAAATGTCCCTTCTATACCTATTTTCTTAAGAATTCTGGTCATAAAAGGATGCTGGATATTCTCAAAGGCTTTTTCTGTGTCAATTGAGAGAATCATAT
>NW_003852542.1:1343398-1345365 GCF_000181295.1 Otolemur garnettii | reverse complement strand
AAAAAAAAAAAAAAAAGAGTTCCAAAATTGCTTTGAAGGGTGGATTAGGCTCTGGGGTTGGTGCACAGCTTTCTGAGGGGAGTACTTCAAGGGTAACTATAGTGATATTCAGCAATGTGGTTGGTATGTAGCACTTTTTCTGGGATGAGTTCCTACTGGAACTTAAGTGTTAGACCTCATGTAAGGCTTTTAGGGGTGTAAGGGGGAGGAGTCAGGAATGACAACCACTAGCAGGAGGAGCTGCTGAGGTGGGAAAAATCAGAAGAATGTGGGGAAAGAGAGTAAGAGGGACTTGGCAACTAGATGGAAACTTCTGAAAGACTGTCTTGAATAGTAACAAAAAAATCCACTGGATTTGTCAAAATGGAGGTCACTTGGGGACCTCAACAAGAACAACTTCAGAGGACTGATAAGAACAGAAACCAGATTAGTCAGGGAGAGAGCAGGAGGTGAGGAAGTGTAGCTAGTTAGTGTAGACAAGTTTTGATATGAAATGGAAAGGAGATAGCTATAAGGGGGTGTAGGAGGTCAAGGTGAAAGCACATATAGAGAATAAGATGGAGTCTGTCAGGCTAGGGCAGACATGACACAGCTGGTCTGGTTGGTTTAAGTCCTGCCTGACCTTCACCCCCATCACTCTTACTGTTTTGTAAATTTAGCTCCCACCCTAAAGATCTTGAGTAGTTTAGGTGGATTGATTTAGGAGATTAACTTTTGAACTGGAATGCTGTAATAGGTCACTAAGTTATGCTGATTACTATTTGGAATAGGGGTTGGTATGGTCTTTGCTTTGAACCTTTATGTATAAAACTGCAGTTTTGGAAATGGAAGAACAGAATAGTCTTAGAGAGGCTACTCTCACTGTTCCCCAGAATCCAGGCCTTCTGACAAATAAAGTTTGGTGGGTCTATCCCTGCCTCTGCATACTGGCTGGCAGTGACAGAAGGCCAGACCCTCTTCATCTGGTAACAAAGGCAGTCTTTGTTATTTCTTGTTTTAGAAGGAGAGACAGAAATATGTTCGCCTATTGATGGAATAATCCAGTAAAGGAGGAAAGATTCATGATGTAGGAGAAAGAGGATGTCCTTGAAAAGGTAAAAAGCTTGTGGGATCCTGGGTATAAGGGAGAAATTTGCCTCTAATAAAAGCATGGACATCTTCACTGTGACAGGAGGAAAGACAGAAAACACAGAGTATTGAAGAAAGATTATAGAGCTGGCGGTAGGACAATGAGTAAGGTCCTCTGAAGGCCTGTTTTTGTTGTTGTGTAGACAGAGTCTCACTTGGTCACCGTTGGTAGTGTGCCATGCAGTCTTAGCTCACAGCAACCTCAAACTCTTGGGTTCAAGTGATCCTCTTCCCTCAGCCTCTCAAGGAGCTGGGACTACAGATGCCCACCACAATGCCTGGCTATTTTTTAGGGTCTCGCTCTGGCTCAGGCTGGCCTTGAACCTGTGACCTCAGGCAATTCACCTGTCTCGGCCTCCCAAGTTCTGGGATTACAGAAGTGAGCCACTGAGCCCAGCGAAGGCCTCTGTTTTGTCCCTGGAATGTCAAGTGAGGCCATTAGTTGAGAGGAAAGGGGTCTCTGTGGGGGCACCAGGGAAGGGAAGTCTTGAAGAGAGAGGAAAGAATATGAAATAGATATCTCTGAGAGTGGGAAATTTATTAGAGAAACTTAATATATTGAAGGTTTGTGGTCACTAGTTTAAAGTAAAATGTGTTAGCTTGGTGCCCGTAGGACAGTGGTTAGGGCACCAGCCACATGCACCAAGGGTGGCGGGTTCAAACCTGGCCTGGGCCAGCTAAACAACAATGACAACTGTAACAAAAAAAATAGCTGGGTGTTGTGGCAGGTACCTGCAGTCCCAGCTACTCAGGAGGCTGAGGCAAGAGAATCAGTTAAGCCCAAGAGTTTGAGGTTGCTGTGAGCTGTGACACCACAGCACTCTACTGAGGGCAACATA
>NW_003852542.1:1341648-1343297 GCF_000181295.1 Otolemur garnettii | reverse complement strand
AAAAAAAAAAAAATAAGCAAAAAAAGTAACATATGTCTCTCTTCCTCCTTCCTTTCTTCTTTGGGGTCCAGTGAGATATGAGGGCAGGCAACGTGGTGAGGCAATAGTACACACATATTGGATATAACGTATAATAACAAGAGCTGGGGTTTCTCACTGTCAGAGAAGAGAAATACAAAATGGAAGGGGAAAAGCTACGAAATGACCTGCTGTGTTAAGTTCAGAGGAGGTGTTTTAGCTCTGATTTTCCTTAACTAAGACAGATGTTGAACTTTATTTTCTTGAAATGCTCCTTCATTTTGCTATTGCGACATCACACACATGTACTTATTCTTAATTTTATGGCCATTTATCCTGGGTCCTTTTGTAGTTTTTTTTTCCTTTCAAATATAGGGGCTCTATAGGCTACATCCATTGCTAGATTTTCTTCCTACACTACATTTTCTCCCTGGGCATCACTCTCATAACTGCAATTAAATCTCTATGCAAGTGACTCCCCAAACTTCTTCTCCATCCCAGATCCCTCTTATGTTCCAGACTCAAATTATCTCCTTGCTGGTCACCTTCATTGTGTTGTTTAATAGGTTAAAATTCAATACACCAAAAATTGAACGTCTTCAACCAATTTACTCCTTCTACCACCTCTTTAATTCTCCATGTTGGGGACCAAAATCACCATCCACTTGATCGTCCAAGCAAGAAACGTGGGCATGAGATTTGCTGCTCCCTCCACTTCACTCCCCAGTCTGGCTTAGACCAACTGTGTCTTTTGCTGGAACCCCAATGTGGCCTTCTGCCTTATCTTTCTGCTTTTGGTTTTGGTTTCCCCACCCTAATCCCCAAACTTCAAGTTTCATGTCATAAATTATACAGTGCACACAGTGGAGTTATTGTTTCAGGAGTGGCCTCTCTACTGCCTTCATCCTGTTCACCCAAATCTTCAGGCAGAAGTCCTTCAGTCTGAGCTCTTGGGGACACTGCCTTCTAGTCATCCTTCCCTGTTATAATGAAAACTCCCACTGGACTCCTCTATGGTTTTTCAAACTCCCTCTGATCCACTCTCTCATGGGTCTTCCTCATGTTCTCTGTAGCCTGCAGCTCTGGCGTCAAGCATTCAAGTCCATCCAGTCAAACACTTGAATCTAGAATAAAGCCAAAAGGTTTGGATAATTGTGGTGAACAGCTTTTGGGTCCTGTAGGAAGTAGTCTTTCTGAAAGAAAAGTAAGGACAAATCCAAGTTCCTTAACGTGGCTTACAGGAGACATCCTTTCTTCTCAGCTAAGCCCTAGTGACTCCTTATATAGTTACTAAGGGAAAATTCCAGTTTGCCAAAACATGCAACTGTTTTCTTGCTTATGGATTTTTGGATATGATGGTACGGCTGCTTGGAACATATTTCTCCGTCCTTCTTCACTCAGCGTAGGATTGATCCTTTGTAGATGCAGATTGCGTTTCTCTAGTTAGTGCAGACTCTCCCATGGCCCACTCCCACCCAACCAAACAGCTGCCCCTGCTCCCTTCATCATCCTTTCCAGCCTGACTGGCTGGTGCCCTGTGAGTGCTTGGCTTCCTTTCCTGGTCTATAAGCTGTCTGTGGAAGAGAGCTTATGTTCTCAGTTTTTCTCAGGTTCCTTCCTGGCACAGTGCT
>NW_003852542.1:1338152-1340972 GCF_000181295.1 Otolemur garnettii | reverse complement strand
GGGCTGGGTCCAAACCTGCCAGCTTGGGTGGATGTGGCCAGCACCCTCCCCACTGAGCTACAGGTGCCACCACCAATTACTGTCTAAACTTGGCCAGAATTTGCTTCCCAATACCTCTTTCTTAGGTTATGTTCTGCTGTTTCGGAAGTGCTGTCTTTGAGGTGATGTAGAGGCAGGCGTGGGGAGCAACAAAGTGCCAAAGGAGGACTCAGCTTCAACCAGAAGATTATAACCTCTTTGTACTTTGGATGAAAGTTGGGAACTGGATCAGCCATGATATTTTAAGGTAAAAAGTTTGTCCTGAAATTTTGAAAACTATTATACAAGCTATAGTGACTTACTCAAGACTATCCTTATCACATACTTCTAGTGTTCCCCTGCCTACTTTTGATAGCTTTAATTTAAAAAAAATGTTTTTTTCTTTAGACAGAGTCTCAAGCTATTGCCCTGGGTAGAGTACCATGGTGTCACAGCTCACAGTAACCTCAAATTCTTGGGCTTAAGCAATTCTCCTGCTTCAGCCTCCCAAGTAGCTGGAAGTACAGGCGCCTGCCACAACGCCCAGCTATTTCTTTTTGTTGTTGTTGCAGTTGTCATTATTGTCCTAGCTGGCATGGGCTGGGTTCAAACCACCCCCTGACCCCACCCCGGCCTCGATGTGTGTGGCTGGCACCCTATCCACTGAACTATGGGCACCACTTAATTTAAAAATTAAAAAAATAATCTGCACGATAAACTCAGTTTAGATTAATGTTCATTCTGCTATTTTTTTGTATGTGTGTGTGAGACAGAGTCTCAAGCTGTTACCCTGGTTAGAGTGTTGTGGCATCACAGCTCACAGCAACCTCAAACTCTTGGGCTTAAGCGATTCTTTTGCCTCAGCCTCCCAAGCAGCTGGGACTACAGGTGTCTGCCACAACGCCCAGCCATTTTTGGTTGCAGTTGTCATTGTTACTTAGCAGCCCCGGGCCGGGTTCGAACCTGCCACCCTAGGTGTATGTGGCTGGTGCCCCTGCAGACTGAGCTATGGGTGCCACCACATTCTGCTAACTATTCAAACTTGGCATTTATTTAAAATCATTTTAAAGAAATCACAGTACCTTTGTATCTTACTGAATATTCTTTTTTTTTTGTAGTTGAGATTTTACTGGTTGTGTTGAACATTTCAATTTGTACAAAATTCTTTTTTTTTTCAGAGACAGAGTTTCACTCTGTTGCCCTCAGTAGAGTGCTGTAGCGTCACAGCTCACAGCAACCTCCAGCTCTTGGGCTCTTGATTCTCTTGCCTTAGCCTCCCGAGTAGCTGGGATGACAGGTACCCGCTACAACGCCCAGCTGTTTTTTGCTGCCGTTTGGCTGTGGCCGGGTTTGAACTTGCCACCCTTGGTATATGGGGCTGGCACCCTACTCACTGAATCACAGGCACCACCCCTGTACACAATTCTTAACATACATACCCAAAATAAAAAGCCATTTATTGTAATTCTTTTTTAAACAGTTATTCCAGTGACTTTCCAGATTAAAATTTGGAAGCAAATTTTCTTTAAGAGGATACCAAGTACCAGTATCTTCACATGTTGATAAGCAGTTGGGTAAGTCCCACCAGTTCACACTTTATTGCCATATATGCTACATGCTCAGATTTTCAGTCCTTCACAGCACAGTTACAAGTTATTAGGAAAACAGGAGCCCCACAACCAAAGATATTACAGAGTGTACACAATTCTGACACAGAGAGCCATGATCACAGGAGTGGTGTTCTTTAGGAAAAAATTCTATTACAAAACAATGTAGGAATAGAAGTAATTTAAAATGTTCAAACATTAAATGCAGGACTGGGACTCCATATCGCCATTTAGTATGCTTTGTATTACAGGATATAAAAACTGACCCCTATTTATGGAATGTTAAGCTCACACCTAAGACAGTCAAAGCCTCCCATTAATTCAACATCTCACACTATTTTCTGGTTGTACCAAAAAATAAACAACCAGCAAATGATTTCACCTTTAAAAAAAAAGCATTGGGTGGCGCCTGTGGCTCAAAAAAGTAGGGCACCAGCCCCATATCCGTGAGATGGCAGGTTCAAACCCAGCCCCGGCCAAAAAAATAAAAATAAAAATAAAGCATTTACACTTAAAAAAACGGGATGAGGTGGGATTCCCTCCTTCTTAAAAATGTTTCTAGAGCTACTAAAAAACTTGCATTTATAAAATAGTTGATAAAAATATTCCTCTGGATTGTACAAGAAGGGAGACAGGGACCACTGATAAGACATGGTATATGACATTAATCAGACGTGGCTTCTTTCTCTCCTGCTTCATCAGCGGCTGGATTCTCTTCAGTTTTAGTTTCTCCGTTTTCTGCTGGTAAATCTTCAGTTTCTCGGTTAGCCACTTTGGCCTGCTTTCCTTTTGTTCCCCTTTTCCCTTTCGGTTGCACTTTTTTGTCTGAAGATTTATCCCTTGCTGCTGCCTTTTTTGGCTTCGTTTCCACTTTCGCAGGAGCAGGTTTAGCTAGGGTGACCAGATGTCCCGCTTTTAAACAATTTGTCCCGCGGCGTTTTAAAAAAAAGTCCCGATTTTTGGAAAGAATGCACAAACGGGCGAGGTTTTCAGCTGCCATGTGGCTATTTCGCCAGAATGTGAGTTTTATATTATTTTTATTAATTTTATAATGTTAAACTGTAATAATTACAAATAATTGTTGAGAAGTGATTATTGAGAACTGCTTATCAAAGTTTGCATTGTTGTCAGGCCCTGCCCTGCCCCATCCCCCGCACCCCCATGTTGTCCTGTGTTACAAATGTTAAAAATCTGG
>NW_003852542.1:1334362-1338120 GCF_000181295.1 Otolemur garnettii | reverse complement strand
GCCAAGCTGTCCCGCTTTACAAATGTTAAAACCTGGTCACCCTAGGTTTAGCTGACAACCGCGCTGACCTCCTCTTGGGCTTTTCCTTCCCAGCGCCTTCGGCAGAGCAGACCTTCCTCTTAGGCATCTCCATGGAGGGCAAGGCGCTTGCCGGGTGCCTGCAGGCCGCGGCGCGCCGAGGGCCTTCTTGAAGCTGCGCTGCCTGGCCGCCCGAGCTGCTGAGACCCGCGGCAGGGGCCGAGGGAGAACCGGATGGTTACTGAATATTTTCACGTAGTTGACCTTTTAACATTGTGAGAATTATGGGCTCCCTGATAGTCAAAAATCTGTGTAAGTTTTTGACTCCCACAAAACTTTACTAATAGTCTAGTGGCGACTGGAAGCCTTACCAATAATATAAACATTTGATTAACACATATTTTGTATGTCATATATATTTAAATGCTAGTTTTATAATAAAGCAAGTGGAAAAATATTAAAGTCATAAGAGAAAATATATTTGCTATTCATTAAGAGGAGGTACAGGTTGGTCTTTCTGTCTCAAAAGTGGCAGAGGAAAAAAATCCATGTGAAAATGCACCTGTGGAGTTCAAACTCATGTTGTTTAAGGGTCAACTGTAGGTTTTTTTTTTTTTTTGCAAGGGTACATTAAAATTTATTAAAGAATTTTTTTTTTTTCCTCTGCCGGCGCTGGGTTTGAACCCCGCCACCTCTGGCATATGGTGCCGGTGTCCTACTCCTTTGAGCCACAGGCACTGCCCAACTGTAGTTTTAATAGCAGGGTGCAGTGGCTCATGCCTGTAAACCTACCACTCTGGGAGGTGGAGGTGGGTGGATCACCTGAGCTCAGGATTTTGAGACCAGCTTGAGCAAGAGTGAGTGAGACACTGTCTCTAAAAAATAGCTAGGCACTGTGGCATGCAACTATAGTCCCAACTACTCTGGAGGCTGAGGCAAGAGGATCGCTTGAGCCCAAGAGTTTGAGGTTGCTGTGAGTTATGATACCATAGCACTCTACCCAGGGCGACAAAGTGAGACTGTCTCAAAAACAAAACAAAATAACTGCAGTTTTAAATTTCCCTCCAAGCATTAGACTGAAAATAATCTCTGTGACGGATAATTCACAACTTATGCTCTACTTTGGTTCTTTTTACCATTAGACTAGACATGTTAGAAAGAGGGGATGTGAATGATATCATAGCACTAAGTAATCTCACTCTGTCAATGCTATGGAAGAAAAGTTGATTTAGGGATCGAGTCTCTCACTTTGAGTCTAGTCACATAGCCAATTATAAATCTAATCAAATTCAGCTCCTATTCATCATTTTGTCCAAATATCAAGAAATTCTATTATGGGCGGTGCCTGTGGCTCAGTGAGTAGGGCGATGGCCCCATATACTGAGGGTGGTGGGTTGAACCCGGCCCAGGCCAAACTGCAACAAAAACATAGCCGGGCATTGTGGCGGGCGACTGTAGTCCCAGCTACTTGGGAGGCTGAGGCAAGAGTATCACCCAAACCCAAGAGCTGGAGGTTGCTGTGAGCTGTGATGCCATAGTACTCTACCAAGTGCGACATAATGACACTCTGTCTCAAAAAAAAAAAATACTATTACATGTCTTGTCTGTAAGCAAATATATCACTAAGTTTATTTCCTTCTTGATAGAATTAAATATAATCAAGGAAATGGAATAGTGGAATATTCTTGGGGATTCCATGGTGGACTCTAATAGCCCCTCTTCCTTTCCTAGAACAGCGGTTCTCAACCTGTGGGTCGTGACCCACATGAACTGTATTAAAGGGCTGCAGCATTAGGAAGTTTGAGAACCACTGTTCTAGAAGGTTACCATCTAAGATGATGTGTTAAGAGTTTTCCAGAGAAACAGAATAGTGTATGTGTCTTATGCATATACAAAATGGGAAATGGCTTACATGATTATGGAGGCTGAAAAGTTCCCATGATCTGCAGTTTGTGAGCCAGAGAACCAGGAAAGCCTGTGATGTAATTCAGTATAGTCTGGAGGCCTGAGAACTGGGGGTAGAAAGGAGTAGGGCTGGGACTGACAATGTTTAAGTACTGGTCCAAATCTGAAGGCCAGGAGCACCAATGTCCAAGGTAAGAAGATGGATGTCTTAGCAAAAAAAGAGATAGCAAATTTGCCCTTCTCTGCCTTTTTGTTCTATTTGAACCCTCAACAGATTGGATAATGCCCACTCACATTGGGTAAAGCCATGTGCCTTAATCAGTTCACAAATTCAAGTGCTAATCCCTTCTGGAAACACCTCACAGACACACTCAGAAATTTTTTCTAGCCATCTGGGTATCCTTTAGCCTAATCTAGTTGACATATAAAATTAGTAAGAGTCAGAGCATAGGCATGTGAATAAAAGCTTTAATAATGATTTTATCAAGGGTTTAGCTTTTCAGGCTGAATGTTCTATTTTAGAATAAAAAATGAGAAAGGCAGATAACTTTGGTTTGTGAATTTCCATTTCTCTTTTCCTGTTGTGGTAAAAATAACTTTAGCAAAATAAGTTAAGGATTATAATAGACATGTAACATAACACAGTTCATATTATAGAATCTTTTTTTTTTTGTGACAGTCTTACTATGTCCCCCTCGGTAGAGTGATATCACATCACAGCTCACAGCAAACTCTAATTCTTGGGCTTAAGCGATTTTCTTGCCTCAGCCTCCCAAGTAGCTGGGACCACAGGTGCCCACCACGAACGCCTGGCTATTTTGTTGTTGTTGTTGTTGCAGCTGTCGTCATTTAGCTGGCCCAGGTGGGGTTTGAACCCGCCACCCTTGGTGCATTTGGTCAGTGCCGTAACCACTGTGCTATGGGCGTTGAGCCCATATTATAAACTCTTGTTATCCAAAACATGTTTAGAGGTCTTCTTTTTTGAGACCAAGTCTCACTTTGTTGCCCTCTGTAGAGTGCTATAGCATGATAGCTTGTAACAACCTCAAACTCTTGGGCTTAAGTGATTCTCCAGCCTCTCCAGTAGCTGGGACTACAGGTGCCACAACACCTATTTTTAGAGATGAGGTCTTGCTCTGGCTTAGGCTGGTCTTGAACCTGTGAGCTCAAGCAATCCATCCGCCTTGGCCTCCCAGAGTGCTAGTATTATAGATGTGAACCATCATGCCCAGCCTAGAGGTGTATCTTCTTAGACATATTTGATAATGAGGGTAATGAAGTGATCCCCTCAAAGTCACATAACAACTTGATGACAGAGCTGAGACCAGAATCCCAAGATTCAGATTCCTGGGCCATCACTTTTTTTTTTTTTTTGAGACATAGTCTCATTTTGTCACCCTCGGTAGAGTGCCATAGTGTCACATAGCTCACAATAACTCAAACTCCTGAGCTCAAGTAATTCTCTTGCCTCAGCCTCCAGAGTATCTGGGACTACAGGTGCTTGCCACAATACCTGGCTGTTATTAGCTGACCTGATTCTCTTGCTCAGCCTGGTCTTAAACTCCTGAGCTCAAAGGATCCGCCTGCCTTGGCCTCCCAGAGTGTTAGGATTATAAGCGTGAGCTACCATGCCTGGCCTCCATCACTCTTTATGTAACAAAATAGTGATGTTCAAATACTTGATATGCTTATCATAAAAAAGAAAAGATTACTGGAATAAGAACACTGGCCAGGACAGAACAATCTAGTTGCATTTTATTTCTTATAAACCCATCTCTCTTCAGTTTCACTTATTTGAAAAAATGGTGGTCAGATTTCTATCTTAAGAAATGTTT
>NW_003852542.1:1329223-1333958 GCF_000181295.1 Otolemur garnettii | reverse complement strand
AAAAAAAAAAAAGAAGAAAGAAAGAAAGAAAGAAAGGTTTTCAACTATGAATAAGCAAGGTATAATAGATTAGGAATTTTTACAACTTTAAGTTCTTGACTCAAGTACAAACTACCCTGTTATTGCTTTCCCTCCCAAGAGAAAATGATTGCTGAGTAGGAACAAATCACTGACACCGAACAACATGTAGAAATTAGAACACTTTATTATAAATATTTCCAGAATATAAACTGATTTTGTATCAAGATTCTTTGAAACTTTTAAAACTATATGTAACTTAAGCTTATTATTATTGCAATATGTTTCATTTTCCACTTTCCAACCTAGAAAATACACTGCAAGTGAGATCTAACAAAGGAAAAAAATAAATTGCTTCATAGAGAAAACCAACGAACATAAAAATAGCCAGTTCAAAAACTATAACATACCTAATCAAGAAATAGATCCTCAGTCTATTAATCCTCCAATTTAAAATAAATAACCTCTCAAGGTAAAATAAATCTGCCATTACAGCAACTCGATGAATAAAAGCAGAACCACTCTCATTAAGGGAAATTACGTTATATGTAAGAAAAGTGTAATAATGCTTTAGAAAATGAGGAAAAGTAATTTCTGTGTTGGAGAGTAAGCATACTAAATACTTTCTGTTCATGTAGTTTTTGTTATATGTTAAAGTACCTGTTCACATAAGAAAAGTGATATAAACGTGAACATCATAAAACCAAGTTCCTGAACTAGTTTTTTCCATTTAGCTTTGGGAAAACCAAGTAAAAAGCTTCAAAATCCAAGGATAGACTGGTCCCAAAGCATTTCCTCCTCTGTCCTTTCTTTGCATTGTTCCTTTTTCTCTTTTCTATGCTTACGTTCCTCTTTCTTGGAGGCTACATCTCGGCTTTTTTTCTCCTTTCGATTTTTAAGCTTTTCTGTACTGACCTGTACAGTTTCTGTTTCCACCTCTGTTTTCTTTCTTTCAATGCTCTTGTGTTTATCTAAATCAATTTCCTCAAAACTTCTTTTCCTCTTATGCTTGGGCTGTTCCTCCTTTGATTTTTCTCTGCCTTCCTCTGGGTACCTTTTCCTTTTCTGATGTATCTGTTTGTGACTGGCTTGATGAGTACTGGTACTGTTATCTGAGGAGAGGTACTTGTGAACTCCAGATTCTACACTGTATGAGCCACGATTATATTCCTGCTGACTAAAGTTCAGGGGTACTGGTTTTTCTGAGAAACAGTCCCTGGTGAATTGATAATAGCTCAGAGAGTCTAGTCTCAGCCTGCTATCACGAGCTGGTAACCACTGAGGTAACCGATTTTCCACTGTTTGTGAAATATTGCATGATCTTGGGTAGGTCTGGATGGTTTCAGATGGGAGTCTTTGATCAAACATTCTATACATGGGTCTGGAATCAACCTCTTCTTTGTACCCATAGGTTTCCAAATAGTCCTCTCTCATCTTTCTGAAACAAGTTTTTGGCTCTAAGCCTCTGGCTTTCTGTACTTTAATATAATCTTCAAGTTCATCTTGAAAAGAGTCGTATGTCTTCTTTGAGTGCTTCATTAGGTTGACAAAAAGGGATTCTCTGCAGAGAAAATGTGAGGAAATTCTTACTATTTTGTTCTGAATATTTCCTTTGCTCTTGAAAAGAACTTCAAAAAACAAAGAAGCTCAAATGAATTAAAACATTCTTCAGCATAAAAGCTAAATATACTGATATAATATGCATCAGGATGGCTAATACCTCTTAGGCCACTTATAAGTAACTCTCAGAAATGGGAGGAAGAGGGCATTACAGAATGCTGTTGTAGAACTCGAATATTTAAGACCTATTAGAGGGATATGCAGATAAGAACCACACATCTATATTAGGTGGCCTGATCTGAATGTCCAAATTAACTCCTAAAGTTCTGATTAATCAAGGCTGGGCACGGTGGCTCATCCCTGTAATCCTAGCACTCGGAGAGGCCAAGATGGGTGGATTGCTTGAGTTCAGGAGTTTGAGACCAGCCTATGCAAGAGTGAGACCCCATTGCTACTTAAACTAGAAAAATTAGCCAGGAGTGTGTGTGTGGTGGGGGTGCCTGTAGTCCAAGCTACTTGGGAGGCTGAGGCAGGAGGACCACTTGAGCCCAAGAGTTTGAGGTTGTTGTGAGCTATGATGACACCACAGCACTCTACCCATGGTGATGGAGTGAGACTGTTTCCAAAAATAAATAAAGGTCTAATTAATCAGTTTACTGATTATCGTTCTCTTTTTTTTTTTTTGAGAAAGAGTCTCACTTTGTCACCGTCAGTAGAGTGCTG
Organism: Otolemur garnettii; assembly: GCF_000181295.1. NCBI lineage: Eukaryota > Metazoa > Chordata > Mammalia > Primates > Galagidae > Otolemur > Otolemur garnettii. Next base: position 1,331,657 of record NW_003852542.1, on the reverse strand, counting down.
TAGCGTCACAGCTCACAGCAACCTCAAACTCTTGGGCTTAAGCAATTCTCTTGAATAGCTGGGACTAGAGGTGCCTGCCACAACACCCGGCTATTATTTTATTTATTTATTTAGAGACAGAACCTCAAGCTGTTGCCCTGGGTAGAGTGCCTTGGCATCACAGCTCACAGCAATTTCCAACTCCTGGGCCCAAGCTATTCTCTTGCCTCAGCCTCCCAAGTAGCTGGAATTATAGGTGCTTGCCACAATGTCCAGCTATTTTTTGGTTGTAGTTGTCGTTGTTTGGCGGGCCCAGGCTGTATCGGAACCCACCAGCTCTGGTGTATGTGGCTGATGCCTTAGCCGCTTGAGTGACAAGTGCCAAGCTCCAGCTATTATTTTAGACACAAGGTCTCACTCTTATTCAGGTTGGCCTTGAACCCATGAGCTCAGGCAATCCATCTGCCTCAGCCTTCTAGAGTGCTAGGATTACATACGTGAGCCACCATGCCTGGCCTGAATATTGTTTTCTAAGAGAAGTGATAGAACCATAGAGAATTTATTTATTTATTTTTTTTTGAGACAGATTATCACTTTGTCACCCTCAGTAGAGTGCTGTACTGTTCTAGCTCACAGCAACCTCAAACTTTTGGGCTCAAGCGATTCTCTTGCCTCAGCCTCCCAAGTAGCTGGGACTATAGGCGCCCACCACGATGCCTGGCTATGGGGTCTCACTCTTGCTCAGGTTGGTCTTGAACCTGTGAGCTCAAGCTATCCATCTGGCTCAGCCTCCCAGAGTGTTGAGATTACAGGTGTGAGCCACTACACCCAGCCGAGAATTGGATTTTTAAAATTTTTAGTTTACTCAAACAAAATAAAATAAAACATATATACTCACCTGACTAGAATACTATTTGGCTTAATAATAAAAGGATGTTTGTAAAATAACTAGGGGGATGATAGAAATTAGAAATTCAGCTATAAGATGAAAACTACTTAAGGGAAGATGAGGGAACAGTGTTTCTATCTTCTGTATAGGGCTTAGATTTCATTCCATTACTTCTGATTGGTGAAAAAAACATTCTAGAATGCCTTCTGGTTTGTTCTCTCTTGAAGTACTGGTCAGAGAGTTAAGGGAAGAAATAGAGGTAAATGTCAAAAGGGGATAGAACTGATGTAGAGAAAAGTTTCAGAAAAATTTAAAAGTAGATAGACTACAGTTTTTGTTTTCTTGTTTGATTCTTTTGGGAGGGAATGGGAAGCACTGTCCCTAGTTCTCTTTCTTTCTCCCATGTCAAATCCTGCATAAGTACAAATACAACAGACAATGTACTTACTATGAGGTAATAATGCCCTAGATATTTTTGGTGATATATTTTAGCTCCAAAAATTAGGAGGCAGCATATTCCCATGTACAAATGAACATTTCTTCCCTTTAACAGAAACAAAAAAGCCTGACATGGCACTTTAGTAATGATCAGCTATTTTTTCCTAGAAATTTGAGATTTAAAAATCTAAATAAAGCCTAATTTGATGAGTTAGAAAACTAAGCTCCTATTCTACTTAAATAGTATGAAAATTCTGACCAGAACATTAATAACAAGTAAGATAACAAATACTTGCTTTAATGTGGGCAAAATATTTTAACTGACATTTTATTTATTTAATTTTTGGGGTTTTTTTTTTTGCAGTTTTTGGCTAGGGCTGGGTTTGAACCCGCCACCTCTGGCATACGGGGCTGGTGCCTTACTCCTTTGAGCCACAGGTGCTGCCTGACATTTTATTTATTTATTTGAGACAGAGTTTTACTCTGTCACCCTTGGTAGAGTATCATGGCTTTATAGCTCACAGCAACCTCAAACTCTTGGGTGTGGGGTGTCAAGTATGTTTATAATCTTGATTATGGTGATCATTTCATGAACATATACATCTTTCCAAATGTATCAAATTATATACTTTATTACTTTTTTTTTTTTTTTTTGAGACAGAGTCTCACTATGTTGCCCTCGGTAGAGTGTGGTAGTGTCAAAGCTAACAGCAACCTCCAACTCTTGGGCTCAAGTGATTCTCTTGGCTCAGCCTCCCGAGTAGCTGGGACTACAGGTGCCTGCCACAATGCCAGCTTTTTTGTTGTTGTTGTTGTTGCTGTTGTCATTGCTCTTGTAGCTGGCCAGGGCTGGGCTTGAACCTGCCACCCTCGGTATATGGGGCCACAGGTGCCGCCCACTTCAAGTGTTTTTACCACACTTCCTTTGAGGATTTTTATTGTTTCATCCTTTAGATTTAAATCTTTTTACATTTGAATCAATTTTTGTAAGTGATGAGAGATCACCGTCTCTTTTCTAAGTGGGTCTAGGTTTAGTCTTTTACATGTGGTTATCCAGTTCTCCCAACACTATTTATTGAATAGGGATTCTTTTCCCTAGTATATGTTCTTGTTTGGTTTATCAAAGAT
>NW_003852542.1:1328761-1329005 GCF_000181295.1 Otolemur garnettii | reverse complement strand
GGCTGAAACTGGATGATGGATACATGAGAGTTCATTATACTATTTTCTCTACTTTTGAGTATGTTTGAAAATTTTAGGATGGCTGTACTCCAAAAAGGATAATTGTACATATGGGCAAGGATGTGGAAAAATTGGAATTATCATTCATTTCTTGTGGAAATGTAAAATGGTATAGCTATTGATACTCTGGAAAATAGGTCAGTAGTTTTTCAAAATTTTAAACGTAAGAGTTAACATGTGACCC
>NW_003852542.1:1326308-1328709 GCF_000181295.1 Otolemur garnettii | reverse complement strand
GAGAGGCGCAGGCAGGTGGACTGCCTGAGGCTCAGGAGTTTGAGACTAGTCTGAGCAAGAGTAAGAACTGTCCCTAAAAATAGCCTGGCATCATGGTGGGTGCCTGAATTCCAGTTACCCAGGAGGCTGAGGGAAGAGGATTGCTAGAGCTCAAGAGTTTGAGGTTGCTGTGAGCCTTGATACCACAGCACTCTACCTGGGGCAACAGAGACTTTGTCTCAAAAAAACGAAAAAGAAAAAGAAAAAATGTTTACAATAGAACTATTTATTATAGCTATAAAGTAGAAATACCAAACCAGGGGTGGTGCCTGTGGCTCAGTGAGTAGGGTGTCAGCCCCATATACCGAGGGTGGTGAGTTCAAACACAGCCCTGGCCAAACTGCAACAACAAATAAATAAATAAACTTAGTTTAAAAAAAAAAAAAAAGAAATACCAAACCAATGTCCATCAACTAATAAATAAATAAAATGTAGTATATTTATACAACATAATATTATTCAGCAGTAAAAAGGAATGAACTACAGATACATGGCATAATATAAGATGATCCTTGAAGACATTATGCAATTTGCAAGAAGCAAGTCCCACAGGTGGCATACATACAAATAAAGAGGTGAATGGAAACTTACCCTTGTCAGGCTGAGAACTTGGTGGAGAAATCTGACCATATTCACTCAGTTATTCAGCATGAACTTTCCACAAATAGTGAGACTACGAAATAATTGGGAAGCTAAAAATCAAGATGCAGAGATTAAAAAATCTATTTTTGTTCAATACTCTATTCCCATTTATTTGAAACTAAACACAATCTTATTACAAAGATTAAATGATTCAAAGTTTATAATTACTATCATCAATATAGATCAATCATCTGAAAAAATCTTCATTTTGCTATTTTGATTCTTGTAAATCTAAAAATAAAGTTCACCTTTAGGCTTGGCACCCATAGCACAGTGGTTACAGTGCCTGCTGCATACACCGAGGGTGGCAGGTTCGAACCCAGCCCAGGGCCAGTTAAACAATAATGACAACTTCAACAACAAAAAAAGTAGCTGGGTGTTGTGGCAGGTGCCTGTAGTCCCAGGTGCTTGGGAAGCTGAGGCAAGAGAATCATTTAAGCCCAGTAGTTGGAAGTTGCTGTGAACTGTGACGCCATAGCACTCTACCAATGGGGACATAGTGAGACTCTGTCTCAAAAAAAAAAAGAAAACAAATAAAGCCCACCTTCAAATATATTTTATTTTTTATAATATATTTTCATATTACCTTTATTTTATTTTTAATTAACAACTGTATATATTTATGGTATAATGTGATTTTTTTTCTTTCTTTTTTTTAGAGGCATAGGAGTCTTACTTTGCTGTGAATTGTGACGCCATAGCACTCTACCCAGGGAGACAGCTTGAGACTCTGTCTCAAAAAAACAATAGTCACCTTGCAGTGCAATAGAACACCAGAACTCATTCCTCCTATCTAACTGTAACTTTATACTCCCTGACTACTGTCTCTCCTTTATTTGTTCCTAACCTCTCCCCGCGCCAGACTCTGGTAACCAACATTCTATGTTCTACTTCTATGAATTTGACTTTTCTTAGATCTTACATATAAGTGAGATCATAAGATATCCCTCTCTGTGCCTGTAAAGCTTAACTTTTTGAGCATATTTTTCCCCCTGAAAAATATATAGCATCAAATTTATTTAAGAATAAATTATTCCAAATTTACATCCCTGAATTTAAAAACAGCAGTCATAGATTTTAATATATTTGGTCTGAATTAAGAGTTTACAAATAGAGTTTTGCTTGCTTTCAAATCAAAAGTATCAGCTTCAGTAGAGATAATGCCATCATTTAGAACCTAGTATTTTTTGTTTCTATTTGTGACAGAAACTACCAGTTGCCTCCCAACATAGGAAATATACCTAGTAAAATAATACATTTCCTGGCCGTGTGGAATAAATTCTGGTCAATTAAGAAGAAAACTGAAGGGCGGCACCTGTGGCTCAGTGGGTAGGGCTCCCGCCCCATATACCGAGGGTGGCGGGTTCACACCTGGCCTGGCCAAACTGCAACGAAAAAAATAGCTGTTTAGGGTGTTGTGGCGGGTGCCTGTAGTCCCAGCTACTCAGGAAGCCGAGGCAAAAGAATAGCCTAAGCCCAGGAGTTAGAGGTTGATGTGGGCTGTGTGAGGATATGGCACTCTACCAAGGGAAATAAAGTGAGACTCTGTCTCTCAAAAAGAAAAAAGAAGAAGGCTGAAGTACTGAATAGGACTCCAGGAGGATTCTAGGAGGATTCCTACCTCCTTCTACTAATGGGAAGGGCTTGGCGCCTGTGGCTCAAGTGGCTAAGGCGCCGGCCACATACACCTGAGCTGGCAGGTTCAAATTCAGCCCGGGCC
>NW_003852542.1:1321911-1324829 GCF_000181295.1 Otolemur garnettii | reverse complement strand
CCTTCCAAGTAGCTGGGACTACAGGTGCCTGCCACAACGCCTGGCTATTTTTTGGTTGCAGCCATCATTGTTGTTTGGCAGGCCCGGGCTGGATTCGAACCCACTAGCTCAGGTGTATAGGGTTGGCACCTTACCTACTTGAGCCATAGGCACCACCAAGCCCACATGTCTGCACTTTAATCTCAACCACATGAGTGAAAATGCAGTTTCCACATGATTATTAGATGAGTTATTTTAAAAAGCACAGCAGGCCTTATGTTTTAAATAAATGTTTCTAGTACTTTTGTTATCCCCGCTACCAGAGATTAATGGGATCTAGTAGCTCATCCAAGTCTCAGAGCATGAGAAAAGCAGAATGGGAAAAGACTACTGCAGCATACAAAAGTGGTAATGTACAAAAGACTATTCTTTCTCCATGGTGCCATTTTATAGGAAAGATGATGGAAATTAATAGATACCTTATAAAAGGAAAAAATAATGGACAGAGAATCAGATCTCATTTATAGGCATGTCATGCCCATGACTAGCTAAAGAGAATCACTATTCCTCTGGATCTAATTTTCTCCAGATATAAATTAAGGAAATAAAACCATTAGCCTTTTTACCTTCTAGTTCTAGCATTCTATAATCCTACGCCTCAAAAAAAAAAAAAAGGCTAAAATTGAGGTAAGACTACTGTATACTATAAAGGAAGACTCTGGGGGTCTGTAATATTTCTTGATTCATATTAACAGTTTCTTGTTCAAGCTTCATAACGTTTCCCTTATATTTACTATAAGAGAAGGCAGTAAGATACAATGTAGTAAGGCTACAATGGTTTCCTAAATATAAAAACAGAATGAAGTGAGGAAAGAAAATGAGCTTCAGAGTCGGAAAGACCTAAGTTTAAATCTTAATTCTCCAAATGTAAGTCGGCAAGTTACTTCTCTTCTCTGAGCCAGTCTCTTCATCTATCAAAATGATAATACCAATTTCTTCACAGCATTCCTGCAAGGATTAAAGTGTCATAGATTAAGTTTTCCTACATTTAAAAACCTATTCTAGGCTCGGTGCCCATCGCACAGTGGCTATAGCACCAGCCATGTACACCGAGGGTAGCAGGTTCAAACTTGGCCCCGGCCATCTACACGACAACTGCAACAAAAAAACCGCCGAGGGTTGTGGTGGGTGCCTGTAGTCCCAGCTACTTGGGAGGTTGAGGCAAGACAATCGCTTAAGCCCAAGAGTTTGAGGTTACTGTGAGCTGTGATGCCATAGCACTCTACCAAGGGCGTCATAGTGAGACAGAGTAAAAAAAGTAAAAAAAGAGTAAAAAATAAAAAATGAAAAGCTTAGGACATATTCTCTTTATTTTCAACCTACCTCATAATATGAAATCCTCTGTTATTCAAACTGAACACTAGGCCATAGATGTCTCTGAACTTCTTGTAAAAAGCTCAATCTTCATTCAATTGTAGTATCTATGAACAAAAAAAGGGAGATAAAACAAAATTATATTAAACATTTAAGGCAATATTTTCAATCTTCAAATAGTATCATTTCATATAATTTCTCAAATCTTCCTTTCCTGGTTCAGCACCTGTGGCTCAAATGGCTAAGGCGCCAGCCACATACACCTAAGGTGACGGGTTCGAATCCAGCCCAGGCCCACCAAAACAACAATGACGCTGCAACCAAAAAATAGCCGGGCGCTGTGGAGGGCACCTGTGGTCCCAGCTACTTGGGAGGCTGAGGCAAGAGACTTGCTTGAGCCCAGGAGTTGGAGGTTGCTGTGAACTGTAATTCCACGGCACTCTACCCAGGGGGATAGCTTGAGGCTCTGTCTCAAAAAAAAAAGAAAAAGAAAAAGAAAAAAAATCTTAATTTCCTGAGGGCTAGCAAGGCTACAGTCACAACTTTTTTGCTCATTAAAATGGCAATTTTGGTCTCAGCACCTATAGCTCAGTAGCTAGAGCACCTGCTACATACACTGGGGCTGGTGGGTTTGAACCTGGCCTGGGGCCTGCAAAACAATGAGAATTACAGAAAAAAAAAATAGCCTGGCATTATGATGGGTGCATATAGTCCCTGCTACTTGGGAGGCTCAGACAAGAGAATCACTTAAGCCCAAGAGTCTGAGGTTGCTGTGACCTGTTATGCCCATGGCAATCTACTGAGGGAAACATAGTGAGACTGACTCAAAAAAAAAAAAAAATGGCAATTTTGGCAGTTATACTAGTAGCCTATACCTATAATCCTAGAACTTTAGGAGGCTGAGAAAGGAGGATCACTTGAGGCCAGGAGTTTAAGACCAGCCTGGGCAACATACAGCAAGACCCCATTTCTACAAAAATTAAAACAATTAGCTGGGCCAGGTCTGTAGTCCTGCCTACTCAGGAGGCTGAGGTGGGAGACAGTTGAGCCCAGGAGTTTGAGGTTATAGTGAGCTATGATCATACTATTGCATTTCAGCCTGGGCAAAAGGATGAGACCTTATCTCAAAATAAAATAAAATGGCAAATGTAATATGAAAACATTTATCAAGATTTTAATATGCTGACACATTTTTAGTTGAGAAAATACTACTCTGAAGGAAGTTACTAAGGCACCCAGTAACTAACCTGGACTTTACGGAAATGATCTGTGGTACCAATATAAAACAGCTGGACTTAAGAAATCTAGTCTTTGCTCAGTGTCTGTAGCTCAAGTGGCTAGGGGGCCAGCCACATACACTGGAGCTGGCAGGTTCAAATCCAGCCTGGGCCTGCCAAACAACGACAGCTGCAACTTAAAAATAGCCAGGTGTTGTGGCAGATGCCTGTAGTCCCAGCTACTTGGGAGGCTCAGGCAAGAGAACTGCTTAAGCCCAAGAGTTTGAGGTTGCTATGAGCTGTGACACCACAGCACTTTACCTAGGGCGACAGCTTGAGATTCTGTCT
>NW_003852542.1:1319935-1320914 GCF_000181295.1 Otolemur garnettii | reverse complement strand
AAGCTTATTTTCTTTTCTTTTTATTTTTAAGCTTATATATTCCTGTTAAGCCTAATGATATTTGCTAGGAGGAAAATTTTATTTCTAAAATGCCCATAGCGAGATGTCCTTGGCTAAGGATTAACTCTTAAACCCAGAATGTATGAGGCATATCTCCCTTCTGAAGGATGCCACGTAAGTTATACATAACATGGAGATGATTCACAATTTAAACATTCTCACTGTGTGAGATGATCCTATGAATCTCACTTAGAAATCTTAACTATTATCCTGGGCCAGAGATACACATCCAAGGTGAGAAACGTGGTTTGAGAAGCCATCTTTCATGTACTAGACACCTCTCTCCTTCACTTGAGTCTCTTGATTGCCTGTATTCTTAAAATAATTAGCAAACATTGGTAATGGCTAATGCTATTGATTCACATGAGTCTGTTTGACAGTCTGATCTTGGATGTTAGCTTAGTATCTATAGAAAAAAATTCTGAAAAGATACACACTAAACGTAAGGGGGCTTGGGAAATGGGGTTAGGGAATGAGTAGGGAAGAACATTTAACATGCTGCTCTCTGTACATGTCTGCTGTTCTTATTTCTGCAAAAAGCATATATGACTTTGCAATTAAAAATTATTAAATATTTAAGTTATACAAATATCTTCAAACTAAGCTTAATTTTAGTAGTGGTGTATAAAGGAAAATGGTTCCCTTGGCTGGGCGCCTACAGCACAGTGCTTAGGGTGCTGGTCACATGGTTTGGGGCTGGTGAGTTTGAACCTAGCCCAGGCCTGCTAAAACAACAAAAAAATAGCTGAGGCTCGACGCCTGTGGCTCGAGCGGCTAAGACGCCAACTACATACACCTAAGGTGGTTGGTTTGAATCTAGTCCAGGCCTGCCAAACAACAATGATGGTTGCAACCAAAAAAAATAGCCAGGCATTGTGGCGGGCGCCTGTGGTCCCAGCTACTTGGGAGGTGGAGGCAG
>NW_003852542.1:1313826-1319413 GCF_000181295.1 Otolemur garnettii | reverse complement strand
ATTGTGGCGGGTACCTGTGTTCCCAGTTACTTGGGAGGCTGAGGCAGGAGACTGGCTTGAGCCCAGGAGTTGGAGGTTGCTGTGAGCTATGATGCTACAGCATTCTACCGAGGGGGACAGCATGAGGCTCATGTCTCAAAAAAAAAAAAGTATTATATATAGAGATATATCAAAGTATCTCTATTATATATAGTGTCTCTCAATTATTTTAAACAATGAATGTAATTACATTTGACTCTAAAGTTACCAAGGTAAAAAAGTTAACTACAAAGGTTTTCAAACTTCCTTTGATTCAGAATTAATGTACACAAACTATGGTAATGTGATATTGACTTTTCTATTAAAAATCTTTAGTAAGAACAGGTAAGTATTCTTTTTCAGTGACAATGAGAACTTAGTATAGATTGAGAGTTTAGTAGGAACTAGTCACTTAAAAGCTCAAGCTATCTTTTTTTTTCTTTTAGAGACAGTTTCATTTTGTTGCCCTTGGTAGAGTGCCCGTGTGTCACACAGCTCACAGCAATCTCCAACTCCTGTGCTTAGGCGATTCTCCTGCCTCAGCCTCCCAAGTAGCTGGGACCACAGGCACCAGTCACAATTCCTGGCTAAAAGCTCAAGCTATCTTAAGATAGAAAAATTATTTCCCTTCTGGTTCAAACCTTAATACCAGACTTCCCATTTCTAAAATGCAATGCTGTTAAGCTGAGCTAAGAAACTTGGAGTCACCTTTAACTCTCTCACCCACCAAACTCTTTACTTACTCCCAAGCTCCAATTTCATGTATTTTTCTCAGTCAAGTCCTGTCATGTTTCTTTTAGCTTCATAATGTTCTTTCAAAGCTAGTCCTTTCACTTTTCAATTCCTGAACACTATTTAGTTCAAGTTCTCCATGCTTTACTAAACTTTCTCACTACTTACTAAGTTTATCTTCAAGCACTGTGGGAAGGAATAGGAAAAAAAAAAGAGTCCAACATTTACTGAATTGCTACTGTATGCCTAATAATATTCTTTCAGTCTTCTACCCCTGGAAGGTAAGTGGAATGTCCCATATTTTGAAGACTAGGATATAGTCTTCAAATTAAAATACCTTGCCACAAGTGTTATTTGATAGAGCCAGATCTTCAACTTTGGTTTATCTCAACTCTTTCCCTTTCATATGCATAGCTTCTCTACACACTGGGAATGATAAATGAACAAGACAATTATGAATACTGAGCAATTTATCATTTTGTAGAAATGATATGCAAAGGAGTAAGACAAAAATGTGTTAAGTGATGAAACATAGAAGTTACCTACATATACTGTTTTCTTGCTGAGGGGTTTGGAAAAGGTTCTGTGGAGAACGAATTTTTATTTTTTTATTTTTTGAGACAGACTGTCATTATGTCACCCTCGGTAGAGTGCCATGGCATCACAGCTCACAGCAACCTCAAACTCTTGAGTTTAAACGATTCTCTCACCTCAGCCTCCCAAGTAGTTGGGACTATAGGCGCCTGCCACAATGCGGCTATTTTTTTTCTGGTGTGGCTGTCATTGTTGTTTGGCAGGCCTGGGCCAGGTTTGAACCCACCAGGTCCAGTATTATGTGGCTGGTGCCCTAGCCACTGAGCCAGAAGAACGGATTTTGAATTGACCGTTAAGAGATGGGTAAAATTTAGACAACCAACCAAACCAGGTTGAAGAAAAGGCATTCTAGGGGAGGAAAAGGCATATAAAAGGCATTCCTTCAGCTTTTATTAAAGGATATTTTTTAAAAAGGCATTCCTGCCTTTTTTATCTTTAGATAAAACAAGATATGAATGAAAGTAGTGAAAGACAATATAAAGGCAGAATGGACCAAATCATAATAGGCTTTATTTAGCATTTGTATTTATTTCTTAAGTCACTAGGGCAAGAAAAGAGCCTTAAAATGAGGAAATTTTTAAGAAGCTATTGTAAGCAAGAGAGTACTGGGCTGCATCAGAGGGTAGAGGAAACAGAAAGGGAATATGAGAGACATTCTAAAGATTAAATCAAAGGAATTTGTGATAGGTGGGAAATAGAAGACAGGAGAAACGTAATTCTAAGGCTTTCATCTTGGGTAACGTTATCTTTGTCAGACAGAGTAACAGAGATGAAGAAGAGTTATTATTGTTGTTATTCCCCAGAAGGAAGGAGGTAGGGAGTCGAGTGGAGAAGCATTAAGTTCAAAAAGATGGTGCATTTGATTTTGGAATAAACTCAAATTCTATCAAATTCACAGTCTTCTACACCTGTCTTTTCCTCTCCTATTCTTCTATGTTCAAGCCCTCCACGTGAAACTGTTTATTATTATTTTTTTTCTGAGACAGAGTCTCACTCTGTCACCCTGAGTAGAGTGCTGTGGCATCATCATAGCTCACAGCAACCTCAATCAAGCCTCAGCCTCTCCAGTCGCTGGGACTACAGGTGCCCACCACGACACCTGGATAGTTTTTCTATTTCTTTTTTTTTCTTAGTACAGACAGGATCTGGCTCTTGCTTAGGCTGATCTCAAGCTCCTGAGCTCAAGCAATCCACCCTCATTGGCCTCCTAGAGCGCTAGGATTACAGTCATGAGCCACTGTAGCTGGGTGTCTATGTGAAACTGTGCTTAAATAATTTATAGATGTTCTATGTACCTTTAAATTTCTTACAAATTAAAATAGTTGGGAATTTGAACAACTGTTTACTTATCAAACTTCAGTCCACACTGTTGGCAACAGGAATCATTACAGAAAAGAAAGGTGGCTTGGTGGTGAACTCTAGGTATTTGAAGAAATCTTTTCTCAGAAAATTTTGATATTACCTCTATCCATTTGCATAATAGTTACTACTTAATACAAAGGTTGTAGCATTATACTTTGAAAAATACAGACTGTGATTATTACTGAACACTGTACAATTATCTCTTTTTTTGATCTGTATACAATTTCTATCCTTACCATTTAGCATTTTTTTTAAAGCTATCACATTACTGGTTTCTATTGACAGTTGTAATTAAAATTATTATTATTATTTTTTTTTTTTTGAGACAGAGTCTTATTACGTCACCCTTTACCAAGGAGTGACCTGGCGTCACAGGTCATAGCAACCTCCAACTCCTGGGCTTAAGCGACTCTCTTGCCATAGCCTCCCAAGCAGTTGGGACTACAGGTGCCTGCCACAATGCCCATCTATTTTTCTGCTGCAGTTGTCATTGTTGCCTTGCTGGCCTGGGCCAAGTTCCAACCTGCCACCCTCAGTGTATGTGGCTGGCGCTGTAACCACTGTGCTACAGGCGCTGAAACAATTATTAAAATTCTTAAAGTAGCCTATCTTTTCCCACATTGGCTATTTTCTCTCATCTGGTAGTTATTTTGACTTCTTCTTTTCCTTGATGCAGAAATGAATTTTATTTCAGGTTTAGGCCACCATTCCTACATAGGAGATCTTTTATTACTTGAGACAGTCTCACTTTGTGGCCCCTGGTAGAGTGCTGTGACATCATAGCTCACAGCAACTTCAAACTCTTGGGCTCAAGTGATTCTCTCGCCTCAGCCTCCATAGTAGCTGAGACTACAGGCGCCCCCAACAATGCCCAGCTATTTTTAGAGAAGAGGTCTTACTCTAACTCAGTCTGGACGATGAACTCAGGAGCTCAGGCGATTGGCTCACCTTGGCCTCCCAGAGTGCTGGGATTATAGGAGTGAGAAACTGGGCCTGACCTCTAGGAGGATCTTTTAAAATTCAAATTATTTTAATCTTGACATTTTGCTATGGCTCCCAGTTTTTTATGTAGTCAGTCCATGTCTTCACTCATCCATATCATTGGTGAAAAACTTTGAGCAGGACAAAGGCAAGAATATACTATAGAGTTTACTCTCTTCTTGCATATAGGATTTATTTATTATCAACCTATGGGTTTAATAAGATATTAAGAATTTGATAGACTATGAGTTTATTCAAAATTCAAATTCTGCATCTTTTTAAACACTGTGCTTCTCCACTCCATCTCTTTCTTATGATTATTTAGAGGGACTGGTTTTTTGGGGGGCAGTTTTTGGCCAGGGCTGGGTTTGAACCCACCTCCGGCATATGGGGCCAGGGCCCTACTGCTTTGAGCCACAGGCACCACCCAGAGGGACTGTTTTTATGAAAGTTGAAAGATGGACATGATCCTTATTTTTTCTAATTTTGAATTAAGATTTCAGCGTGTTTATGTCTGCTATAATCTGATATACTTTAATAGCCCTAGAATTAAAAAGTGTCAAGGAATAACGCCTAGGGATACTAGCTATTTATAGGTTGGTATTAGGTCCTAAGCAAGAAATAAGTTTGTTTTAACTGAAACTCATCTGGGGTACTGCTTTATATGTACTTTCTAAGTTAAACAAAGAATCTAGCAAAATACTGAAAATTTGATGTTGCTATTGAATAAGAAAGAACATAAAATTTTTCATTTTACAGAAATGAAACGATGTAGGTTGTCATTCAATAGCTATGCAAAGCTTGGCCTTTTTTATTTCAATAAAAATATGTAAAACTGTTGTGAAACTTAAGGTGACAGCAAGTGTATATCAACTAGTATGTTCAATATAAAACACACAAGTAATATGAATTGCTAATTCCAAACTGCCTAAGAAAGCTTCATAGTTTGATAAAATACTAAGAATCATTCTACTTTTCTAATTCTTGATTTACCAATCTGTTCCATTCAACCACCCATATAGGAACTGCAAAAACTTAACTTTTGCATTGTATGAAATGTCTTTTAAGAAGTCTTACATTTGGTGAATAAATCAACTGAATTTGAGTGAAAAATCTAATAATGTTTGTGCTTCACAGCACATGATTTGTGTTGTGACATGGCATTTGACATGATACAGCATGATGGACTTTTAGATATTAAAGATTTTAATCTTTAAGCACATTATTTTGGGCAATATTAGTATGTGAATTTGGTTATGTTTTAGGTATAGTAGCTAAGTAGCTGACTTCTTCTTCCCCTTTAATATATACACCAAATTAATGACATGGTCTTATATTTTTCAACTTAACTAAGTGAGGAATGCTAGGAGATATTGCTTCAATATTTGCACCTTCTTTCTCCTAGCAATGTTATATCCATCTTCAGTGTATTTTATTATTCAAAAGTATCATGCTTTTGATATAATAGTAAAGAGTATTATTTTTTTTTTTTTGTAGAGACAGTCTTACTTTATCGCCCTTGGTAGAGTGCTGGGATGTCACACAGCTCACAGCAACCTCCATCTCCTGGACTTAGGCCATTCTCTTGCCTCAGCCTCCTGAGTAGCTGGGGCTGTAAGTGCCCGCCACAACACCCAACTATTTTTTTGCTGCAATTTGGCCAGTGCTGGGTTTGAACATGCCACCCTTGGTATACAGGGCCGATGCTCTACTCACTGAGCCACAGGTGTCGTCCCTAACAAAAAATAATATTTCTTTCTTATCTGTAATCCTTTTCTTTTTCTTGCCTGAATGTAGTTGCTAAGACCTCCAGTACAAAAAAAAAAAAAAAAAAAGACCTCTAGTACAATATTTAATAGAAGAGGTGAGAATAGACATCCCTGATTGTTTCTACTCTTAG
>NW_003852542.1:1298729-1313144 GCF_000181295.1 Otolemur garnettii | reverse complement strand
AGTCTATAGGATGGGGGCCATGAGGGATATCAATGCTGTGTCCTATCATATATGTGAATATAATAGGGGTAATCCTTAGTCATTTTAACATGTTTAGTCAATATTTTCACTTATTGACACCTAATAAAGGCAGATCTAAAACTAATGAATAATCTTTAATGTCTCTCTAGACATCCTCCTCCTCTGCTGCCAAAATTAGATTTACAACATAATGCACTCAGATGTGTCTGTAGCAAACATGTTGATGGACAGAGCACTTAATTATATAAAACAATGAATACTGGTAAGTCAGAGTCTTGCTAATCCACATGTACAACTGCCTTTTCCCCAATTACTTTTTTTCCTCCATTTACCAAACCCTTTAAAAGGGCTGGCCCAATTCACTTGTATATTTTTAGTACTAAGTATAGTATCTAGTACATAATAGGAACTCAGTAAATACTTTCTGAAAAAACCTAAGAAGGGTTATTAGTTACGCTTTCTTATGTCATTTGACTTGAATTTCTGCATTTAGGCAATTGCTACTTAAATAGGTTAATGAATCAGTAAGTAGACAGCAATGTCCTTTATTCCAAACCTGAGTCAATTTTTTTTTCTTAAAAAGGAGGCGTAATTAAGAATTTTTGTTTGTTGTGGTTTTGTTTTTACGATGATCACTCAGGAATATCATTACTTGGTAAAACTTTAATTGTCAAAAATATCTGAGAAACTTCAATGAATAAATGATATTGGAATCTTGACACCATGATCATAAATTCCAAGTAGTATCTAAATCTGGTCACATGGTACTTCTTTGAGTTTTTGGAATTGAGTTTAATATCTCAATTTCCTATTTGTAACCTTATACTTTCTGTATCTTCCTTGCTTGCCAATTCTTAATCCTTACTGACATCTGCTCATTATCAATCCCAATACAAAGACGTTTCTCATCTGTATAATGTATGTGTTGGACAAGCCGGTTATGCTGCCTCCCTTTTGGAGTTACTCTTTTTAACAAAAAGATAATAAATTATTAACAGATCTATGGCCATGCAACACAAAAGTTAAACCCCACCTGCAGGCCATGAATTTACGTAACACATCACTTGAGTCCTTACACTTGAGTCTGGCATACAGGTATTATGTCCAGTGGCTTGTCTCTTTGGGTAACAGACTTCCTCATCTTAGAACAGTCCAAGGCTTTAGACAAAACTTTATTTCTCTAAGCAATTATAAACCAAAGAATCTCTGAACCCATCTATAACCTGAAAGTCCTTGCTTCAAGATGTCCCACCTTTTGGGGCTAAACCAATGTATACCTTCCATGTATTATGATTTTATATGTAATTCCTATCTCCATGAATGCATAAAACCAAACTATAACCCAGCCACCTTAGGTACATTTTCTTAGGACCTCTTGATGCCATGTGCTCCAGGATGCAGGTCACACAGTAGGCTCAGAATAAACCTTCATAAAGTATTGAGTTTGGTATTTTTCTGTTAATGTACAGATACAGGTGAAAATGAGTTTGCAGATGCTCCTCAAATAAATTTTAATGATCCTATGTGAATTCTGAAAGTGAGAGTAAAATTGGAACTGGAAGCATGCCAATTCTTTGACACCTTTTGGAGGAATCTCCTAACAAGACTTAAAAAATAAAGATAATGGCCAAGTACCAAGCAACATTTTAAAAAATCTTGTTTGGTTTGGTGGCTGTAGCTTAGTGAGTAGGGCACCAGCCACATACACCAAAGCCCAGGCCTGCTAGACAATGACAACTGCAACCAAAAAAATGGCTGGGCATTGTGGTGGGCACCTGTGGTCCCAGCTACTTGAGAGGCTGAGGCAAGAGAATCACTTGAGCCCAAGAGTTTGAGGTTGCTGTGAGCTGTGATGTCACTGCACTCTACTGAGGGCGACACGGTGAGACACTGTCTCAAAAAAAAAATAAATAAAATTTAATAAAATCTTGTTTATATAGAATCATAACTGGCACTATTTAAGATCTTTATAAATATCTAAAACAAAACTATATAATTCTAGTAGTGTTTTAAATAGTGTGATATATCAAATATTTACCATTTGTCAAGGGCCAGTTAAATGAACTGTTAAGAGAAGGGTATTTACCTGAAATAAAGTGATGAGGTAATTTTTTTTCCAGACAGGGTCTCATTCTATTGCCCAGGCTGGAGTGCAGTGGCATCATAGCTCACTACAGCCTCTAACACCTGGACTCAAGTGATCCTCCTGCCTCTCAGTCTCCCGAATAGCTGAGACTACAGGTGTGTGCTAATACACATGGCTTATCTTGTGTGTAAATGACGGGTCTCCTTATATTGCCCAGATTTGTCTTGAATTCTTGGCCTCAAGTGATCCTATCATCTCATCTTCTTAAAGTGCTGGGATTCCAGGCATGAGGCACAGTGCCTGGCCATAAGAGGTAATATTTTTTTTTTAGGTAGCAATTATTAAATGTATTGTTTTTCAAATCCTAGTGAACAGCCTCGACTCTATACTCTTTGACATTATCTGATGGCCATTACAGGTCAAACTTTCATGTTTTACGAATTACTGTTCTGATACATAGCCATGCCATGGAAAAAATACCAATACAGAACTGCTCAATCAGTTCACAATTTTAAAGCTATTAAGGACCTTGGAGGTTGATTAGTGTGGGGTTCCTTAACCTCAACACTACTGCCATTTGGGGTAAGATGATCCCTTGTTGGGTGGGGCTGTCCTGTGCATTCTGGTATAGATGTGATGTCTCTAGTCTTACAGCAACAATGTTCCAGTGGCACCAGCACTTGATCACCATGTCCCTCCTAGGTCTGGATCATAATCCCAAATATCAAAATCCCTCTAGTCTAAAATAAAATCCCTGAAATCATAGGTAAGATAGTTGTATCATGTAAGGCCATCTTTTTACATTTTTCAAATTTTCTTTTTAATTTCATCACTTAAAATTGTCAGCATTAGTTTTCCACAATTTGTTATACTATGTATTTCATCTTCTCATCATTTATAAACAGTATCAACTGTGAAGACTATAGAGTTCTAATTTGTTTTATGCATTATCACAACACCGACTTTGTGTTAGCACTGTCTATGTACCTACAAACGTTGAAACTTTCTCAGTAAAATGAAGAGATGTCCTTTTCATATGTGTGCAATTGTGAAAGATAAAATTTCTCGAGATCTAGCTTTTATGGGTGACTGCATACATGATGGTGACATGTCATCAAAAGACTTAGGTTATTTGTCACGGTATTTTTTAAATTTTTTAGAGTAGGCATCTTGCTCTGTTGTCTAGGCTGGAGTGCAGTGGTGTCGTCACAAACCATTGCAACCTCAAATTCCTGGGCTGTCATGGTTATTTCAGGTAACCACACTAATAAAACACAACAATTACCAACCATAGTGATATGCATTTATACATTTCCCTATTTGTTGTATTATTTCATTATGAATATGGTTCATCTGATCATAACTATATCTAAGCAACTGTTGTTAGTATACCTGTTTGTCTGCAAAAATCTTATCATTGCTTGTTTTGTGTAAAATGGCCTATGAAATGTTCTGTTGCATGTTTCTCAAATAAATCCATTTATGAAGATGTAAATATTTAAAAAATATTTTTCAAATTACTTCTTCCAGGTTGGCCAGGCACAGTGGCTCACACCTATAATCCTAGCACTCCGGGATGCCAAAGGAGGTTGGATTGCTTGAGCTCAGGAGTTTTAAATCAGCCTGAATGAGAGTGAGACCCCCTCTCTACTAAAAATAGAAAAATTAGTTGGGCATTATGGTGGACACCTATAGTCTCAACTACTTTTAGAGGCTGAGGCAAAAGGACCAATGAGGTTGCTGTGAGCTATGATGCCATGACACTCTACTGAGGACATCATAATGCAATTCTGTCTGCAAAAAAAAGAAAAAAATTACTTCTTCCAGAATTATATTTTCAAGACAGACTACCTGGGATTGGGATTTTGGGGATTTTAAACTTTAGGGATTTCGATCTTTTGGAACTTCAACAGTCAGGATTATGGCATTTGGGATTTTGTCTTTTGGAATTATGACTGGCTCCCATCCCTCCCTGCCAAGTGGTGATAACCAAAAATGTTTCAACACTGCCAAATGTCCTCTAGGATACTCCGAGGTTCCCACCATAGAGATGACAAAGCTCAATAGGAAGTTTGGGACTTAGGGTCATACAGCTAGTGGAGAAACTAACACTACAACCTATTTGTGGTCCAGTATTCTCATTTCTATACCTCAAAAAGTGGTATAGAAAGGTTACTGCTAGCATTATGTGAACTGACGTCATTTAAAGTCTTCTGCACAGTCAAAACAAATGCTGAGTCTGGCAAAAGCCTTTTCCATGAAAAGCTGTTGCCAAATCTTCCTGTGATCTGACCATAGAAGCCAAATTGAATCGCAGTCTTGATACTTATAAACCACTCTGTTTAGATAAGAAGTTGGTTATAAAAGCAAAATAACCCAGGAGACTTTACTTCGTAAGTCTCAGAACAATACTAAACCCAGATGGTAAATCTAGTCTCTCAAAGACTGCTTTCACAAAGAGATTTAACAGAACCAATTCATTGGTTGCAATGAATTACTAATTTCCTTTTTTTTTTGATAGTCTCTTATGTTGCCCTCAGTAGAGAGCCATGATGTCACAGCTCACAACAACCTCAAACTCCTGGGCTTAAGGATTCTCTTGCCTCAGTCTCCCAAGTAGCAAGGGACTACAAGTGCCTGCCACAGTACCCGGCTGTTTTGGTTGCAGTTGTCATTGTTGTTTGGTAGGCCCAAGCCAGGTTCAAACCCACCAGCCCCAGTGTATGTGGCCAGTGCCCTCGCACGAAGCCAATGAGCTACAGACGCTGCTGAGCCTTTCTAATTTCTATTTTTAATAAACAGAACATATACTAAGTGCCTACAAAAATGTTTTAAGAAATTTACAATATTTGACTCCTTTGCCACTTCTCCAAAGTGACATGTGTGAAATATTATAGAACACACAGAATACAATGTATCACGAAAAGGATGAAAAAGAAATTAGTCCTGTGAGTGTATTTATGGGTGTTTCTCCTGGAAAAAGGGATCTAAATTATTCTACAGTATTCTGGCTTCTACCACCTTTCACTCTGAAGACAAAAAGTAACAAGGCAACACAGCAAATACTGAAAAATATGAAACTGAACATAGCTTAATGTTTTACTTAGATCTTTGCAGTGGGATCAAGCATTAACATCTAAAATAGTTTCCAAACTGCTTTAAACTCACTGCCTGCAATAAGCAGGCTGTTTGCAGATAATATAGGACTGGTAAGAACTCTTAGACTAAGATGGTCAAGAAAGGTTGACAGCTTTTTGTGTTTGGGGAAATGTGTTGGTGAGAATTGTAAAAACTTCCCAAACCCCTGCAGAAGAGACACTTAACCAAAATTTAACTTGGCCCCGGCAGCCTAAGGCCAGGTCTCTGAAGAGACTGCCCCCACTTTGGAGTTCCGTTTGGAAATAATCTGAACTAACGCGACCATCTCGTGTTGTATAGCCAACACAAAATGACCCCAACCCTCATCTACCTTTTTTAACGAATTTACTAAAAAGGGCTCACAATCGTGAATCCTTCTCTGTCCCTTTGAGATGTGTTAAGTATCTCCTGCAACTCAGGAGTGTCTTTCTCACGGACCTGAACACCATTCCTCTAACATGT
The DNA here is from genome assembly GCF_000181295.1 of Otolemur garnettii. Classification (NCBI taxonomy): domain Eukaryota; kingdom Metazoa; phylum Chordata; class Mammalia; order Primates; family Galagidae; genus Otolemur; species Otolemur garnettii. The sequence continues at coordinate 1,307,437 of NW_003852542.1, read as the reverse complement.
GAGTAGGAAGGGTAGAGCCTCTGGCTCCCAGGCTCTGGGAGGAGAGTATCTTAACTCAGATAATTCCCAGCTAGCAGACACTGTGGGCTTTACACGGACCAATCCCTTCTCATTTTTCACCTCCCTGACTCTACTTGAACCCCCTCCCCCATCCCCCTTCTGTCCCTCAAAGCGCCCAGTCACCTCTGTGCAAATCCAAATGGAGCTCAGCTCTTTATCCTACTATCTGTAGTTACGGAATAAAATCTCTTCTCACCGCTCTAATGTCCGGCTTTATCTTTGACATTGGTGGATACGCATTAAAACTCAGACCACTCTTAACATGGGCCTATTATCTCAGAAGCTAGTCTTAGAGGGTCCTGTCCTCAAAAGCCTAGGAAAACTCTCCAAAGTGATCCCCACGAACCTCACCCCCTCTCCTCTTCCGAGGGCCCCTGCAACTTTGCAAACTCCTCTGCTATTTCCTACTCTCTCCCCGCTTCCTAACTCCACCTCTCCCTAACTACAGGACTGAGTAGTCTCTACGTTTCAGGATGTCGAATTTCACCAAACGGAAGTTTGCTCTCTTCTACGTCTTAGGACTTCTTCCTCTATCTCTGTCCCCTCAATCTTGGCGTTTCCTCATCAACCTCCTCCCTTCCCTTTCCGTGACGCTCCAGGTCCACAGCCGTCTGCCTGGTCGCCTCCATTTTCCCACTCTGCCCTCAGCTTCCTCGGCAGTCTGAGCCGTCCCTTCCCTCCACGCTCCACTCGGGAGCCCTGGCGCCCCTTCCCGGGGGCGCGAGGCGGGATTCCGGCCGCGCCCTGTCGGCCATTTCGCTCGCTCAGGGCGCGCCCGGCGGGCTGGGCCTCTCCTGGGCCGCGGAGTTGAGGGGCTGAAGACCGGGCCGCCCCCGCCGCCGGGGCGGGAACTCACCTTCTCTGAGGCAGGGGCGGGCGTCTACAACTACTGTTCCCCTCCCCGCCAACGCCGCCGGCCGGGAGATAGGCCGCGGTGGAGGTGGCGGAGAGGCAGGAACAACCGCTGCCGCCGCCGCCGCCTCCGCCACCGAGCAGGCGGGGTGGGAGGAGGAGGCGGAGACCCGGCTTCCTGAGGGGAAGTCGCCGCTACTGCCGGCGAATGACTGGACAGCGCAGACGCCATGGAGGCGAGGCGCGCTACTGCGCTTGCGCCGGGAGCCGCGGTCCCAGGAAGCCCCCCCAGCCCCGCCTTGCTGTTTGCTCCGCCCACTGCGGCTCGCTCTGGCTGGCTCGGCTCTTAGCTTGAACGGTGGGTTCTTTCTAGTCCTGTCGCTTCGTGCTCTTGGTGGGGAGAAAGACGGCTCGGGGGCAGCTTGCCTTGGGAGAATGAATCTAAAACCCACTGAGAAGAGAAAGAGTCTGACAGTCTACAGATCCACCCCTAAAGAATCTCAAAAATACGTTCGTTAACTCGTGCCTTTTCTTCGTTACGTCCTTTGATACACAAGACTAGATTGAGCATAATCCTTGGTTGCCGTGATGGGTCTATAAACCACCTGTTTCTCCCTCGCGCTCTTTCGCTATATGCGTCAATGCAAATATTATACACACAGATAAGTACTTATAAATACACAAATCTCATCATTTCAAGCCCCGTTTCCTAGGGAAATCGCTACCCTGGTTTGTATTCACATTTCCTTTTCCTCTACATTATTATATATATATATGGCTAAAACATATTCAGATTGTTTTTAAAATCTGCAAGATTAATCTTTATGCAGTATTCTTGAGGTCTTGAGCAAATGGTCCCAAAGCAGTTGGTTTTGTACATGTTTGAGACAGGAATTGCATGTAAAGTCAATGCACAACAAAAACTTGTGGTAATGTAAATTAAGAACAATTTCAACAACAACAGTTGTTGCTGTTAGAATAACTTTCAAACATGGGACATAAAAGTGCTGGTGCCAGAATGGTAAAAAAAAAAAAAAGGTGCAAAACTGCTTCTGTAAGCCCCCACAAAACCCACCCAATGGTAGTTGTCTCACATGTTAGGCTATTTCTTGCCCTCCCCCTCTTTGCTCTTGCTGCTGCGTCTTTGAGCCTGAAATAATCTACTCTAGTTCTGTTTCTACCCCTCCTCAGTTCTCTTAGTCTGCCACTTCTCTGAAGCTCCCCTGGCTCCTCAGACTGCCCTGGATCTCTTTCCTCTTTGCCCACTATCTCTCACCATCTTACATATTCTTCCATAATCCTCTTCAAATGGCCAATGTCTCAAGGACAGGGCCTACGTTTTATTCACCTTTGTATCTGGGGCACCGAGCCTGATGATGTATGTGCTGGTAAATGCATGTAGAATGAGTGGATTTAGGAATTCTTGAGAAGAAAGTGAAGGAGGTGAGAAAATTTTACCCCCAAATATGACTACTTAACATAAAGAATGTTTTGAATTAAAAACCATTAATGATCAGAAAGCATTGGAAGAGGCCTTTCCTCTATCTGCATAGAAACCGACTAACCTGATCGGGGATAGGTTGCTATCTTCCTTTTCTGATGACTTCCTTTTCTGATCACGGCGGAACACGTCCTTTTCCTTTGGTTGGTCCGATGAAAGATCAACCCACAATTTCGGCAGATCAATAAAAGAACAGGCTTGTTTTCTAAATACTATGTGCATGGGGGGAAATGTCTTAATGACGGTCAGAGACCTTGTTTGATCGACTGGGCCCTTCTCAAAAAGGAGTTACAAGACAGGACTGCTGACTTCCTTTCCTGAATGCTACCAGACCTGGCCCCAAATCATTTAAAACACAATACCTGTCTCTCAGGTTAATTTACAAGTCAATCTGTTCCCCTCCATCTATACACCCCACCCCCAGCAACCTCTTGCAGAACCTATACTTACCACACTCTTCCCCTCTCCCTTCTTCTTCTTTTTTTTGAGACTGTGTCTCATTATGTCGCCCTCGGTAGAGTTCCATGACGTCACAGCTCACATCAACCTCAAACTCTTGGGCTTAAGAGATTCTCTTGCCTCAGCCTCCTGACTACAGGTGCCGGCCACAATGCCCAGCTATTTTTTTGTTGCAGTTGTCATTGTTGGTTAGCTGGACCGGGCAGGGTCAGCCTTGGTGTAGGTGGCTGGCCGCCGAGCCACTCCCCGCTTCCTTCTAAAAGCCATCTATAAAGGTCTCTGACCATCATTAAGACATTGGGTAATCATTCTTGTGGTTTCTCCCACGTGTGTGGTATGGTATTTGGAAATAAACCTTTCTCTTATTAATCTGCCCTAATTTTGAGTTGATCTTTCAGTGAACCAACCAAGGGAAAAGGATGGATTTCGCAGTGATCCCTACAGAAGCATTTCACAACTACAGATTTCTTGGAGCCAGAGGGAAGAAAGAGAAGCAGGCTTGCGATTTTAGTCAGAACACAGAGACGCAGAGTGTGAAGTTTTGTCAATTATTATGTAATTATGATGTGGTATAATTATACAGGATATCACTATCTACTAAGGAGGGAGCCTGTTCCTTTCATCCTGGAATGTGAGTGTTAGATATGCACAAGAACTTTTTCCTTGATCATGTTTCATGTGCTTGTCGAGTGAATGAACAAATCAGTGAGTGAATATACTTGGAAGCAGTAAGCTTCCACTGGCCTATTTAACCTTATCAGGTATTAAGCTATTGTTAGTCTAAGCAGGGATTGGCAAACATTTCCCATAATAGGCCAGACTGAATATTTTTGGCTCTGTGCACTACTATATGTTCTCTGTTGCAAATATTAAGCTCCGCTTGTGTTGTGTGAAAGCAGTCATGGAAAATACGTAAACATCTGAGTATGGTTGCCTTCTAATACATTTTTATTTATGGTCACTGAGACTGGAATTTCATGTAACTTTCATGTGTCACAAACTAGTATTCTTTTGTTTTCCTCAACCATTAAAGAAGGTACAAGTTGTTCTTAATTCACAGGCCTAAACCAACCTTGTTACCCCCTTAACATCTTGATAAGGAGTTATAAGACAGGAACCAAGGTCTCTGATAAAGTAGGAGGTAGTGGAGAAGAACTAGAACTAAGATGCCCAAGGAGAAACAATCTGAGGTTACTCTCACTACTCTTTTTACCCTGTTTATAATGTTTTAGCATACTAAAAGAAACTCTCACCAGTGCCTGACATTTGTGTAAACACAAATGCCATGGGAACTCCCAGAAGTTGCCCCATATAGTTTATAAAGAGGAGGGACCTCCAATTTTTGGAACTCCCTACTCCTTTCCCAGAAATCTTATGGCTCATCCTCCCTTCACTTAACATAAGTTAAATAGAAGGTATAAAATATGACAAGACCCCATAAACTCATGAGGTGCTACTCTCTGTTGCTTCAGGGATAGCAGCTGTCCTATCTAGGGGTCAGCCTCCTTTTTTCCCCTTAACTTTAATAAACATGCTTTTGCTCTTTTGCTTTTCTCTGTTGGCTCACTCTTGAATTAGTTTCTGTGTTAAGCCAAGAACTCAGTTGGCCTTTGGGCCTGACCCTCCCGTTTGGGGTTCATTTTCCTCATCACCCTGGTTTGTTTGTTTATTTATTTATTTATTTATTTTTGAGACAGAGTCTCACTACATCGCCTTCGTCGCCCTCGGTAGAGTGCCGTGTGGCATCACAGCTCACAGCAACCTCAATCTCCTGGGCTTAAGCGATTCTCTTGCCTCAGCCTTCCAAGTAGCTGGGACCACAGGCGCCCGCCACAAGAACCAGCTATGTTTTGTTATAGTTGTCATTGTTGTTTAGCTGGCCTGGGCCAGGTTTGAACCTGGCTCCCTTGGTGTATGTGGCTAGTTCTATAACCACTGTGCTACAGGCGCCAAGCATGTTACCCTGGTTTAAATGAACCTTAGCGCTGGGTAAAAAAAGAGGTCAAATCTAGTGATAAGGGCTGTTCCTTTACTACAATTAAATAGGCCTTAGAAAAAATTTAAAATCTTGCAGCTCCCTTGATTTACCACTAGATGGTGATCCCTGCAGGCGTGTGACATAGCCAGTGGGTCATTCAACAGAGTATGATTGGGGTTTTTTTCCAGAGTATGGAACATTAAAGCAGGCACACAAACTGTCCCAATACTTCAAAACTTATCACAAATTATGTGGGTTTGATTTATGTCTTCACCTTAACACGTTTCCCTGAATTGCAACATACCCAAACCAAAGGGAACACAGTCACTCTCTCAAGTCCTTTGACATGAGCTCAAAGGCTCAGGACAATAATTATGAATATGCACTACAGTTAAAGATTTAGGAGCTGCAGTGGTGGTGTTTAGGGACAGATTCTATTCACAGTGCAGGCTAACAAGTGGAGTCTTTTCTTACATTAAGAGTGATACAGGATTCCCCCACTCAAAGCTGGGCAGGGATTCCCCCATTCTCTAGGCCCAGGTGAGCTCAGAAATCAGACCTCATTTTCAGGCACAAACAGGCTGTCCTTTCTAGACACGCCATCTGGGCTCAAGCAAGGTCATGAACAAAGCAGCCTGAAACGTTATGGATAGTTTCACCTTGAGTAGGGAGCACACACCCTAATCCCTTCCTTCCCTAAAATAACCTTGCCCTAGTGGAGGAAGGACTGCATTTCATTCATTTTTTAATGCTCTCATTAACTATGAAAAGATATTTTTCCACCTACCAAGTCCTAGCCAAAAATGTAATATGTTCCCCTAGACCAATGGTTCTCAGCCTTCTTAATGCCCGACCCTTTAATACAGTTCCTCATGTTGTGGTCACCCCCAACCATAAAGTTATTTTTGTTGCTACTTCATAACTGTAATTTTGCTACTTTATGAATCGTAATGTAAATATCTGATATGCAGGATATACTTTCATTGTTACAAAGGGATTGTAACCCACAGGTTGAGAACCGCTGCTCTAGACAAAGGACCCATGAGACAGACTCCAACTTAGGTCCCCTTTGCCAGAAGCTCTGATACTTTTTACTCCTTCTGTATTCCTTTCTTGTCTTTCTTTTTGTAGAGACACAGTCTCACTTTATCGCCCTCCATTGAGTGCGCTGGGGTCACACAGCTCACATCAACCTCCAACTCCTGGCCTTAGGTGAGTCTCTTGCCTCAGGCTCTTGAGTTGCTGGGACTATAGGCACCGGCCACAAAGCCCGGCTATTTTTTGGTTGCAGTTTGGCCAGGACTGAGCTTGAACCTACCACCCTCGGTATATGGGGCCGGCGCCCTACCCACTGAGCGGCATTCCTTTCTGTCTGATAAAAATCTTGTCTTCCCACTGGTCTGTGGTCAGCAGCCTCATTCTTCGAATTCCTGAGACCAAGGACCTGAGGAAGAAATTCTGGTAACAAGAGGATGGTTAAAGTGCTTGCCTACTCTTGTGATGTTACACTGACAGCTCTCTCCAAAGAGCCTCCACTCCTGACCTCTTCATGTCACACTCTTCTACCCTTGAGGTAGAAGGTACATAATTACCTTACATTATGTACCTTGAGGTACATAATTAGGGACCTGCATTGCCCTTGGGTAGCATATGCTATACCAATCGAGCCTTTACCTTCTTCAGGGTGTGGGGGTAGTGCATAGCTGGAGAACCATAGTAATGTTCTTAGTGTGTGTATGTGTAGTCAGCTGAAACATAGCGAGACAGCAATGGCTCTATTCCATAGTGGTCATTCTCCTCTTGCCTGGAATCTTCCAGCTAAAACCTTTTTCCTGTAGCAGTGACCTTTGGCTTTAGCTGTGTCTTTTTTCTCCCTTTCTCACCGCCCTTCTTTTATGCAGAGACACACGCAAAAAGGAGACTGGATGTCTATTGAAATTACTAACAATGGAAAAAGTTTCCATCTTTCTGGAGTGGAGAGGGCTCATCTATAGAGACAGGACTGTGAGGGTCTCTTACACCACTTTGTCATGTGGTTATATTCACCCTGGCCCCAATTGATTTTTCAGGAAAGGCAGAATGAATCTATTTCTTCCATACTTTAAGAGGCATGACATTGAAGAAAGCTCTCATGGCCTTCCTAAATTTTGTTCTGATGAAACATCTGGAGTAGGGCAGTAAGAAATCTTTTAAAAACTCTAAATGTACTTTTCCTAAAGGCGAAGACTGGTAGTTCTCAAAGGAGGCATTTTAGAATGTGGTGAGAACTTTTGGTTGTCAGAATGATTGTGAGGTGCTACTGGCATATTGTTGGCAGGGCCAGGGCCACCAAGAAAGGTTTGGATCTCAGTAAAAAAAAAAAAAAACAAACAAAAAAAGGATTAGGGAGGGGGCTGTAGCAAGGGCAAATGGGCATAAAACTTTTATGTAGGATTTGTGTTGGTATACAATATAGTAGGGCCCTTTATCCCCTTCCCTGTCACTAGTCTGAGAACTAATGACAAGATCTCCTGTCTCATTGATCCTGACCAGAGATGCTAGACACACACAAAAAGGAGACTGGAGACAAGGTACAGCCTTATACAATTAAAAAATCCCTGTCCAGACTCGGCACCTGTAGCTCAAGCGTCTGGGGCTCCAGCCACATATACCAGAGCTGGTGGGTTTGAATCCAGCCTGGGCCTGCCAAACAGCAATGACAACTACAAGCAAAATATAGCCGGGCGTTGTGGTGGGCACCTGTGGTCTCAGTTACTTGGAGGGCTGAGGCAAGAGAGTCACTTAAGCCCAGGAGTTGAAGGTTGCTGTGAGCTGTGATGCCACAGCACTCTACCTGGGGCGAAAGCTTGAGGCTCTGTCTCAAAAAAAAAAAACAAAAAAACTCTATCCATCCTGTACAACCTCAAATACCCACATGTGCATTTCAGGTAGGCGAAAAGCTAGTTCATAAAGATCTGAGTCTAGAACTCTGTTTTTTGTGTAACCATAGAGTCGTTTTCATTAAGTTTTAATATACACTGAATTTTCCACGAATGCATCCTGCTAACCAAAGGAAGATTATATTTTCTTTGTTCATAACTCCCAAACAGTCCTTCACCATTTCAGAAAATCATGGTCACAGACAATAACGCCCCCAAATCAATCTGTTTTTTTTTTTAGCTATCACTGTCATAGTGATTCACTTTAGGGGTGCAAGCATCCAACCCTTTTATCATGTCTTCTAGTATAGTTGTACCTGAACATGAACACATTCACGTTTTTAATTTACAGCTAATATAGATGAATTTACTACAAAATGAATTTCATGTTCTTACTCCCTTATTAGGTTAGGCTAGTGATTTATGGCTTTTAGATGTAAGAACTAGTAAATTATATGTGACTTTCAGAGTAGCAAAAAAGATGTTATATAATATTTAAAGAGAGGCTAGGTATAATACTTTGTGTTGGTTTCCTATTACTGTTGTAAGAAATTATGACAATTTTTTCTGGCTTAAAACAATATAAACTTACTATCTTAGAGGTCAGAAGCCAGAAATGGAGTTCACCTGGCTAAAATCAAGGCAGCAATTCACCTGGCTGAAATCAAGGCAGCAGAGCTGTGTTCCCTCTGGGGTAAGAATCTGTTTCTTTGCCTTTTCTGATTTCTTGGCTCACAGGCCCTTCTTTGTCCATCTTTGAAGTCAGCAACTTAGCACCTTCAAATTCTCTGACCCTAATGCTATCGCTCACATTGTGACGTGGCTTCTCATCCAATTCTTACCCTCATGTTTCCTCTTTTAAGGATCCTTCTGGTTATACTGGCCCCATTGTGTAATCCAGGATAATCTTTCTACCTCAAAATTCTTTTTTTTTTTTTTT
>NW_003852542.1:1287801-1297935 GCF_000181295.1 Otolemur garnettii | reverse complement strand
GAGGCAAGAGAATCGCCTAAGGCCAGGAGTTGGAGGTTGCTGTGAGCTGTGTTCTGCCCGGGGACTCTACCAAGGCTGACAAAGTGAAACTTTTTTTGGCTTTAAAAAAACCAAAAAAACAAAAAACTCCTCTTTATTTATTTTTATTTTTTCTTGACCACTAGATAACTAGAGAGAAAAACTTTCTAATATAATTTTTTTCTTGGGAATATGTGATGTGTGCTTTTTGTGACTCCTAACTCTATTTATTTTTATTTTTATTTTTTGAGAAAGAGCCTCAAGCTGTCCCCCCTGGGTAGAGTGCTTTGGCATCACAGCTCACAGCAACCTCCAGCTCCTGGGCATAAGTGATTCTCTTGCCTTGGCCTCCCAAGTAGCTAGGAGTACAGGCGCCACAATGCCTGGCTAGTTTTTGGTTGTAGCTGCCATTGTTGTTTGGTAGGCCCAGGCTGGATTCAAACCCACAGCTCTGGTGTATGTGGCTGGCAACTTAGCCACTTGAGCTACAGGTGCCAAGCCAGTGACTCCTAACTTTTAATGTCTCAAGGTATTTTGTTCTCTGGGATGTGTCAGAAATCATTGAGATATTCTCTTGACTATGTGTTCTGACCTAAAAATTGGGGTATATGGTCTGACAACAGGTTTTTGATGTCCTTTTCAGAGTCAGAGGAGTTTTGGAAGATGCAATTTGGTTGAAGATACATTATAATTGTTGCTGTATTTTGTTAGTTTAGGGAGAATAACGTGGCAGAACACATCAAGTAAAAGAACTATCATCTACTGAGTCCTTTATGAAATGCCAAGTGCTGTGCTATGTCCTTTGTACATATTATCTCATTTAACTCTCACAACAATCCAGTAAGGTAGAAGTTATTGTCCTTGTTTTTCAGGTTCCATCTCAAGGTGGTAGTGGCAGGCTCAGAATTTAAACTCATAACAACAATTAAAAACTACAGATCAACATTTCTTAAGAACACGTAGGTAAAAATCGTCAATGAAATACTGGCAAATCAAATTCAACAGCACATCAAAAAGATAATTTAATGAAATACTGGCAAATCAAATTCAACAGCACATCAAAAAGATAATTTAAAGTGATCCCGTGGGTTTCAAGGATGGTTCAATTCATGCAAATCAATAAATGTGATTCACCACAAACAGAATTAAAAACAAAGACTATATGATCAGCTCAATAGATGCAGAAAAGTATTTGATAAAATCCAGCTCCTTTCATGATAAAAACCCTTAACAAACTAGGCATTGAAGGAAGATACCTCAAAATAATAAAAGCCGTGTATGACAAACCTATAACCAATATCATCCTGAAAGGGGAAAAGTTGAAAGCATTCCCCTTAAGAACCTGAACAAGACAAAAATGCTCACTGTCACTACTTCTATTCAACATAGTAGTTGAAGTCCTAGCCAGAGCAATCAAGGAAAAGAAAGAAAATCAGGAAAGAGGAGGTGAAACTACCCTTGTTTGCGAATGATTTTATCTTATTCCTATAAAGCCCTAAAGATTCCACCAAAAGACTCCTAGAATTGATAAATAAATTCAATAAAGTCTCAGCTTACAAAATCAATGTACACAAACCAGTAACATTTGTCTATACTAATAACAGTCAAGCTGAAAGTCAGATAAATAACTCAATACCATTTATAATCGCCTGCAAAGAAGGCTGAGGTGAGAGAATCACTTGAGACTAGGAGTTTGAGACCAGCCTGATCAAGAGCGAGACCCCATCTGTATAAAAAATAGAGAAATTAGCCAGGCAGGGTAGCACGTAGCTATAGTTTCAGCTATTTGAGAGTCTGAGGCAGTAGGATTGCTTGAGCCTAGGAGTTGGAGATTGCAGTGAGCTATGATGAAGCCATTGCACTTTAGTCCTATCTCAAAAAAAAAAAAAAATGTCTTCAAAACAATACCTAGGAATATACTTAGTCAAAAAGGTGAAAGATCAGGTGGCGCCTGTGGCTCAGTGAGTAGGGCGCCAGCCCCATATACTGAGGGTGGTGGGTTTGAACCCAGCCCTGGCCAAACTGCAACAAATAATAGTCAGCATTGTGGTGGGCACCTGTAGTCCCAGCTACTCAGGAGGCTGAGGCAAGAGAATAGCTTGAGCCCAAGAGTTTGAGGTTGCTGTGAGCTATGATGTCACTGTACTCTACTGAGGGTGACAAAGTGAGACTTGTCTCACCCCCCCCAACCCAATAGATATAGTGTGGATACAGTGAAAAGGGGGCACTTACATACTGTTGGTGGGAATGTAAACTAGCACAACTGCTGTAAAAAGCAGTATGGAGATTCCTTGAAGAACTAAAAATAGACCTACCATTCGACCCAGCAATCCCACTACTGAGTATTCTACTCAAAGGAAAAGAAGTCATTATATCAAAAAGACACCTGCATCCAAATGTTTATCACAGCAAAATTCACAATTGCAGTCTCAGTGCCCATGGCTCAAATGGCTAAGGTGCTAGCCACATATACCTGAGCTGGCGGGTTCAAATCCAGCCCAGGCCCGCCAAACAACAATGATGGCTACAACCAAAAAATAACCGGGCGTTGTGGTGGGTGCCTGTAATCCCAGCTACTTGGGAGGCGGAGGCAGAAGAATTGCTTGAGCCCAGGAGTTGGAGGTTGCTGTGAGCTGTGATGCCACAGCACTCTACTCAGGGGGACAGCTTGAGGCTCTGTCTCAAAAAAAAAAAAAAATTCATAATTGCAAAGATAGGGAATCAACCTAAGTGCCATCAACTGATGAGTAGATTAAAAAAATGTAGTATGACTCCACACTTGTAGCACAGTGGTTATGGTGCCAACCACATGCACAGAGGCCACGGGTTTGAGCCCAGCCCTGGCCAGCTAAACAATAATTACAACTGCAACAACAACAAAAATAGCCTGGCATTGGGGCAGGCACCCATGATCCTGGCTGCTTGGGAGGCTGAGGCAGGAAAAGACCTCAAGAGTTTAAGGTTGCTATGAGCTATGACGCCACAGCACTCTGCCAAGGCTGACATAGTGAGACTCTGTGTCAAAAAAATAAAAACCATGACAATGTAGTATGTATATGTATGTGTATGCTTGTGTATATATATATATGTGTGTGTGTGTATGTATATACACACACATACAGAGAATACTATTCAACTATAAAAAAGAATGAAATACTTTTTGCAGCAAATTAGATGGAACAGAAGACCATTATCCTAAGTGAAGTATCTCAGGAATAGAGCAAAGATACCACATGTTCACTTATAAGTGGGAGCTAAATGAGGGATGTAGATAGTTATAAAGAGCTGTAATGGACACTGGGAACTAAGAAGGGGAAGGCTGGGAGGAAGGTGAGGGATAAAAGTCTACCTATAGGGTACAATGTACAGTCCAGGGGTCCTCAAACTTTTTAAACAGGGGGCCAGTTCACTGTCCCTCAGACTGTTGGAGGGCCAGACTGTGGGCCCCAGGACAAGTTGGCTGCTAAGCAGGACAGGCAGTGGCAGCAAAAGCACCTGGCAGGCCAAATAAATGTCCTAGGTGGGCTGCATGTGGCCTGTGGGCTGTAGTTTGAGGATGCCTGAATTGTACACTATTCTTGTGACGGGTACACTGAAAGTCCGTACTTTAGCAGGATACAATTTCTCCATGTAACAAAAACAACTTGAACCCCTAAATTTGCTGAAGAAAAAAAAGAATTCAGATTTTTCTGATTCAGAAACTCTACTGTACTTGGGAACTACTACACTTACAAAGATCTAGGCTATGAAGTCCTCCTAAATAGATACATCTCAGAAACTAAAAATATTCCATGAAAAAATAAATCAGAGTGCTAGATCTGCGGGTGTCTTTTCATTCTAGGTGAGAGCTGCCTGGTAGCCAAGAAGAGAAGTAGCATTTAATTCAATGGGGATGATGGAATTGTCCCTCCAATGTCCTTACTCCTGGGTAAGAAGAGGGACTGAGCACATTGCTTTTTTTTTTTTTTTTTTTTTGTGTGTGTGTGTGGACGTGGACACATGTTTAAAGGAAATTTGATAGAAAGATAGAGATGAGGCGTTTTATATTATTTATTTACTTACTTATTTGGGGGGCAGAGACTTACTCTGTTACCCCAGGCTAGAGTGTTGTGACATTAGCCTAGCTCATAGCAACCTCAGACTCCTGGGTTCAAGCGATTAAGTGATCTTCCTGCCTCAGCCTCCCAGAGTGCTAGGGTTACAGGCGTGAGCCACCACACCCAGCCCGGCATTTTTATTTTTAAAGCCTGACGTCTCTGTATTCATCTTGTATCCAGCAGTATCATCAGAGATGCTAAGAACAGGGAGCTGCATGCCTTGGCGTAGGGGTGCTGTGAGAGCCCCAGGAGATACTACAGAGGAGAGACGCTCTTTCGAGACTCAATAGTACTGTCATGCTTGTGCCAAGTACTCAGTTTAGCTTCTGCTGCTTCCTGCAAACAGTCCGCCCTTGGCAGAAAGACTGAGAAATGTGGGACGAGGGGCTCATCTCACTTGAGAGGGTGCAAGCCTGACAGCCGAAGGGTCCCAGAGCAGCGAGTTTCACCTTGCCTCTTTTCTTGGACCATTCCAGCTGTCTGTTTTTGATTGACAGAGGCATTTGGCTGCTAAAAATACCCTACTGACCAAGTGCTCCCGATTTCATCTAATGCTGAACGTGGCTGCAGTCCAGAACTCAGCATATGCAGATAGTTCCTTCTCACAGAGGAACTTTTCAAAATGTCTCAGGCCCAATCCCAGAACCACACTAGCCTAGGAAATAGTCGTTTTCCGCTCAGTGGGCTTTGCTGGGTGATGCGTGTGACCTTGCCCAGGTCACTGTCTTCTTGCCTGCCCCATCCCCACTTCCAGGAAAAGTGGCCGAGGGGGAGGTGAGGGCCCAGTGGCAGAGAAGGGGTGAAGAGGGGGAGGTGGCTTGTCCATTTATGGTCTTGCTCTTTGGGATGCTGAAGGTGCTGAAATAGCAGCGGCGACAAGAGGCTTGGCTCACTGTTAAATATCTGGCATGCAGGTCTGACGGCCTCTGAGATGACAATAGAGAGAATGGAGAACGTGGAGGTCTTCACTTCTGAGGGCAAAGGCAGGGGCCTGAAGGCCACCAAAGAGTTCTGGGCTGCAGACGTCATCTTTGCGGAGCGGGCTTATTCCGCAGTAGTTTTTGACAGGTATGAAATGCGGGGACTTGCCGCCTTTTCTCCTGTAGATTTGGCTGGTGCCAAACTTAACATACAGGGAAAGGGATAACAACACTCACGTGATCCTTCTGAACAAAACTGCACTTCTGACTCCTGTTTTCTGGCATAACATTTCCTGCAAGGGGTCATTGCCAGTGTGGTTTGCTGTGGTTCCTAGAAGGACGGTAAAGGTGAGCAAAAGCTTTGGGGCACCTTCTCCTGACGCAGGTGAACTTGGCTAAAAGGGTTAGAAATGCATTTCCAAATGCTGTGAAATGAAGAAAAAAAAATGAGAGTGTGAGGGTGTGCTGGGGGTAGAAAGGTGGGTGTGGTGCTGTGGAAAACATTTTCTTACAGAAAACTCTGTTTTTAGTTTCATTGGATATAATAAATACATTAACAGGTAAAGGAATTGCTGGGACTTAAAACAATTCATTATAACTACATAGGTACTGCAAGAATCCATTTAGAAAAATCAGAATATCACCTAATCCTAGTCCTCTCTGCCTTTCCTCAGAGGTAACTTATGTTATTATTTCCATGTTTTTCCTTCTAAAATATCCTTGTACATATATTTGCATTTATCAAAATGGATAGGTTCCATTTGTCTACGGTACCTTTTTTTTTTTTTAACAGAAGTGGTATTGTACTTCGGATATCATTCTGGTCTCTTCTTTAAACATGTTTTTGATGTCTACCTTTAAAGGAGTCTATAGATACTTCTTTTAAATCTCCAAAGATCTGTTTCTTTCAACTACACATAGAGCTATCCATGTAGATATCTTTGCTATAAGGATCACCAGTGTTAATTACTGTAAATATTCTTCCCTAGAAATATATGACATTTTACTTCCCCATTTCCCTATGGAGAGACATTTAGGGTTTCCAAGTTTTCATAAAAACAATTAAAATTCTTAGCCCTGTCCACTTGTACACACGTAGGGCATATGATTAGATTGCACCAGTGAGACTGCTGTACTGTAGGGAGTGCTGTTTTCAGATTTAATAGGCTCTCCAAAGAGGCTTTGTTAAATTTGTTTATTTATTTTTTAATGGCTAACTGATTGGGAATTTATCTATTAAGTTTATATTTCCATTTTCTCCACAACCATGTCTACACTGAATAACCAAACTTTTAAATTAATACTAAATCTTTATTTACTCTTTATCTTAAACAAACCTACACGGTGATTATGTTAAAATGACAATGTTTCTGAGATCGAAGTTGGGGTGACCTGTCTGACATTTATGTGGTCTGAATCAAGATGGCCTCTGATAATCTAGTCTTTGTGACTGGCTCACTGTACTAACCGTCCTGGGAACAGCCAATGCTTTTTAGAGACAACTCGATTAGAAATCACATTCTCTTTTCTTCCTGCTGACTGAGACCTTCGGGGATAAGGATGGGAACTGGGGTATGTGCCTCACCAGCACTCAAGGAATATTGGGGCCCAGGTAACACTGATAGCTCTTCAGAGAGAGCTTTTTTTAATCTCATTAATTTACTTGTGTGTGTGTCAGGGAAGGGGTGAGTATAGCTAGGGAGTCAGCTGGATTCAGTTAAAACACGATACAGCAACACAGGAACTGTGAGCATTAATCTTGGGGCTGCCACTTGGCCTTGTGACGAACACCTCCATTTGGTGCCTCCAAGTCCCCAAAGCATGTCTAGCCAGTTACCATTTCTTTTTCTTTTTTCTCTTCTCCCCTTTTCTCTTCCATCTGAAGCATAGGAGAATTTTTTTTTTCTTTGAGTCAGAATCTCACCTCGAGTAGACAGAGTACAGGGGCATGATCATAGCTCACTGCACCCTTGAACCCTTGGGCTCAAGTGATCCTCCTGTCTCAGCCTCTCTAGTAATAGGGACTACCAGCATGCACCATCCTGCACAGCTAATTTTCTGTAGAGATGAGGTCTCTCTATTTCCCAGGCTGGTCTTGAACCCTTGGGTTTAAGAGATCCTCCTGCCTTGGCCTCCAAAAATACTAGGGTTTCAGTTTCCCTTTCAAGAATGTTTGGAGATGAATGGACTTTCCTTTCATTATAAAAGTTTTTATCTTAGAAAATTTAGAAAGAAAAATAAAGATATCACACAAAGATAACTACTTTTAACATGTTGGTTGGGTATTTCCTTCCAGCTTGTTCTAAAACGTAGGTTTCATTTGTTTGTTATACACAGATGGGATCTTATTGTTCAAATTATTATGCTTTTTCATTTAATAATTCAGATACCTTATTTGCTATTATGCCATCTTCAGAGACATAGTATTTGAAGGTTGAACATTCTTCCATTACTTGCTGATTACTGGACATTTAGGTTGTTTCTATGTCTTTGTTGTTATAAATCTTTTGTCATTCATTTGAAGTAATAATGAAAATAACCTTAGTGCATGTTGCAGATAAAATGCTACATAATATATTATATTATTATAGTAATATAAAAACTGATATGTTTGGGATAAACGATCTTTAAAAGGACTAAAAAAAAAATCTAAAAGACATAGTTTTCCCAAGTGTGTTACCCAAACTCGTCACTGTATAGATGAGAGGGCTGGTCTGTCTTTCCCTGGTTATACCTGAGACAGCCCAGACAGCTGACCCATGTGAAGCTTCTGGTGAGGCTCAGTCACAAAGATAAGTCACAAAGATAAGAAACTTGACTGGGAGGTAAAACGGAGTTACCCACAAAAGACACTCTACAAAAGCAGCACATTCTTTTTTGTTTTTTTGTGAGACAGAGCCTCAAGCTGTTGCCCTGTGTAGAGTGTTATGGCATCACAGCTCACAGCAAACTCCAACTCCTGGGCTCAAGTGACTCTCTTGCCTCAGCCTCCCAAGTAGCTGGGACTACAGGCGCTTGCCATAATACCTGGCCATTTTTTGGTTGTACCTGTCATTGTTGTTTGGCTGGCCTGGGCTGGTTTGGAACCTGCCAGCTCTGGTGTATGTGGCTGGCCCTTTAGCCACTTTAGCTACAGATGCCCAGCCAAAAGCAGCACATCTATGGCTTGCGGGCCACATGTGCCCAGCAGAGGACATTTATCTGGCCCGCCTGGTGTTCTTGTAACCGTTGCCTGTCCTGCTTAGCAGCTGACTAGACTTGGGGCCCTCAGTCCCGCCCTCCAAAGGTCTGAGGGACAGTGAACTAGCCCCCTGTTTAAAAAGTTTGAGGATCCCTTTTATTTTGAGTTCAGTACTGCATTAAGTAAAAATTAGTTGTTTCAAACAATATATGTAACATATTATTCTAACTACTATTATATATATATTCTAACATGTGCATTATATATTCTAACATATATAAATAATATAAAGCAGATTCTCCTGTAAATGACTGCTATGGACATTTTTGTTGGTTCCTCTTCTCTGGAAGAGCAGGTTTCTAGGAAGGGAATTACTGGGTCAGTAATGTATGTGCATTCAGTTTTAAAATATAATGCTACACTGTGAAATGCTGGTTTGCAAGTTTGAATGGTGTCTTTGCTGGAATAGGCCCAGCTTTAGCATTAACAGCAACCAGGCCCTTCAAATATAGTCCTTAGTCTGGTTAGGATCTAACAAGCGGTTGGGCGGGGCCCATGGTTCAGCGGGTAGGGCGCTGGCCCCATATACCTACGGTGGCAGGTTCAAACCCGGCCCCAACCAGCTATAACAGCAATAGGAATTGCAACAAAAAATAGCCGGGTATTGTGGCGGGTGCCTGTAGTCCCAGCTACTCAGGAGGCTGAGGCATTAAGTCTAAGAGTTGGAGGTTGTTGTGAGCTGTGACACCAGGGCTGTCTACTGAGGGTGACAAAAAAGAAAAAAAAAAGAAAAGAAAACAAGTGGTCTGCTTAAAGGTAAGAGAGCAAGAATAAAGCTGGGAAGTCTTTCAGACCTAGCCAGTGTGGAGCTCAGGGTTACCAGGATCCCTGGCGGGCATAACTAATCAGTCAGGCACATCTTCCTCCCCAACTCCCCACTGGCCTCGGACTCCTTCCCAGCAGGGTGCTTCAGGGGCCTGCTACTCACTGCTACTGACCAACCAGAACAGGCACTCAAAGTCTATTTTCCACCCTACTAGGTGTTTTGATTGAGTGCTGGAAAGGAGTGAAAGTGAAGTACTAGGGCGAGGTCTGCTTGCCAAGGAGTTGTTTTTCTTGGATACAGTAGTTTGCAGATGAGATATTAGGGTGGCGCATGAGCTGGTAAACGTTGCTTCTGCCCCTTTAGCTCTCCTCTCTGAGGGTTCTTTGTTCCTGGGAGGACACAGAGTGGGAGCTCCACCATACCTTAGCCCATGTGATCCTGTTTGCCTTTGCATAAAATGTAGCTAATCTAGTTTTTTTTTTTTTTTGGCTGGGAATTTATAATGCTGTCTAGTTGTTGTTGGTATTGTTCAGATTTTTAAAGCTCATTTTGGGAAATTTATAAATTAAAGGAAAACAAAGGGAGAAAATAATAATTCTTTGCAGCCTTACCAGAAAAAACTATTAAAATACTGGAGTATATCCTCTGTTATCTCATGCACATATAATGCATATAAAATATTTTCTTGATCCTGACGAGTTGTGGGAGGGTGGGGGGAGTCCTGGGAGAAACACTACATTAAATGTATACCTTGATTGTAAGACATGTTTCTAAATTCCGGCTATTAAAACACAGGGAAGAAGTTTATTTTAGAATGGAAGGAAAATGGCACACATATAGTGTGCCACATTTATCAACTCCAGGACACATATTTTATCAATTCCAGAATGCATATTTTATTTTAACATGTAAATCATGATGTGTCCCCAAATCTATGGCTCATTGTGACTTAATTGGCAGAATGGTTTTTTGTTTTATAGTAGTGAATAAAAATGATGCATTTAATAATCGTTTGATAATTTTATTTATTTATTTCATTTTAGTTTTTTGAGACAGAGTCCCATTGTGTTGCCCTCAGTAGAGTGCTGTGGT
>NW_003852542.1:1282347-1287202 GCF_000181295.1 Otolemur garnettii | reverse complement strand
GAGTAGCTGGGACTACAGGCCCCTGCCACAATGCCTGGCTATTTTTTTGTTGCAGTTTGGCCGAGGATGGGTTCAAACCTGCCACCCTTGGTATATGGGGCTGGTGCCACAGCCCCCACCCATTTTTTTGTAACTTTCAAAACTATTAATATCCTCCAACACCCTTTTTAATGGCTGCATAGTATTTCTTGTGTTAACTGTTGTGTATTAGTTTAATTAAGTGACGTATTTTGAGACACTCTCACTATTCACTCTTGGTAAAGTGCTATGGTGTCACTGCTCACAGCAACCTCAAACTCTTGGACTTAAATGATTCTCTTGCCTCAGCTTCTTAAGTAGCTAGGACTAGAGGTATCTGCCATAACGCCCTGCTACTTATTGTTGTAATTGTCATTGTTGTTTAGCAGGCCAGGGCTGGGTTCGAACCCGCCATCCCCAGTGTATGTGGCCAGCTCCCAATGGGTGCTGAGCCTCATTGACATATTTTGGATTTCAAGGGTATTTTCTACTTTTTCCTAATAGATTTTCCACATATCTCTGGTTATTTATTAATGATAAGCTCCTAGAAGTAGAAATTTTGGGTTCAAAAGACGTTTTTAGGGCTTTTGATTTAGATTTCCAAATCGCCTTACCCAGGAGATCATACTTTACTCCACTAGCAACTAGGGTTTGATCTCTCCGTCTTAGTACTGGTCACGGAGAAAGCTATCTTTTACTTTTTCATGTTTTCCAACTTAACCTGTAAAAATTTATTTTAATTTGATGGTTTTAATGTTAGAGAAGTTAACATTTTTCCTAGTCAATAATATTTATTCATTTATTTATTTTGAGTCTCTGTTTGTTGATCTTGGTAGAGTGCTGTGGTGTTTGTTGTACCTCACAGCAATCTCAAACTCTTGGGCTCAAGTGATTATCTTGCCTCAGCCTCCTGAGAAATGGGACTACAGATGCCTGCCACAGTGCCTGATGCCTGGGTAATTTTAGAGATGGGGTCTCTTTTTTTTTTGCAGTTTTTGGCCAGGGCTGGGTTTGAACCCACCACCTCCAGTATATGGGGCTGGCACCCTACTCCTTGAGCCATAGGTGCCACCTGAGATGGGGGGGAGGTCTCATTTTTGGTCAGTCTGGTCTCCGACTCCTGAGCTTAAGCAATCTACCTGTCTTGGCCTCCTAGAGTGCTAGGATTACAGACATGAGCCACTGTGCCTGGCCGACAGTCATTCATTTATGAATTGTCTGTTCTCTTTTGATGCCCTCAAAATTTATGTATATGCATAGCTCATTTAAATTTTTTTTGTGTGTGTGTGTGTTTTTTAAGAGACAGAGTCTCAGTTTGTCGCCCTCGGTAGAATGCTGTGGTGTCACATAGCTCACAGCAACCTCTAACTCCTGGGCTTAGGCAATTGTCTTGCTGCAGCCTCCCAAGCAGCTGGGACTACAGGGGCCTTCCACAACGCCTGGCTATTTTTTGGTTGCAGTTTGGCCGGGGCTGGGTTTGAACCCATTTACATTTTTTAAATTCTTCATTATTTTTTTCTTTTTACAGGTGTTGATTTTTTTTTTTAAGAGATGGGATCTTGTTCTTTCACCTAGGCTGGAGTGCAGTGGCATGATCAGAGTTCACGGCAGCTTTTAAGTCCTGGGCTCAAGCAATCTTCCTGCCTCAGCTTCCTGAGTAGCTGGAAATACAAGCATATGTCACCATGCCTGGCTATATGTTTTTTTAAGGTTTTTTTTTTCTTTTTGTAGAGACAGGAATCTTGCTATGTTACCTGGGCTAGTCTCAAACTCCTGACTTCAAATGATCCTCTCACCTCAGCCTCAAAGTGCTGGGATTACAGGCATGAGCCACCACACCTGACCCACTTTTGTTTATTACTTCTTTATGTCCAGGTCTTCAAAATTGTTAGAATTCTTTTGAATCATTTTTGCTTTAATTTCAGTTGTTTTATAGTCCTCAATTAGCTATGTCTTTTTAAAATTTTGTGTATTTTTATCTTATTTATTTATTTATTTATGTTTTTAGAGACAGAGTCTCACTTTGTCACCCTTAGTAGAGTACAGTGATGTCACAGCTCACAGCAACCTCCAGCTCTTGGGCTTAGGTGACTCTCTTGCCTCAGACTCCTGAGTAGCTGGGACTACAGGCACCCACCACAATGCCCAGCTATTTTTTTGTTGGAGTTTGACCAGGGCCAGGTTTGAACCCACCACCATCAGTATATGGGGCTGGCGCCCTACCCACTGAGCCACAAGTGCTGTCCTCCTTTATTATCTTATTTTTAAAAGTATGCATTTTTCTTATATGTACTTTAAAAAATAATATCTAAGCTTTAAGTTTCTTTAGCTAGCTTGCTTTCTTTCTTTCTTTCTTTCTTTCTTTCTTTCTTTCTTTCTTTCTTTCTTTTTTGAGACAGAGTCTCACTTGTCACCCTCAGTAGAGTGCTGTGGCATCACAGTTCACAGCAACCTCAAACTCTTGGGTTCAAGTGATTCTCTTGTCTCAGCCTCCTGAGTAGCTGAGACTACGGGTGCCCACTACAACACCTGGCTATTTTTAGAGACAGGGTCTCTCTCTTGCTCAAGCTGGTTTTGAACCTATGAGCTCAGTCAATCCACCTGCTTCAGCCTCCTGGAGTGCTGGGATTATAGGAGTGAGCCCTGGCACCAGGTCCTCTTTAGCTTATTTTTGTTCCTTATTGTCATTGAAATATTTCATTTTTAGCTTAGTTTATCTCATATCAAGTAGAATGAGAAGATAAGTGGTTGTAGCCTTAAGAGTGACTCAGATCCTTAGGAAGGAGATTATTGGGTCCGTATCTTTTCTCCAGTTGGCCCTAGAGGACTACCTCTTCTAGACCCCCAAAGTAGAACCTTCATTTTTTCTAATCTCTAAAATCAATCTGTTAGATTATCTAGTTGATCTACAGAATAAAATCCGTGGAAGACAATGAATACATGTTGCTCATCACCATTCATCACCATCACCACCATCATCATAATCTTCAAACAACATCCATATGTAATAGATATACGGTGCCCACACTGGAATGAGTTCAGAATCAAGCAGGTGAAGGAATATGAAGCCTGTTGTCTAGTTAGCTTAAAGAGTCTATTGTCTGAATGGCCATCTACAAATCGCGAGCTATCATTTGGAAAAAGAGTACTGAGTTTTTTTGGGGGGGGGTTTGACTGAAAAGTTAGAACCTCAGGCACCTTGAACAGAAGTTTCAGACTCATATTTCAGGTCAAAATGAGAAGGAGAAAAAATCCTAGCAGTCAGAGCTCCAGGCATTTAAAAATTACTTAGGCTCTGGGCATCCTCGCCTTTGGAGATACCACCTCATAATACGTGATAATGTGGTTTTGCTTATCATTTCTGAATGGCTTTTATAATTTGCTTTTGAAATTGTTATTGATTCTCATTTTGTTTTTTCTGTTTTGGTTTTCACAATTTTTTAGCATTATTAAAAGGTGTTTTCAGACCCCAGACTTTTTCCTGGGGCACCTAGAAGCTCAGCACTGAGTCTCTATTACATAAGGAATAGAATGGGCCCGTCAGTGCTGTTTGGAGATGGAAAGGGCTGTTTGCAGGGCCCTGCACCATTTCCTAGTAAAGATCTTGTAAGTATTCTGTACACAGAGAGTTGAGCAACACAAGGGGAGTATGCATGGTCCTGAAGATGTCTTCCAGCCTGAGACTTGGACCCACCAGCCTGGGTTTATGTGGCCAGCGTCATAACCACTGTGCTACAGGCACCGAGCCTAGTTAGTGGATTTTTGAATAAGTTCTTTAAATAAAACCTGGCCAGTTCCTAAATGATTCTGCTTATGGAGTTGAAAGCGTCCAGGAGAGGGTGGCGTCTGTGGCTCAGTGAGTAGGGCACTGGCCCCATATACCAAAGGTGGCAGGTTCGAACCTGGCCCCAGCCAAACTGCAACAAAAAAATAGCCGGGTGTTGTGGCAGATGCCTGTAGTCCGAGCTACCTGGGAGGCTGAGGCAAGAGGATCGCCTAAGGCCAAGAGTTTGAGGTTGCTGTGAGCTGTGATGCCACAGCACTCTATGGAGGGCAACCAAGCAAGACTCTGTCGCTTAAAAAAAAAAAGTCCAGGAGATTGTGTGTGTGTGTATATATATATATGTGTGTGTGTGTGTGTGTGTGTGTATGTATGTATAGAGAAAGAGATAGAAGGGAACATGAGAAAAAGCTGAGTACTTTTTTTTTTTTTTGTAGTTTTTGGCAGGGGCTGAAGGGTTTTTTTTTTAATAGTTTTGAACCTACTACCTCTGGCTAGCACCCTACTGCTTTGAGCCACAGGCACCGCCCAGAAAAGCTGAGTACTTTTACTGTCATCAGGATTTTTTTTTTAATTGAACTAGTTACGACTTTTTTTAAGTCCAGTGGAGACAGCTGGACTTTTAGCTGGTATAATTTCCTGTGAGCCTGTGGGAACACTAGGATTAGCTCTGGCAAATGCACAAACACACATGTGGCCTTTAATCTGATAACAGGTGGTGGGTAGGTGGGGGTGGGGGAATAAGTGATGCTATAAATGGAAATAATTTAATAAAAGGATTAGAGAAATTCCTGAACAATTAGTTCAGAAAATAATAAATATGTGTTTGTTAGAGTACTCAGGTTATAGCCTTAAATGTTTGCACTCGATGCTGAAGATTATACCTTTATTTATTTATTTGTTTATAGACAGTGCTACTCTGTTGCCCATCCTAGAGTGCAGTGGCATACGTCACTGTAACCTTTAACTCCTGGGCTCAAGCAACCCTCCTGCTTCAGCCTCCTAAGTAGCTGGAACTACAAGCGTCTACCTGCACACACGGCTTATTTTTCTTTT
>NW_003852542.1:1269525-1282263 GCF_000181295.1 Otolemur garnettii | reverse complement strand
TTTTTTTTTTTTTTTTTGAGACAGAGCCTCAAACTGTCCCTCTGGGTAGAGTGCTGTGGCATCACAGCTCACAGCAACCTCCAACTCCTGGGCTCGAGCAAGTCTCCTGCCTCAGCCTCCCAAGTAGCTGGGACCACAGGTGCCCGCCACAACGCCAGGCTATTTTTTGGTTGTAGTTGTCATTGTTGTTTTGGCGGGCCCGGGCTGGATTCAAACCCACCACCTTAGGTGTATGTGGCTGGCACTTTAGCCACTTGAGCCACAGGTGCCAACCCTATTTTTCTATTTTTTGTAGAGACAGGGTCTTGCTCTTGCTGAGCCTGGTCTTGAACTCCTGGCTTCAAGTGATCCTCTCTCCTCTCGCTCCTCAAATGTTAGGATTACAGGGATGAGCCAATGTGCCTGGCCAGACTTATGCCTTTAATTTGGCACTTATTTATTTATTATGTTTGTATGTTACATGATCCGTTGTGAACTATATTGGCAAATATTGCTAAACAATCCTTGAGTTCAGATGTTTGGGAACAACTGCCTTTTACACATAGATGAGATCAAATGGGAGGTTGCCTTCATAATAATGCCATCCTCATTCATTTGCATCTGAGGATGTGTTTTGAACATGAGTTGAGGGGCGTGGTCACAGCTAGCACATGGATGTGCCTAGAGGTCTGTGTGGGGAGTGTGGACCTTGTCATGCAAGTGTGGCAGAGAAATTCCTAAGAGATGGTATTTTATTTATTTATTTATTTAGAGATAGAGTTTCACTATGTTACCCTCGGTAGAGTGCCATTGCGTCACAGCTCACAGCAAACGCAAACACTTGGGCTTAAGCGATTCTCTTGCCTCAGCCTCTCAAGTAGCTGGGACCACAGGTGCCCGCCACAATGCTGGGATATTTTTTTGTTGTAGTTGTCCTTGTTTGGCAGGCCCAGGCTGGGTTTGAACCCACCAGCCCCGGTGCCCTAACCACTGAGCGCTGGGCACCAAGCCTAGTCACCTTGTCTTTGCATTTATCTCTCTAGTAACTGACTATTTCCATAAAAGGAGCTGAGCAGTAGCTGCCCCTTCAGCCCTCCTGACTTTGACAGATGACAGAGCTCAGCAGGGCCATACAGCAAAGTGTGAGTGGAGATCGGCAGCCAGGGCCGGGTGCTCTCAGAGCTACAGGCAAGCAGGTGGGCTTTGCAGCTGCAGCTGCTGTCTGCTGGAAGCAGGGTCCAGCATCAGGCAGCCTTATGAAAATGATACTCTCAAGAATAATGATCACCACTACTCTAAAGGTCATTGTGAAGATTTAAAGAAGAGAATTATGAAAAGCATCTCTTTAAAAATGCAAAGTACTATGTAAATGGGAATAAATATTCTCTTGCATAAATAGAAATATGAAACTCTCTGAAGGTCACCCAGCTAAGCTTGGCTGGGACAAGTGGTCTTTGTCTTGGAATCCAAAGAGTAGTGTTAGGATCTCATGTTGTTTGGACACTCTTTTGCACTGGGGGAAGAAAGAAAGGGAGGGGAGGATATTTCTGTCAGGGAAGGGCCCTTGTCCCCGCACAGAGGTTCTTCAGTCTTCCTCTCTGAAGCTGCGTGAGAACAGGAGCTCAGCCATCAGCTGCTCCAACCTTCTTGTGTGACAGGTGGGGTGAGTGGACCAGGCTGATGTCCTCTGAGCGCTCATCCTGCATCAGGCTCTGTGCTGGCTACTTTACATGTTATATAACTCTTAAAATCACTCCAAGAGAATTTCAGAACTTCTTTGTAATTTTCTTCTTGCTTGAATTTTTAAAATAATAAGTATGTCTCATCCAATAGATCCAAACTTATCAAGATCTAGGTGTTGCTCTTGCCATTTTCACATAAGGAAACAAAGCCTCGAAGAGGTTATGGAACTTGGTTAAGATCATACAGCCAGTAGATATGGAAGTCGGGAATTGGACCCAGCTCTGATCAACTCCAAATTTGACCTTCTCTAATACCCATTTCACCACCAACGAGGGGAAATGAGAACCAGAGGGACAGGTTTTTTGTTTGTTTTTTAAAATTTCCTTTTCCTGTCTACCTTATACTTCCCAGCATGCCCCACCAGAAGGAGCAGGATTTGGGTTTTCTCTCATCTCTACATTCTTGCTACTCCAAGTTGAAGCATCAGCACCACCTGAGAGCTTGTTAGAAATGCAGAATCCTAGTCCTCACCCAGACATATACCTGAGTTTTAAGGAGCTCTCTGGGGATGTGTGTACACACTAAAGTTTGAGAAGCCCTACTCTGTGTTCTCCTCCTCCCCAGGTCCAGCCTCGTGGCTAAGCTTAACAGCAGGTGAGATAGTGGAGAGAATGGTAAGCCTCATGCATTAGACCTAAATTTAAGTACGATGACTCACGTGGTTTCCTGGGTTGCATCAGCTTTTAAAACTTGTCTCCAGGTCTAGCAAAACTATAGAATGGAACATAAAACAGATTTGTGAGCCTGGAGAAAGTAATCAATGGCTCACATTTACAATCCACTGTGAGTTCACGCTGAGAAAAAACTCATTGATTACATTTTCTTTTTATGAAAAGTAGCTAAAAGTTTATTACAATGAAGTGATAGCAGAGAATCTCATGAGATGATAGAATGGAGAGATAGTGTTGAAATGATAGTTGAATTGATTCAAGGCCTGATAAAATGATTACATGGGTGATGTAAAGCTCTCCCTGACACCCAGTCTGGGCTGAAGCCTGTATTGCAGCATGTCTGGGCCCTGTTTCTCACCTTCTCCTGGTCAAAATGATTATTAGTGACTCTGGAAACATGAATGCCATTCTATTGGAATTTATTCCTAGGAACATAATATAGCTACAGTTTATGAAAGATAGCTTGTTCAATAATCAGGCCCATGAGAGGTGTATATAAAGTCATTTCATGGAAGCCTGCAAGCAAACACCAGGACAGAAATATACTTTACCTTGGAGCCAAGCTAGGAAAGTTTCCCCTAATAAACCTCAGTGGTAGTGTGGACTAAGAACAGGTCTGGTCAAGGGCTCCATCTTCAATACAGGTAATTAGGGATCTTTGCACAGAATTTAAAAAATAATAACAATCAATCTGTTTTTTATTATTACCATGCACCACCAATTCTAAATAATGCCAGGGATAAAACACTCCTACCCTTCCCCAAATCTATGTGGGTCTAAGTTCAGAAACTTTGCAATAAACTTCATGTTAGGACATTTTAAAATCTCTCATCCTCTTTTTTATTTTTCTTTTGAGATAAAGTCTCACTTTGTCACCCTCAGTAGAGTGCTCTGACATCATAGCTCACAGCACTCTCAAACTCTTGTGCTTAAGTGATTCCTCTTGCTTCAGTTTCTAGAGTAGCTGGGACCAAATGCACCCACCACAATGCCCAGCTATTTTTTTTTTTTTTCCAGAGACAGGATCTTGCTTTTGCTCTGGCTGCTCTTGAACTCCTGAGCTCAAGCAATCCACCTGCCTTGACTTCTCAGAGTCCTAGGATTACAGGCATATACCAATGTGCCCTGCCTAAAATCACTGAACCTTTAATAAACATTGTATTCCACCTACAAGTTAATTATGAGGACCTTCATTATATCGTCAGCCCCGAATACATTTTCCCATCTATATGCATTCATTTTGAAAATGAGTTCTTTTTTTTTTTTTTTTTTGAGACAGAGTCTCACTATGTTGCCCTTGGTAGAGTGCCCTGGCGTTATAGCTCATAGCAACCTCCAACTGTTGTGCTTGAGTGATTCTCTTGCCTCAGCCTCCCAAGTAGCTGGGCTATAGGTGCCCACCACAGTGTCCAGCTATTTTTTTTTTGTAGTTGTCATTGTTGTTTGGTGGGCCTGGGATGTATTCGATCCCACTAGCTCCAGTGTATGTGGCTAGTGCCCTAGCCGCTTGAGCTATAGGCGTGGAGCCTGTTTTACATTTTAAATACAAATAAAAGTTCCAGGTTATAACCTAGCATAACAGACATTCTTTTTCTTCATCTTTACAAGCACTACTTGTTTCTTTTTTTAAAGAAACAGTCTCACTCCATCACCCTGGGTAGAGTACCCACGGGTACTCACAGCTTACAGTTGTAATAGTCAATATATATGGATAATGAAAGATAATACAGGCCACATTGCAAGCCTCTTGTAATTGTGGAAGTCAAACATGACTTGAGTATTACACATTTAATACAATCTTTTCCTTTCTTAAATTGTATATACATTTTTTTGGCATCTTCCATATTAGAGCAGTCCCAGTGTGGCATTGCTCTCAGTAGACAGGCACGGAGCTACCAGTGACATGCTTGCTTCTAACCCTTCCCTCTCTAGGCCATTTCTCGCTCTCTTCCTTTTCTTTCCTGCCTTGGGTTTGCTTTCCTTGTCTGGGTCCTAAGACCTGAGGAGGGGGCATCTGCCTCTCCTTCCTATTTCTCAGTCTAAGACACACTTTCAAATGTGCAGATGACTCGAAACTTAGCACACCAATATAAAAGATGGCAAAGTAAAAATTCAAAACGATCTTGACAGTTTGGAATGCTACACTGAAAGTAACCAGATAAGGACAAAGGTGAAGACGCCATTTCAAGTTAAACAAGTCAGTTTTGGTGGGTCATGGATATGTTTTTTTATCTTGATTGGAATCATAGTTTTGTGGGTAGTTGCATAGGTAAGGATCTATCAAGTGCACCTTTTAAATATATGAATTATATGTCCATTGTACCTCCATAAAGGTGTCTAGCAAGTGCAATGCTGTATGAACAGAAGGACTTGGCTGCAGCACCTTTGAGAAAATTCAGGAGTTTCTACTGACAATATTTTTAATCTGACTTTAAATTAATGTAAATTTTTCACTAAAGAAACTAGTGGAAGCTCAATGTTGAGATTTGAGAGGTGTAAGTAGCACCACATCTAGATAGTATACTCTGATCTGGGCACCATAATTGTGAAGTGTCAACACCTAGGGTCTCACTTTTGAGTGTCCAGGAGGCAAGATTTGGAGTCATCTTGAGAACCAAATTCACTTGGGTTTTTCAGCAATCTGGTTCCTGATAATCAACTTCAAATTCCTGCAAGAGAATATAATCTTGACTCAAGACAGATGAGAGAAATTTACTGTTTCCCATCTCCAGGCTGTCAGAGATTCCACTAAATGGTCAGGGTTCTACGTAAACCCATATACTCTATTCTGCGGGGACACTCATGACAAATGACCTTAAGCAGAGCATGCCCTCTGTGGCATAGTTATGAGGGCTGTGGATTCTGTGCAATTTCAAGTATGTGAATGTAATTCTGCTCCTCTTCTCTTACTAAGAAAGCTTAAGGGAAGGCAGGTGTAAGAGTAAGGAAGATATTATTAAGGAATAACCTTGAATTTGCTCTAAGTTATAAATAAGTACTGACCTTTCACACCTTAGAGCACTTTAAGATTATTAACAGAGTTTATTAGCAATGTATCTCATAGCAGGTGGGGCCATAGTGGTGTGTTGAGCTGGCCAGCCAGAGGCTGAAACCTGCCTGGACTCTAGGAAGCCCAGGATATAGCTTAAAGAAGCAGCCCATGTAGTCCCCTCAGCTGGCTCTACACTTGTCTCTCCACTTTTTAAGAGGACCACTGGGCCTGGCCTTTGGGCTATTCCTTCAGCCTGACCCCCTAACACTGGCCACTAAATCTTGCTTGATTGCCTTGTTAAATCCACCTTCTTTTGGCTACAGGGAGCTGTTGCAGGCATATCAGAGGCCACAAGAATGGTGTGAGAATTCCAGAAACCATGTTGTACAAGGAATTGTTCTAGAATTTGGGAATATTTATTTATTTATTATTATTATTTTTTGAGACAGAGTCTCACTTTGTGAGAGTGCTGGCCCCTGGTAGAGTGCCATGGCATCATAGCTTACAGCAACCTCAAACTCTTGGGCCTAAGTGATTCTCTTGCCTCAGCCTCCTGAATAGCTGGGACTACAGGTGCCTACCACAATGCCTGACTATTTTTAGAGATGGGGTCATGATCCAGCTCAGGCTAGTCTCGAACTTAGGCAATCTGGCCCACCTCGGCCTCCCAAAAGTACTAGGATTACAGGCGTGAGGCACTGTGCCCACCCGGATTTGGGTATATTTAACTTGGAGAAAGGAAATGAATGGGAAACAAGGCAGTGGTCTTCAAATTCTAGAAGAACTGACCTGACCAGGCTTTCTCTATTGGGCAAGGATCCAGAGGGCCAAATTAGGCAACAGAAATGCATTTTCTGGGGAGGCAAATTCAAACTTAACATGTAAAAGAAGTTTGCAAAATTTGGATTGGCCAACATTGAACTGAGTATTCTTGGGAACAATGAACTCCTTTTCACTGAGAGAATTAGAAAATTCATGGTCAGGGATGGGCAGAGATTTCTGTTCTTGGATGTTCTTTAGAAGTTTCTTCTTCCAGGTTCTAGAATTCTGTAATGCCAAATGACCCTGTTTTCTTATACTTTTGAGATCCCTGTTTAGATTGTCAACTCCAACATGAGCTTACATATTGCTGCCTCCCGGGGAGCTCAGCACTTACCTGCACATCATTGAACTTGCTTTCATCATCTCTTTGCTTCAGTGGTGGGGATTTCTCTTCCCCCACCTTGCAGGCGTGTGTGGTTGGGGACCAAAGATACAGGACCACATCAGATTGCACTCACTCTGCTTCTCAGGTTGTCTTGAAGACCTTTCCTCTGTGGCCTGCTCTGTTTGAATGACAGATTTAACATGGGGGACTTGTAGCTCTCTAATGGGAACACTGGGAGGCCAGAAACACAGGTAAGGAGTTTCATCTTCCTCCATCTCTCTCCTTCACTCACGGAATGGGTATACATTATTCCTCCTCATCACTTCCAGTCTCTCTGAGCTGGAGAATACATCTGATGGCATTAGTGACATCAGTAACCTTGTCATTCTTACTGTTATAAAACACAGATAACGGGGACACATATCACAGCACGTAGATATTGTTTCATGTATACCACTACCATGCTTCTTGTCTCGTCATATAGGAGATAATTACAATTTGATGTTCTTTAGGAAGGAGACATTATATTTCAGCAATGAGAAGGAATGTCACACAAAATGCCCCCTCCCATGACACAGTGCTGATGACCTGTGACTTTTTGGCCAGGGGACCATACAGAATTTCAATGCATTCCATTGGCCTGGAAGACTTCCTGTGTTCCTCAGATGTCTTCCTCAATGTGTTCAAAGAATACCTTGTGCTCTCCTATCATATCTTGTTACAGTACATGGTGACTGCAAGTTCAATACTTTCTCTGGTAATCTATGGCGTCCCAGGCCCAACACACATCATGAAATTTCTCTTGCCTGAATTAAATTGAAGGGTTTTTATGCAGAGGGCAGTTGAGTCCCCCACATTGGGGTCACTTGAAATTATCTGCTAAAGCAATAGTTAGAGTGGAAGAGGTCTTGGGAATTCCAAGTTCCTCATTTTGAAAAGCGGGAATCTGAAGGCTAGAAAGACAAGGACTGGCCCATTGAGCCTGTACCAGAACCTAGGCCTCCCACTGGCTGGCATGGTGCCCTTTCCACTGTGCCCCAATGTCGGTGCCATTGAGGCGCCCCATTTTTTCTTGTCAGTGCCGCTTTGCCATGCCATCAGTGCACACAGGAACCAGCCAGGACACAGATTGGAAGTACAATGCTCGTAAGAGGTGGACTTCCCAAAGGTGCAGGGAAGCCCGGAGTAACCTCTGCCGTGGCCTCTTACTGAAACATTATACAACGGGTGTGGGAAGCCCACGTATGAGGATCACATGCTTAATGGTTGCTATGTGTTCTTTTCCTACGGGCTTAACTCCTACCCTGATGCATCAGGAATGTTCAAGGTATAACATCTGCTTGCTAACCAGCCACTGATCTTATCTCATTTATGTTTGCAGTTGCTTGAGGGCCTGTCTCTGGGCTAAAAACATCTCCATGCCAGCCAGGAGATTGTCCTGCTCCCAGTGGCCTCCTTCAAGAACCAGTGACCGCTCCTATTAGCATGGTGCTCCATCTTCTACACCCCGATCACGTGCCTTCTCTTTATTTCCAGCCTTGTTAATTTTGTGTGCCACACCTGCTTCAAGAGGCAGGAGAAGCTCCATCGCTGCGGCCAGTGCAAGTTTGCCCATTACTGTGACCGCACCTGCCAGAAGGATGCTTGGCTGAACCACAAGAATGAGTGTTCGGCCATCAAGAGATACGGAAAGGTGCCCAATGAGAACATCAGGTCAGACCAGGGCCCAGGGTGGTGCTTGGGATTCCTAAATGTCAGGTTGGGGGTGGTGGCAGTGACAGCATTTCTAGGCCTAAGAAAGCCAGGCTGACTGCAAATCCAAAAAGAGCCTTTAAGAGACTGGATCTGGTCATTTCTGTTTATACCCTCCAGTTCACAGCAGTGGTCCCAAACTGTGGCTGCTGGCTGAAGCCGTCCTGCTGACTCCTCCTGTTTGGCTCTCCAATGTTTAGTATTTTAAAATTGATCCACTTAGGTTTCAAAATGGGGAAATTTCACTTAAAAAAAATCAGGATTTTTGGCTTCTTTTGAAAAAGAAATCTGAAGATCTGGCAAGATGAGCCAGAAGTATGGGTGAAGTTAGGGTGACGTATGCCCCCTTTCTCACACTTAAGGCTTTGTGTTCTTCAGGTCCCCTCCTGTCTCTTTGTGCTCTCTCTCCTCCCCAGAGCCCTCTGGCTCCTGCCAGGCCAGGGCCATCCCTTTGTTGTGGCTGTGGCAGCCTCTGGCCCTTTGCTCACACTGTTTCCCCACCTTGACTGCCTTCTCCACCTCTGTCTACCCCAAAATTAAGAATACAAATACATTAACTCATGACATAGACATCCATTCCCTCATTTTTTTTCCCTGAATACCTCTGGTGGTCAACATAGCAAGGAATAGTTGTCCGTCCTTTAGGGACAGGAAAGTCAAGTGACTTACCCAGAGTCATGCAGTAAGGCGTGGAAACAGGTCAACTCCTTTGCTCCTTATCCAGTGTTCATCCCAGGAAGCCACACTGTTGGGAGATAGATACCCAGGCTGCTGCACCTCTCTGAGTCCCCAGACCCCATGAGACCTATCTCCTGCCCACCCCTCTGCCTTTATTTAATCTCTAGTTCTTGCTCCCATGCTCCAGCCACCCTAGTCTTCTTGCTGTTTCTCCATCTTGCTGAGCTCTTTCGTTTTTCAGGGCCTCTGTGCTCCCTGCTCTGTCTACCTGAAGTGCTCTCTCTTGCAGAGCCGCTCCGCCTGTCCCTTCCAGTTGCTGCCCAAATGCACCTCCTCTTGATACCTCCCCAGGTGACCTCAGTTTCTCCTTCCCTATCCCCTCTCTATCATGTGACCTTATTTTATTTTCTGCATAGCACTTAACTGCTTAAAATGATCTTGTTTACTATGTCTTACCTGTTATAAGAAGCATCATGGTAGAAGAAGTTCTATCTACATAGTTTAAAATTATTATCTTGGGCCCAACACTGTGTCTGGAATGCATTAGGCAACCAGTAAATGTTTGCCAAATGAATGAATGAATGAATGAATGCAGCAATGGGCTGCCTGACGCTGTTCTCTCCGCAGGCTGGCAGCCCGCATCATGTGGCGGGTGGAGAGAGAGGGCACCGGGCTCACAGAGGGCTGCCTGGTCTCCGTGGATGACTTGCAGAACCATGTGGAGCACTTTGGGGAGGAGGAGCAGAAGGAGCTGCGGGTAGACGTGGACACGTTCTTGCAGTACTGGCCGCCCCAGAGCCAGCCGTTCAGCATTCAGTACATCTCGCACATCTTCGGAGTGGTAGGGCCTGGATCCCTCCCCCACCCTCCCTGTCTTTCTCCTTCTTTATTCCCTCCTCCTCCTTTGGGAGGGTGGGGCCTTGTGGAGGTGAATAGCTCTAAGGGTGAAGCCCCATCTGCCCTGGAGGGTGACTTCTATTTCTATAAAGACCATGTTTCCCCAGGCAGCCGGAGGCTCTGGGGATGTCTGCCCTCAATTTAGCAGAAGTAGCAGAATCACCTACTGCTTCTCCCATTTAGGGCCAGGCCCTTATATGACTCAAGTAAGAAAATCCAGAAATTCTAGAAAGTAAGATTCCTCTTAAAGGAGGGATGTTATTCAATAAGCTGGATTTGTCCAACTAAGCAATTTCCAGAAGCTGCCAGGCCAGATTTGGGAGGGGAGGCCAAACAATAACTGAAGGGGAACAGAATCTTAAATGAAGACCTCTCACCTCATATTGTTTTTCTGGCCTTGTCTACTATGGAATCATTCCTGCTCTATTTGAAATTGGCATCCTGCATATAAACTTTTGCTTATTTATCATTTCTGGATTATAGATGTGGATGGTAATTTACCTCCTTGCTTATCTGTACTTTCTAAATTTTCTCCTCTTCATGTTGAAAATGAAGACTCCTGCTCACCTTCCCTTCTTGCCTACCATTTGCTTTGGAAATCTTTCCCCAGGTTTGCCAGGCAGGAATGATGTAGAATAGTGGGCGTGGGGTGGGGTGGGAGTAAGGCAGGGAGAGGGGAGTCAGGGCTTGGTAGGGGAAGCACCAGAGCTGGGGGAGGCCACAAGAGTCCATGAGGTGGGGTCGGGAGCCTGGTGGATCAGGAGCCCCAGGCCCCAGGCTGTGAGGTAGACATCTCCTGTCTGGTAGGCCAGGCCCCTATGTGGTGATGGTGAGCAGGCTGGTGAAGGAGGTTGTTGTCATAGCAATAGCAGCACGCCCATACTCAGCATCTCTCCAGTCTTTCCCCTTTGGGAAGAGAGATTGTGGAGGCTTGGTACATCTAAAATCTGTAAGCTGGGCCAATAGGCTGGAGACCCAGGGAAGAGTTGCATTTTGAGTCCAAAGGCTGTCTGCTGGCAGAATTCCTTCATGGTCAAGGTCTTCAGCTGATTGAATGATGAGGCCCACTCACATTATGGAGGGCACTTTGCTTTACTCAAAGGTCACTAATTTAAATGTTAATCTCATGCAAAGAACACTTCCACAGAAACACACAGAATAAGTTTGACTAACTATTTGGGCACCACGACCCAGCCATGTAGCTCATAAAATTAACCATCACGGCTTCCCATATATTATTTCGTGTAATTTTACAATATGCTTCTACTCTTAATTGTTATACTGGATAGCCTTGGGGTGAATTGGTGTGTTGGACCAATCGTGAGCATCTTTAAGGGGTCTGGAGACTAGGACCATGGATTAGAGCCGAAAGGATCCTTAGAGCTCATCTAATACAACTTATTAAACCTACAGATGGGTAAACCAGGACTCAGAGAAGTCCAAATACCAAAAGTTAGAGCAGAAAAGATTCTTAGAGCTCATCTAGTCTAACTTATTAAACCTATAGATGGGAAAACCAGGACTCAGAGAAGAAAGAGATTTGCCCAAAGTAACACAGCCTGTTAGTGGTACTCGCAGACTTAATGTCATGAACTTGCTAAATGTCCAAAGAGAATAAATGGAGAAAGTGCATTCTCCTCATCCACAACAAATAGCCATGTAAGTGCCTAAATTCATACTGTATTAGGGTATGTATTTACATATAGAGTAGACATTTGTGTGCAGTTGTTAATGTCTTCTAGTTATTTTTATTCATATGCATTCTTCATACCATGAGAGCAGATATTTGAAATCTGTTTCTATAAAGAATAACTTACTTTTAAGAAAAAGGAAATCAACTGAATACCACATTAGTAATAATCAACTTGATTTGTCTTGCATAGCAGAGATAGGTATTAAATATGACATTTGTTAGATTTTTAAATTGTGAATAGGGAGTATAAAACTACCCCTGAGACACAAAATAACTCAGAGGAGATGGTGATGTCAATTTTAATTTATGAAGGGGTGCAGGCAATTAGGTGGGGGAGAGAGAAGCGCACACACACACACAGAGCAGGGCATGAAGAGAGAAATCATGATGGGTACTGAGGGACAGCCACGTCAGACCCAGATACAGAAAAAGGAGGGGAGTATTTCTTCTTTGTCCCTTTTATAATACAAACACTAAAACTTGCAAGCTGGCTCAGCGTCCATAGCGTGGTGGTTACAGTGCCAGCCACATACAAAAGGTGGTAGGTTCGAGCCCGGCCTGCGCCTGCTAAACAATGACAACTAGAATAAAAAAAAAAAATAGCCAGGCCTTGTGGTAGGTGCCTATAGTCCCAGCTACTTGGGAGGCTGAGGCAAGAGAATCATTTAAGCCCAAGAGTTTGAGGTTGTTGTGAGCTATGATGCCACCATGGCACTCTACCCAGGGTGACATAGTCAGACTCTGTCTTGAAAAAACAAACAAAAACCAAAAAAAAAAACCTTGCAAGCTAAGATTGCGATTTTTGCAGAAATGGGACTCACCCATGGTACTAATCTCATGGGTCATTTGGAAGTTACACAGAAACAGGGGACTAATTGTTTTGTTTCCACACTCTCTGAGGATCTCCAGGGTGAGACTGGGTCTTCTGTCATCTTAAAGTCCTTTAAAACTGCTAGGATGGTGTTCTGTGCCTCCCTAGACTGTGACTGTGGACTGACTCTTATCTTTTCCTGTGAGTAGATTAACTGCAACGGTTTCACTCTCAGTGATCAGAGAGGCCTGCAGGCTGTGGGCGTGGGCATCTTCCCCAACCTGGGCCTGGTGAACCATGACTGCTGGCCCAACTGCACTGTCATATTTAACAATGGCAAGTAAGTATGTCTTTAACTGGGGGTGTATGGTGGGC
>NW_003852542.1:1264750-1269305 GCF_000181295.1 Otolemur garnettii | reverse complement strand
GGATGGTAAGCCTCTAACTACTATTTTAAAACTTGAAGCCTGGGATTATCTACCTAGCGGTCATTGCAGAATGACATTGACTTAGAAGAGGTATGGCAGGAGCAAAGTCCAAGCAGCAGTCAGGAGGCACACTCCAAGGGGTTGACCCAAATCAAATTTAATGAAGGGATAATTTATAGAAGTGTGGGCAGGGTATAAGAAAGTGACAAATAAGGTTAAGGTGCCCAGGGTCTAATAATACATGAAACCATTACCACTCCTATATCTCGAGGAGCAAGGGAAGGAAGCACTGTTCCTGCAGCAGGTGACAGCTGGAGGATGTAGAGGGGACCCTTCAACATCTTGGCTGAGACTAATAGCTGAACTCATCACTGTTTAAACGATGGAGTGGCGGAGAGGAAGCTAGTGACTAAAGACCCCAACCTCTCATTCCTCCCACCTTCTCATCGCCTCCTATTGGCCAAACTCCAACCAGAAGCCAGAGAGCAAAGGAACCAGGGGAGCAGCCCTCAAAGCTTATCCTTCTGCCCCCAGGAGGGCACAGATCAAGGACATAAGGGCCAAGAATGGATCTTGGGGGTGTGGCACAAATGGAGAAAAATCAGCAAGCAGGATGAACCCCTGGTTGTCTGCAGCTCAGGCTGGGGAGACGTGGGGGAATGAGGCTTGAGCAATATTAATTGCTTTGGCTCTTGGAGATGAGCTATCATGACAGATGCAAGTCGACTCTGAGCCATCAGTAACAAGCAAGTTTACCCTCAAAACTTCCTGGAAGCCAAAGACAATGGTTTCTGGTTCTCAGCTGAGTACCAAGCATAAGCTTTAAAATAGCAAAGACTCTGATTTCCTTTTTCCTTCCTATTTCTGAAATCAGGCTCTTAAGCAATTGAGAAAGTCTCTCAAGATGGGAAAGTTTATTTTGGACCTAGATGATAATCTTTTCTTAGCATTTGTGTTTTGCTTTCTGAGCCTCTTGGGGTCACTGGCCTGGATCTCCTGGAATCCTTTCTAGAGGGCGGTTGTCCAAACTTAACCTGCTTGCCAGAGGATCAAATTTAGCCACATATGGGGCAAAGCTTTATAGATGGTCCTTCCCTAAGTGTGAAGGTCCGGGGCTCTTCTTGTCAGTAGGTGTAACTACTCCAGAAGCCTAGGAACTCTTTTTTTCAGATCATCTTTGGTGTTTGCTCTGGCTTCCTTGCATCTACTAATGTCTAGTATCCACATTTTATCCAGGCTTCTTGGCTTTTGTGCAAGGGGAAGTTGGCTTTGAAGGTATTGCCTAGCTGCCTGCCATAGTGGAAAGAACCCTGGACACGGGGTTAGGGATCAGTTCTGAACCCGGCCATTTTTACTTACTACCTATATGACCCAACCAATCCCTAACCAAAGTTGAAATTCTTCCCAAGAGAGACATCCAAGAGGCAACATTTATTTGCCCAGGATGCTTGTTAGTGGGATAACAATAACAACATCTGTTAATTTTTTAGATACATCATCTCATGAAAGCCCAGGGAACAAAAGTAATTTGCTTAAGGCTGAAAATTCAGTGCTCTTTCTACTATACCAGGCTTCGTCTTGGCCAGTGAGAGCAACTACAAGGGGCTGGGATAAAGGTTGCTGTGATAGCCAAAGCTTTGATCGTGTAACTCAGAATGCTGTGTACCCTTCCTAGCCACGCTGGATCGGCCAATGGTAATGATTTCCATTTGGGTGTCTATTTTGTCTTTCAGTCATGAGGCAGTGAAAGCCATGTTTCACACCCAGATGAGGTGGGTCAGTCCTTCCAAGAATCCCTGCTCCTCTGACCCATCTCCCTCACTTGCTTGGTTTGCTGGGGCCCATCCCCAAGACTCCTTGGCTGCCATGGGTCCGTAATGTCTTTCTGCACCCCAGTGTCTCCTTTTCACTGAATGACATATTTTTAATGCTTTTATATTAACCATTTATTCCTCATCCATACGCCACCTGCCTTGCCTTTGCTTTATTTTCCTTCCTTTCTTCCCCCCATCACCCCTCATGTGCTCTGCTCCTCCAACTTCAAAGCATGAACCCTTCTAGTCTATACCATCTTAGCGGAAGCTTGCAGTGTCCCCTAAACTTGCTTACCATGAAATGAGAACTGTCAGTACCACTGACCTGCTGAAGAACTGGGTCTGCTTGTAAGCCCTGACTTCCCATCGGACGTGTGAGAAGAGAGCGTCCTTACTGTGATATTTTGATAAATATTTAGGCATAGTGTTCTGTTTACCACTTCTGGCTAATTATGAATTAGTGGTTTAGGTTAAATTTTACTTTTCATGTTTTTTTCTTTTTTTTTAAAGACTCTCACTATGTCACCCTTGGTAGGGTGCTGTGGCATCATAGCTCACAGCAACCTCAAACTCTTGGGCTTAAGCAATTCTCTTGCCTCAGCCTCCAAAGTACTTGGGACTACAGGCATCTGCCACAATGCCTGGCTATTTTTTCTTGTAGTTGTCTTTGTTGTTTAGCAGGCCTGGGCCGAGTTCGAACCTGACAGCCTTGGTGTATGTGGCTGGTGCCTTAACCATTGTGCCATAGCTGCTAAGCCACTTTTTGTGTTTTTTAATGACAACCCACTGGACCTAATGGGTCTTTTTCTTAGGTTGGGAAGGTCCTCAAAATGGCCTTTGGATTAAGAATAAAATGCTGTTTGGGAGTTTGGGCTTTGGAAAGTGGCTGGTGTATATGAGCTGCGTTACTGTGCATTGCACGTGACTGTAGCTTGGGTTCCATATCAGTAGAGCCAAGTCAAGAGGAGAGCGTCTTCAGGGTTCTAAGTCTCTGTGCGAAATACTCAAATAACTTGCCTGCTTGTGGCTCTGTTAGTTGGACTATAGAACTACAGAGTGTTGGGGATGGAGGCCATCAGGGCTTCAGGGCAGGTAAGAGATTTGTCCACGGAGGCTGGTTGGAGGAAGGGCTGAGGCTAAACCCCTCATCTCCTGACTCCCACGGTGAGATCATTCCATGTTGTTCACCATTCTCTCTCCTCCAAACCCACAGTTCCAAGTAAGGTAAAATGGGGTGGACATATGGGTATATGCATTTTTTCATATTTAAGTGACATTAACATTATTTGGCTTTGAATTCTCTAATACTATTGAAATAATCTAAGGTACCCTGAGATCATGTAAGAATTGGCATAACCCTGATGGGAAGCAAAGTTACTAGAACCCATTTGGTCCCTGAGTCACTGTAGACTTAGGATGTGTCACTACAGTGAGCTGCCTCTGTAGGGGGCTAGTAGCAGCAGAATTGGTCACTTATCCCTCAGGGCCAGACACCAGAGATTCATACTCCACATTGGCTCAGGAGTTGCTCACATGGAGCTATTTAGGATATTTCGTGGAGTCCTAGAAAGCAAGGGCCTTCCCTGTGTATCACGCGGGTATGACGTGGGGACTGTGAGTGGCACTTGTATTCTAATACTGATGGTTGCCACAGTGCTGTGGGACCCTGGGGGGGAAGTTGCTTCCCTCTCTTGCATCAACATCATGATTTATGAAATGAGGGTCTCCCCTTAGAAACATGTTAGGGTCTCTAAGCAGAGCTGTGAGCAGAATCACCCAGTCTTCCTCTCCAGCTTGACTTCCATCACTTCAGCAATCACTGCTGCTGAAAATTGGGTTGGGGAAGAAAGGACAAAAGGAATAAGAGGTGAGTAGGCCCTTAGGTTTCACCAGGCTCAGCATCTAGATATATCCCACTTTGAGAGAAGGTTTATTATCCTTAAGTCCTCATTTCAGATGTCTGGACATGCATCTCACTGCTATTCGGCAGTTGCTCCCTTGGTCATCATCTTGGAGTATGTGGAAGGGGCTGTCATGACTGGGACCCTCCTAGGGTGCTGGAATCTCATCCTGCCTTTTGCATGGTGTCTGGGCTTTTCTGGGAGGTAAAAGAACCACAGATCTCTGTGCAGATTTTCTCCCCAGCCCTTTACATCCTACTACTTGCTGTCTGGATGATGGTTTCCTCTGGGCTGTGAGGCCCCAGAATCCTAGAGAGATACAGGAGCATGCTTAAGGCCTAGCTTACAGGCCCCATCACACCTTTTTTGTAGCTCTCTTTTTGTGGAGGAGTGTACATGGCTGAGAGGCCCATGGGCTAGCCACCTATTTGGCTCAGCTAAATGTCCATTCTTCAGTGGGTTTTTCCATTCTTCAGCCCCCTTCAGTATCTATTACATGGCAAGGTGGGTAGTAGTGTAGGTGATTAAAAGGTCAGGTCTAGGCAGGAAGGAATTTGAAATGCCAGCTCCTCTTGCTAACCACGTTCAACCAATAAGCCATGTTTCCTAAGAGGTACA
Organism: Otolemur garnettii; assembly: GCF_000181295.1. NCBI lineage: Eukaryota > Metazoa > Chordata > Mammalia > Primates > Galagidae > Otolemur > Otolemur garnettii. Next base: position 1,264,972 of record NW_003852542.1, on the reverse strand, counting down.
AAAATCAACAATGCAGAAGGCTAACAGAGCCAGCTTTTGTTTATTTGCCTTCACTGATCTCCAGTGGCCATAAGTCTCCTCACATAACACAGGCCTGAGCCATTGGACTGAAGGTTAAGGTAAGAGGGAGCTTAAAGTTGGACATAAGAGGCTTGGTGCCTGTGGCTCAAGTGGCTAAGGCGCCAGCCACATACACATGAGGTGGTGGGTTCAAATCCAGCC
>NW_003852542.1:1263286-1263946 GCF_000181295.1 Otolemur garnettii | reverse complement strand
ATCACATTCCCCTTTTGAGAGGAATGGGAGTTTTCTCAGAGTGCTCATAGTTTCTGTCCTAGAGATTGGACTTCATGAAACCTTGGAGGGCATGATTCCCATTTTCATAGGCCTTGATTTTACACTCATTTTTTTTTCATCCTGTTCCAGAATTGAGCTCCGGGCCCTGGGCAAGATCTCAGAAGGAGAGGAGCTGACTGTGTCCTACATTGACTTCCTCAATGTCACTGAAGAGCGCAGGAAGCAGCTGAAGAAGCAGTACTACTTTGACTGCGCGTGTGAGCACTGTCAGAAGAAGCTGAAGGACGACCTCTTCCTGGCAGTGAAAGACAACCCCAAGGTATTTACAGCCCCACTTCTGGGAGCGCTGTCTTCTTCAGGAGCCAGTCATGGGTGGTTTTGTGCCCCTGTCTACACCTCCCCAGTGACAGCCTGCAAACCCTGGGGAGGTGGCATGCAGTGGTGGACAGAGCACTTCGGGTAGGTCCCAGGCTGTGTCCCAGCACCACCACTTGGCAGGTGTTTGGGGAAGTGGCTCCATTTTCTCAACCATAAAATAGGGATGATGGCCCCACTTCAGGTTGTTATAAGGATTAAGCAAGATGATTTTGCTGGCCTGGTGTGGTGGCTCATGCCTCCTGTAATTCCAGCACTCTGGGA
>NW_003852542.1:1260991-1262466 GCF_000181295.1 Otolemur garnettii | reverse complement strand
GCCCTTTCATAAGGAGGACAGATAAAGAGACTCGGGAACTAAGGGGCTAGGAATGCAAACATGTGAAGAAGGTGACCAGCCAGGGGAGCCTGAATCCTTGCCTGCAACACCCCCTCTCCCCGAGAATGCCAGGCACTGGCTATGCACTGGCGTGGGGAAGCAGCCTTCTCCCGGAGGCCTGACAGAGAGACCCTTTGTAATTGCCTGTGGTCAGGGCTGGAAAATCACACATAGGACACGTAGGTTTTTTTTTTTTTTTTTTTTTTATCAAGGAACCAGACTCTTTAGGGGAGGTTATTGAGCATTTGCGTATAACAACAGTCCTTTGTGCGCACAGCTATTGGGAAGGCTGAGGCAGGAGGATCGCTTGAGCTCAGGAGTTTGGGAATTCAGCCTGGGCAACATAGCAAGACCTCATCTCTAAGAAAACACAAATATCCAAATATACTTCTAAATTAACATCTGTATCCTACGTGTGGGCAGAAATTTGGCTCTGGTTAGAGCAAAGGCTATAAGAAAAACTGACTCCTTAGTACAGATGGGGTGGCCCCCTCAACCACTTTCATTGCTCAATGGTGTTGGTGCAGTGCTCAGATAATATTGTTCCCTCACCTGACTCATTTCTCCCTTTCATCCTCTGCCTATTCTAGATTTTTTTTTGCCCGTAACTTATTTTTATTTCTAGTATATAATATTTTCCCCCTTTCACCAAGAAATTTTACTTCCAGGACTTTACCCTGTAGAATTTTACTTCTAGGACATCTTTTACATGTGCACAAAGATACGTAGTACCTGTACAAAGCACTGCTGGGAACAACAAAATATTGAATGAAACCAAATAATTACCAATAGGGAAATATTTAAATAAAGGAAATATGTGAAACTGTTAAACTGAATGAGGTAGATTTTCATGTACACAGATGTGGAATGAGCTCTATTTCTTTCTTTCTCTCTCTCTTTCTTTTTTTAAGAGAGAGAGTCTCACTTTGTTGTTGCCCTCTGTAGAGTGCTATAGTGTCACAGCTCACAGCAACCTCCAGCTCCTGGGTCCAGGCAATTCTCTTGCCTCAGCCTCCTGAGTAGCCAGGACCACAGGAGCCTGCTACAACACCTGGCTATTTTTTGTTGCAGTTTGGCTGAGGCTGGGTTTGAACCCGCCACCCTTGGTATATGGGGCCAGTGCCCTACTCACTGAGCCATAGGCACCAGCCAGTGAGCTCCATTTCTTAAGAGAAAAGAGGCTTGGTATCTGTAGCACACTGGTTACAGCACCAGCCACATACACTGAAGGTGGTGGGTTCGAATTTGACCCAGGCCAAATAAAGAGCTACAACAACAAAAAAAATAGCTGGGCATTGTGGCGGGAGCCTGTAGTTCCAGTTACTTGGGAGGCTGAGGCAAGAGAATTGCTTAAGCCCAAGAGTTGGAGGTTGCTGTGAGCTGTGACAGCATAGCACTCTACCAAGGGTGACATA
>NW_003852542.1:1259173-1260889 GCF_000181295.1 Otolemur garnettii | reverse complement strand
AGGCCATGATAATGTAGTAGAAAGAATAGTAGAAAAAGAATTAGGAGGCCTGTGTCTAGTTCTGGCTATGACCCTTAAATGTCTGAGCTTGGGTAAATCTTTTCCTTTTGGACCTCAGTTTCCTTATCTGTAAAATGGGAAGCTGAATTATGAACTGTTCCTTCAAGCTGGACTGTCTACAATGTCATCACAGTTGTTTTCTTCTCTTTCTTTTCCTTATAATGCTTTATCCCAGCCTTGTTAGCACCCCACCTCACTACTTAGCCTCAGACCTTTAATTGGCATCAAAATGTTTTCTAGGTCCTTTAATTCATACTTGTATGTGTAAATCTATATAGAAATAAAAACCAAATGTTTCTTTAATGAGACTATAACATCCCAACTTCTAACATTTCCCTCAATTATACTGGACTGCTTAGATTTTTCTTTTTCTCTCTCCAGCCTTTACCCAGGAGTTTTACAATATGAACATGTCAAGTTTTCAGGGTTGAGGAACCAACAACCCTCTTAGTCCCCCTCTCTCCCTTTCCGGCTTCTTCTCCTCTGGCTTCTCCTCCTCCCCAGGCTCTACCCAGCCCCAGTTCCTCCCCTTCTTTATCTCCTCTTTCTTCCTTGCTTTGTAATTATTTCAATGCTTTTGGAAAGGGCAGCCTTTCACTTCCAGAGTTCCTTAAATCCTGTCTGCAAATCAGAAGGTTCCTGCCTTTACTCTAAAAAGTGGAGCCAAGTGCAACAGCTTCATTTGCTTTCTCAGAATAGATTTATCACATGTTGCACCTATTAAGTGACAACCTTTCTGTCAGGTTGTTTTGGGAATCTTGGAAGTTGCCCCCTTTAAAAACCATTTATTAACTTCCAGCGTTTAAAGTGACCTTTCCTTCCCTTATCAAACTGAGCAAGATTTTTTATTAATACTTAACTGATATTCTTCAGATCTACCCTGTAAGCTACTGATTAATCTAGAAGATTCACTAAAAAGTTTGAGTTTTAAAGGTTATGAAACTTACAGTACAATAGAGAACTAGTGTTCATAAACTAGACTTGGGCAATAAGCTACGGATGAAACAGGTTTGACAGATTGTTGGTATACCTCTGGACCGCCAGTCATAGAACTCTGCACAACAGGGTAGTGCACTTGATTCGGATGGGCTTAGGAAAGCAGGCACACACTGAAATGGCTTGTCTGGAATAAGGACATGACTTGAGTTAACAGAAGGCTAAACACCACTGGAAGGCAGCCAGAAGCCAGAAATCTCAGCCAAAGCAAAGGTTAAGGCAAAGGTTAAGCCAGGAGTGAGACCTGCAAAGCCAAAGTCAGAGCACTGATGGGTGCATCTATTGTTGGGGTCAGGCCATGGGATAAGTACAGGTAGACACACAGAATTCCAGGGAGGCCAGATACAGAGGGTATGAAAGCAAGGGTAATCAAAATCACAGGGATAGCTAAGAACTATAGCAGAAGCCAGAGCAGGTAGGGTGGGAAGAACAACAAATATAATATCCCTTTCCTTAGGAGATCCTGACCCTGAAGCAAGTTGTCCCAGCCAGAGGTTCTCACACTATAAGGTGGAGATCCATCACAGAACTGGCCCAGGGCAGCTGGGAGACTCAGGGAAGATGATCTCCATCTGCACAGGGGGATATAATTTCACTGGAACAAATGCCTGTTCTTCTGTTACCTTTTGGTAGTTTACTGAGGGTGACCTCACAAAACAA
>NW_003852542.1:1255743-1258577 GCF_000181295.1 Otolemur garnettii | reverse complement strand
TATCATTGTTGATGGCCAGTGTCTATGTTCTGATTGGTCAGTTTGTTTCCAATACTGGTCATTCAAATATCATCCCTGTATAGATGCATAGGACAATGTTCCCTTAGACACTAACTGTGATATTTGGGTGGGTCCTGGGGATTCCTATTTTTTTCTCTATACTTTTTTGTATTGTTTTAATTTTTCACAACTTGCATATGTCAATTTTACAGTCAGAATAAACAATAAAGTGATTTTCACTTTGGAAAAATTTATACAATATTTTCTTAAGCAAAAATAGTTTCAGAAAAGAACTTGTGATAGGAATAAGACTAGCAAGTAAACTTCTCCTTTGGACTTTGAGAAATGTGGCAACTTTTCTTCAAAAATATGTTTTCAAGGGAACAGGTTTTTTTTTTTGCAGGGGGGACAGAGTCTCACTGTGTTGCTCTTGGGAGAGTGCTGTGGTGTCAGCTCACAGCAACCTCAAACTCTCGGGCTTAAGTAATTCTCTTGCCTCAGCCTCCCAAGTAGCTGGGACTACAGGCACCAGCCACAATGCCTGGCTATTTTTTGTTGTTGTTGCCGTTGTCACTGTTGTTTTAGATGGTCTGGGCTGGGTGTGAACCTGCCAGCCTTGGTGTAAGTGGCTGGCACCCTACTCACTGAGCTACAGGCACCGCCAAGGAATGGATTCTTAATTATGATACTTCTTTGCCTCAGATATCAAAACCTTGGGGTTTTCTTGTTTGTTTGTTTGACAAGATCACTAGGCTGTTTAGGCAAATGCAGTGAGGTCTAGTTTCCACAGAGACAGCTGACAATTTTTTCCTAATATCCTTTTTGTCAAGACAAGGAAATATGGGCTAGAATTCAGGGATACTCAAACTTTTTAAAACAGGGAGCCAGTTCACTGTCCCTCAGACCATTGGAGGGCTGGACTGTGGGCCCCAGGTTGAGTCGGCTGCTAAGCAGGACAGACAGCAGCGGCAAAAACACCTGGTGGGCTGGATAAATGTCCTAGGCGGACTGCATGTGGCCTGCAGGCCTTAGTTTGAGGATGCCTGGAGATGCTAAGACATTTAGAGGATGTGAATAATCATAATCACAAGGGCCCTTCTTTCTGAACTCCAGGGGCAAGCTCAAGTATGATTTTTGGGTCAAGTTCTTGGGCTCTGTCTTTAGCTCTGTGCTGAAGTCATTTAAATCAATGACTTTGGAAGACAGAAAATGCAAGGGCATACCTGTGGAGTATGTGGTTGACTTTAAGCAAAGAGGAAGATTGGCAAACATTTTTAAGTGATAGAATCCAAATGCTAGAGAAAATACAACAGGGGTCAATGTCAAGTTCTGGTCTGGGTCCAAAGGCCCTGCAATGAGGTTAGGAAGATGGGGGAAAATTGTCTGGCAGGAAGGCTCAGGGACTTGGTTCATAGAAGATACATCGTGAGTCAGGTGGGGGAGGTGGAGAAGTGACGGGGACCTTGGATAGCCTTTACAGAAGGAGGCACTCAGAATGAGGACGACATTAATCTCGCAGGACAACAAGTGTCAAAGATGGCTGCTATTCAAAGGTAGAGTGGGCTGCTCGTGAAGGGGTCTCAGCTCAATGTCTCTTCCTGTCGCAGCCCTCTCAGGAAGTGGTGAAGGAGATGATACAGTTCTCCAAGGAGACACTGGACAAAATAGCCAAGGCTCGCTCTGAGGGTTTGTACCATGAGGTAAGAATTCACTTTTTATAGAGGAGGGGGGTAAAGAGAAGGGCAAAACTATTCTCTAGTAAGGGAGGGCAATGGGGTGAGGATGGGGAGGCTGCCAAGCAGGGTGCTTTTCTGGAAGCTGTCCTTTGTTTGAGATCTTGATTCTTCTTGCCTTTAAACTGAACTTCAGCACCATTAGGTGTGTGTTCTCAGTGACTGTGTAACCCACTGAAATTGGGTTTGAGGAGAGCAAAGGCGGGGGGGCATGTCCCTGGGGAATCTGTAATATGTGACCCTGGCATCAGAGTTGGGGTGAGGAGATGGTAGAAGGACAACCTGGCAGTGGCTTGCCTGCTTCCCCATAACTCTCCCACCTTAGCAATAGTGTGGCATGTGCAGGCCACAGTATTCACAGAGCATTTGACCTTGGGTCTTGAAGCACCTGGGATTCTCAACTGTCTCTACATAAGATTCACCTTTGAAAAATCCTGATGCCCAGACCTCCATTCAGGACAGTTTCACCAGAATCCCTGGGGGTGGGACTCAGACATAAAAATTTTTAAAGATAAGTGATTTCAATGTGTAGCCAAGGTTGAACCCCACTGCCAAACACTGGCAAAGCATTTGCATTGAATTAACCCAAGAAAATTGTTGGAAATACTGATACCTGATCTCATTCCCTAAGATGTGTTTCATCCAATCTGCAACAGAATATATCATCACAAATCAGTATTAAGCAACAGAGGGTATAGCCAAGTTTGGATGCCACTAGGGCAGCTGTCCCCAACCTTTTTGGCACTAGGGACTAGTTCCATGAAAAACATTTTTTTCCATGGACTGGGGGGAGAGAATGATTTCAGAATGATTCAAACACTTTACATCTCCACCTCAGATCATCAGGCATTAGACTCTCACAAGGAAATGAGCAACCGAGATCCCTTCCTTGCCTGCAGTTTGTAGGAGTTGTAAGAGAATCAGATGCTGGAGGCAGAGCTCAGGCAGCTGTACGAGTGATAGGGAGCTGCTGTAAATACTGATGAAGCAGTGAAGCTTCCCTAGCTTGCCTGTCACTTACCTCCTGCTGTGCAGCCTGGCTCCTAACAGGCTACAGCCTGGCACTGGTCTGCAGCCCTGGGGTTGGGGACCACAGCACTA
>NW_003852542.1:1252994-1255279 GCF_000181295.1 Otolemur garnettii | reverse complement strand
AGACCCTGGGAAATGCTCAAAGCAAAATTAGTTTTCACTCATTTTAAATGAAAAGGACCAGACAGCTTTTCTCCCATGAGAAAGGGAAGAAGAAGAGAACAATGAACAACTCAAATTTAGAGGACATCCGACTTTGTAGGGCGCAGCCTAAGCCTATGTCTACACACTAATCCTAATCAGTCAGGAAAGGCTGACTCCAAGCTGACTGGCATCAGGCCCATCTTATTTCTCACTAGGGCCAAGGCAGCATCCCCCTGGTGGGTCTCCTAACTTCCCGGGAGCCTCCTTCTCTGCTCACCCATCTCATACACTTCTAAGAGGACATGATTAGGTACTGAGCATAAGGACCACCCCGGGCTTTATCCATATCCAGTGTCTTACTCCCAGATATTCAATCAGTCTGGGCTAATATCTGGACAGCAATGATTTTTTTTGAGACAGAGCCTCAAGCTGTCCCCCTGGGTAGAGTGCCGTGGCATCAAAGCTCACAGCAACCTCCAACTCCTGGGCTCAAGCAAGTCTCCTGCCTCTGCCTCCCAAGTAGCTGAGACCACAGGTGCCCACCACACCACCTGGCTATTTTTTTTTGGTTGCAGCCATCATTGATGTTTGGTGGGCCTGGGCTGGATTCTAACCTGCCAGCTTAGGTGTATGTGGCTGGCGCCTTGGCCACTTGAGCCACAGGTGCCGAGCTGACAGCAATGATTTTTAAAAGCTTTCTAAATGATTCCGAAGCACAGCTGGGGTAGAGAATCAGGGGAATGGTGATTAGGAGGGGGCTCAACTGCTAGGTTAGAATCCTTGATCTGTTGCTTGATAACTGTGGAACTTTGGCAAAGTATTTAACCTCTCTGTGCCCTCATCTGGCAAAATAAGAATATCGGTAGCACCCATCTCATTGCGTTGTTGTGATTATGTGTGTATGCAAATATATATTTGCATATACATGCATGTATATGTGAGTGTGTATGTATACAGTTATCCCTCGGTATCAATGGAGGATTAGATCTTGGAACCTGTGGAGGATACCAAAATCCACAGATGCTCAGGTCCTCTGTATAAAATAGTGAAGTATTTGTATATAACCTGTGTATATTCTCCTGCATACTTTAAATCATCTCTAGGTTACTTATATCTAATACAATGTAGATACTGGGTAATACTGTATTGATTTTTCTATGTGTATTATTTTTATTGTATTATTATTTTATGTTTTTTTTCCAAATATTTTTGAACCATTTTGAATCTGCAAATGTGGAACCCCTGAATACAAAGGCTTTGTGTGTGTGCGTGTGTGTATGTGTGTGTGTGTGTGTGTGTAGCTTTCATAGCTCTCTGCTGCTTACTGATTTACATACTCCTTGCTCTGCTGTGTCAGCCATATCTTGCACCATTACCTTCGACATCTCTGCACTTTAGCCAAACAGGACCATGTTATTATTAAATCACAAGCCTGGGATCTCCCACCTTTGTCAGTGATTTTCCCAACCTTAAAAGGATGAGCGTCTGGTGTCACTGGGATGCTTCCTTGTGGGAGTTAAGCATGTGTTCTGGTGGAATGGTCACAGGCAGGACTATGTCTCACTGTAGGTTGTGAAGTTATGCCGGGAGTGCCTGCAGAAGCAGGAGCCAGTGTTTGCCGACACCAACCTCTACATGCTGCGGATACTGAGCATCGTTTCAGAGGTCCTCTCCTACCTTCAGGCCTTTGAAGAGGCCTCGGACTATGCCAGGAGGATGGTGGATGGCTACATGTAGGTGACGACCCTGGGTCTTGGTCTCCTGGAAGTGTGTCTATCCCAGAGGTGATAAATAGATGGCACCCATGCTGCTACCTGTCCCTACTTCTTCCTCCTGCACCCAGAGCAGGCATGAGTAAGCGATCATGGCCCTCCTTATGACTGAACCTCTTTAGCATGGTGCTCCAAATAACAGCTATCCAATAATCAGAGCCAGTACTGGAGTTGAAACCTATTTGTCATCCCTGGTCTTTCCCCAATCCTCCTGCCTATCTATTGTTTGAATGGCATCTTCTGGTTTTGATTTTCTTAAGGCTGAGTACCTGGCCCCCAACCCAACCCAATAATCAACACAGGAAATTAATTCTGTGAGTTTCTTCTTATTTTTTAAAGAAGTGTCAGTTGTCTTTGATCATAAATTGTAAAATGCAACTCCCTTGCCTTCCCTCTGCCACTGTCCTCTCTTGCCTTCTGTGACTACATTGTCATTTGAATTTGTATTTCTGGTCAAATGAATAAGTTGGCATAAGAAGGTTTGTTCTTTTT
>NW_003852542.1:1250958-1252959 GCF_000181295.1 Otolemur garnettii | reverse complement strand
TGTCTCCCTCGATAGAGTGCTGTGGCATCATAGCTCACAACAACGTCCAGCTCTTGGGGTTAGGCAATTCTACAGGCACCTGCCACAAGCCCCAGCTGTTTTTTGTTGCAGTTTAGCTGGGGCTGGGTTTGAACCTACCACCCTCGATATATGGGGCCAGAGCTCTACTCACTGAGCCACGGTCACCACCCCGAAGGTTTATTTCTTTGAAGGCATGTTACTCATAAACAAAATGCAGGAAATCTTTACAATATGCTAAAAGGAAGCCTTGCAAAGAGAATACCCAGGCCAAGGTGAAAATACACTGCTTTCCCAAGAAGAACATCCAAGTTATTTTTGCCCTTAACTTTGCTGTCACCTTCCTGGGAGAGTGCTAGGGCACTGGTGGGAGCTCCCAGCTTTCTGTGCTCAAGCTCAGGTCCTGGTCCCTTTTCCCCAAGAGGACTTGTCTGAACGGCCTAGTTCAGAGTCCTAGCTCTCACTTCCTCACTGTGTGGGATTTTTGGTATCTTACTCCATGTCCCTCTGCCTCAGTGCCTCTTCCTTTGGCCACAGAAGCTGCATGGTGCTGGTGAGAGGAGCAGATGCACTTAATCAATGAGGGCACTTTCTACTTAGAAAGTAGATGTCAGATGATGTGCAGGTTTAAGGGTGGTTGGGATGGTACTCTGTGTGATTATTTGCTATGCCCCTACAGGAAGCTCTACCACCCCAACAACGCCCAGCTGGGCATGGCTGTGATGCGGGCAGGGCTGACCAACTGGCATGCTGGTAACATTGAGGTGGGGCATGGGATGATCTGCAAAGCCTATGCCATTCTCCTGGTGACTCACGGACCCTCCCACCCCATCACTAAGGACTTAGAGGCAAGTCGCATCTTGGGGCTGGGTGCTCTCTGCCTGTCTGAGCTCTCTGAAGATGGGAGTCTGAGTTCTGGTGGACTCTACTTTAGGAAGTTCCACAGATCGCCAGATAGACCAGAAAGGAACTCGGAAACACTTTTTCCCACTCTTCTTTTTTCACATGTGAGGAAACTAAAGCCCAGGGAAGGGGAATGACACGTTCATAGTCATATAAAGAATTAATAACAAAGCTGGGACTTGAACCCTGAGTCTGTTGTATCATATTCCCCTAGCCTGGATTGAGAAGACCTACACAATGGTGTGTGTGTGTGTGTGTGTGTGTGTTTATGTATTAAATATACTATGGATTTGGCAGTGCCTGTGGCTCAGTGAGTAGGGCATTAGCCCCATATACCGAGGGTGGCGGGTTCAAACCTGACCCTGGACAAACTGCAACAACAAAAAATAGCTGGGTGCCTATTGTGGTCTCAGCTACTAGGGAGGCTGAGGCAAGAGAATTGCCTAAGCCTAAGAGCTGGAGGTTGCTGTGAGCTGTGATGCCATGGCACTCTACTGAGGGCAGCAAAGTGAGACTCTGTCTCTTAAAACAAACAAACAAAAATATTATGGGTTATATAGATTGGACTTTGGAATCACAGGCTCCAGAATCAGACCACCAGGCCTGAGTTCCAGTTTCACCACTTTCTAGCTATGTGACTTTGCACATGTATTTAGAGGACAGACCTCAGTCTCCTCATCTGTAAAATGGGGGAAAGAATAGGGTTGTGGTGAGGGTGCATGAGTCGATGTGTGTAAAGCACTTAGAATAGCACTTGGCAAATGGTGCTGCTGGTGCTGGCCCTTTGTGCTTTGAAGGGCTGGTTTATTTGAGCATGACAGGGCTATCCTCAGACAGTGTTCCAGAATTTGGTGTCATAAAATGTGCTGTAGAATAATGACATTTAGGGCTCATGTGATATCAGATAAAGATGTCCTTTTACTTTTCAAGTCCCCAGTTTCCACATCCATAAAATGGATATAATATACCATTATGCTGACAGGAGGACCAAGTGAGGGGCAGACAAGTGGGGGTGACTAGCTTCCTATCTAGTGTGCTGAGCTTGTCAAAGGCAGAGTCTTTCTTTTCTTTTTTTTTTTT
>NW_003852542.1:1248004-1250938 GCF_000181295.1 Otolemur garnettii | reverse complement strand
ATTCTCTTGCCTCAGCCTCCCAAATAGCTGGGACTACAGGCACCTGCCACAAGGCCCAGCTATTTTTTGTTGCAGTTTGGCTGGGGCTGAGTTTGAACCTACCACCCTCGATATATGGGGCTAGAGCTCTACTCACTGAGCCACAGTCGCCACCCCCGAAGGTTTATTTCTTTGAAGGCATGTTACTCATAAACAAAATGCAGGGAAACTTTACAATATGCTAAAAGGAAGCCTTGCAAAGAGAATACCCAGGCCAAGGTGAAAATACACTGCTTTCCCAAGAAGAACATCCAAGTTATTTTTGCCCTTGACTTCTTGTCATCTTCCTGGGAGAGTGCTGAGGCACTGGTGGGAGCTCCTAGCTTTCTGTGCTCAAGCTCAGGTCCTGGTCCCTTTTCCCCATGAGGACTTGTCTGAACGGCCTAGTTCAGAGTCCTAGCTCTCACGTCCTCACTGTGTGGGATTTTGGTATCTTACTCCCTGTCCCTCCACCTCAGTGCCTCTTCCTGGGGCCACAGAAGCTGCATGGTACTGGTGAGAGCAGATGCACTTAATCAATGAGGGCACCTTCTAAGCTGTCAGATGATGTGAAGATTTAAGGGTGGTTGGGATGGTACTCTGTGTGATTATTTGCTATACCCTTACAGGAAGCTCTACCACCCCAACAACGCTCAGCTGGGCATGGCTGTGATGCGGGCAGGGCTGACCAACTGGCATGCTGGTAACATTGAAGTGGGGCATGGGATGATCTGCAAAGCCTATGCCATTCTCCTGGTGACTCACGGACCCTCCCACCCCATCACTAAGGACTTAGAGGCAAGTAGCATCTTGGGGCTGGGTGCTCTCTGCCTATCTGAGCTCTCTGAAGATGGGAATCTGAGTTCTGGTGGACTCTACTTTAGGAAATTCCACAGATTGCCAGATAGACCAGAAAGGAACTCGGAAACACTTTTTCCCACTCTTCTTTTTTCACATGTGAGGAAACTAAAGCCCAGGGAAGGGGAGTGACGCTTTCATAGTCATATAATGAGTTAATAACAAAGCTGGGACTTGAACCCTGAGTCTGTTGTATCTTATGCCCCAAGCTTGGATTGAGAAGACCTAAACAATGGTGTGTGTGTGTGTGTGTGTGTGTTTATGTATTAAATATATTATGGGTTGGGCAGCACCTATGGCTCAGTGAGTAGGGTGTCAGCCCCACATACCGAGGGTGGTGGGTTCAAACCTGGCCCTGGAAAAATTGCAACAAAAAAAATAGCTGGGTGCCTATTGTGGTCTCAGCTACTCAGGAGGCTGAGGCTAGAGAATTGCCTAAGCCTAAGAGCTGGAGGTTGCTGTGAGCTGTGATGCCACTCTACTGAGGGCAAAAAGTGAGACTCTGTCTCTTAAAACAAACAAACAAAAATATTATGGGTTATACAGATTGGATTTTGGAATCACAGGCTCCAGAATCAGACCACCAGGACCGAGTTCCAGTTTCACCACTTTCTAGCTATGTGACTTTGCACATGCATTTAAAGGATAGGCCTCAGTCTCCTCATCTATAAGATGGGGGAAAGAATAGGGTTGTGGTGAGGGTGCATGAGTCGATGTGTGTAAAGCACTTAGAACAACACCTGGAAAATGGTGCTGCTGGTGTCCTTTGTGCTTTGAAGGGCTGGTTTATTTGAGCATGACGGGGCTGTCCTCAGACAGTGTAGCAGAATTTGGTGTCATAAAATGTGCTGTAGAATAATGACATTTAGGGCTCATGTGACATCAGATAAGGATGTCCTTTTACTTTTCAGGTCCCCAGTTTCCACATCCATAAAATGGATATAACATACCATTATGCTGACAGGAGGACCAAGTCAGGGGCAGACAAGTGGGGGTGATTAGCTTCATATCTAGTGTGCTGAGCTTATCAAAGGCAGAGTCTTTCTTTTCTTTTTTTTTTTTTAGAGACAGAGTCTCACTTTATCACCCTTGGTAGAGTGGTCTGGCATCACAGCTCACAGCAACTTCCAACTCCTGGGCTTAGGCGATTCTCCTGCCTCAACCTCCCAAGTGGCTGGGACTGCAGGTGCCCACCACAAAGCCCGACTATTTTTTTGTTGCAATTTGGCCGGGGCCAGGTTTGCACCCACCACCCTCGGTATATGGGGCTGGTGTCCTACCCACTGAGCCACAGGCACCGCCAGACAGAGTCTTTCTTGACTTATTCCCTGCTGTATACTTAGCCCCTGAACAATCCCCAGGTCTTGCAAATATTTTTTGGATGAACATATAGGAGGATGATGGCTTTTCTGTGTCACACACTATCATTTTCCCAACTCGTTGTGGGGTACGAAGGAATCTCATCCATTTGATGGGTGAGGAAACTGAGGGCGAAAGCAAATAAGTCACTTGCCTCAGGTCCCACAACCAGTAAGTGCTGGAGCTAGGGTTCAAATCCAGGTTCCCACTGGACAGTTCCTGAGAACAAACGTTTTCGGCTGTAAACTATCCCTCCAACCACTCTTCAAGGTTCCAACTTTCTTTTCCTGACAAACTGGGCCCACTGCCAGAATATTAGGCCCCAATTGGTGTGTGTGTGTGTTTCTGTGTGTGTTTTCTGAGGGGATAGAGTTGACTCTCGGTGACGGGAGTCATTTACCCAAGGCGGGTCAGAGACCAACATGTTTTTGATGTCCTCGTGTCACACAGGCCATGAGGGTGCAGACAGAGATGGAGCTGCGCATGTTCCGCCAGAATGAGTTCATGTACCACAAGATGCGTGAGGCCGCCCTGAACAACCAGCCCATGCAGGTCATGGCCGAGCCCAGCAATGAACCAGCTCCGGCTCTGTTCCATAAGAAGCAATGAGGACCTGGTGGGGGAGGGGCAACGTGGCTGGGGAGCTGGGGAGATATTATGGGGGTGGTGGGTCTCAGGGAGACCCTTCACTAGGAAGCC
>NW_003852542.1:1242067-1247773 GCF_000181295.1 Otolemur garnettii | reverse complement strand
AAACAAACATTTAAAGTGCAGTGTAATAAATTCAGTGGTGAACTATGCCGAGGAGGGGTGCAGAGACTGGCATGTGCCTGGAGTGCATGCACGCCATGGATATCATGGAAAAGGTGACAACTGAGCTGAGGGTGGCAGGTGGCTGAAGTCTCAGGTGGCTGCTCATCCCTCTGTGCAGGTGTCTCTGGGGCCCCTGAATCCTAGAGTATTCAGGATCTAGATGTGGGATGGGTGGTGTCTGGTATCGTCAGGTGGGTATGGAGTGATGAAGAAGGGGCTGTGTTTGGGCCATTCATGTTCTGTTTGGAGACCTGAAACCTTTTCAGAATGGGGCATGTGCAGAAATGGGGGGGCCTTGCACAAACCATCTGAGGCTTCCATTAAAATCTGGGTTCCAAATCTAGTTCTGTAAATATTCTAGAACACACAGAGAGGGAAAGTTTCCCTTCTCCACTTTCATCACGAGGGCTTGTGGCTCCCTGGGAAGTGAGGGCTACTTGAACAATGTCTGTGATTTTTCCATCCATTTTCCAAGTAGGTTTGAAAACGTCCTTTCAGGGTGGAGCTGAGAGAGAAACTTAGAAACACACAGACCTGATGACCATTGCTTTAGCAGAATGGGCCCTTGGTGACTTAATTTGGTTCCTTGTGCCTGGGTGGTCTTTACCAGGCCCCAGTGAAGCTCCATTCTCAGTGCTAATTACCACAAGTACTCATTACCACTTCCCCTTGATCAATTTCTTTCCATGCCCTGAGAACTTCTGCTTTTCCCATCAGAAGGAGAATTCTAATGTGGACTCCTCTCTGCCTGGGTTGGGATTTCTCAGAGAATGACTTATTCTCATCTCCTGGAAGGCTGTCATGATTTCCATTGGAGAAGTGAGAGTCCTGGGAACCAACCAATCCCAAGATTGGCTTGTTACATTCTGATTTGCCACATATCTCATCAATGTTTTGGGGAGCTCCTGTAACAAAGTCATTTAGTTGGAGCTTCCCCAAGACTTTCACACGACCTGGGGCTACTGTGGACCCTAGAGTTCTGCCTAACATCTTGAAATCAAGTGATCCCATCGTGTCCCAAATTTGTTATCTCTGCCTAAAATATTACTCCCTTCATCTTCACCTTTTCACCTCCAGAATGACTCACTGTCTCCCTGAGAGCCCTGTCTGGAAACTGCAAAAGGGCCACCTTTTCACAGAATGCACATATCTGATGTTTGGGTCTTCATTGGGGAAATTCCTTTCTAGAAGGTTTTATGGGAAAACTGACAATTTTTTCAAGCCCTCATACCACTGACTTAGGGATGGCACTGACACTCTCTCAGGGACCTAACTGGCATATTCAATTATCACTCTTCCACCCCCATATAAAACATCCCAGGAAAACTGTCTTCCTTTCTTCATCACTGTTGTCTGCCAAACCACTAGTCATTTCCCCATATTCATGGCCACATTTTGTATCCCTTCTTCCTAAAATCGCAGTGCAGAGCACATCACAAACTGTACCCTGTGTCTCTGCTGTCCTCCCCCTTCCCTCTCAGACCAGGGACATGTGAGTCCCTCCTCCTCCCCACAGCTCATTTCTCACCTGTGCTCTGGGCCCTTTTCCCTGGTGGCCTCCAGACTATGCTTCATCCATTATTGCTTCTTCATCCTGATCCTTGACATTTCTCCACTCACTGGCCTTCTTAAGTGGAATCTATAAAAATGGTGGGGACTCTTGGATCATAATCTTCAAAGCTGAATATGTATTTTTAGTTGCATGGTTATTATCAGCCTTTTTTTCACCTTCCAATTCTTCCTGGACCCACTAAAGACTGGATGCCATTCCCAGTTCTCCACTAAAAAGGCTCTAACCAATCCCAGCACTCTGGGAGGCTGAGGCGAGTGGATTGCCTGAGCTCACAAGTTCAAGACCAGCCTGAGCAAAAGTGAGATGCCATCTCTACTAAAAATAGAAAAAACTGAGGCAAGAGAATTGCTTAAGCCCAGAAGTTGGAGGTTGCTGTGAGCTATGATGCCACAGCACTCTACCTAGGGTGACAGCTTGACACTCACAAAAAAAATAATAATAGGGCGGCGCCTATGGCTCAATGGATAGGGCCCCAGCCCCAGCCAAGCTGCAACAAAAAAATAGCTAGATGTTGTGGTGGGTGCCTGTAGTCCCAGCTACTTGGGAGGCTGAGGCAAGAGAATCACCTAAGCCCAGGAGTTGGAGGTTGCTGTGAGTTGTGATGCCATGGCACTCTACCCAGGTCGCTAAAGTGAGACTCTGTCTCTAAAAAATAAAAAAATAATAATAATAAAATGGCTTTAACCATGATCAGCTCTTGTAGATACTTATTAGTCCTTATGGTTTTTTTGCCTCTCTGAATCAATCAACACTCCTAGCTCTTGATTTTGGTGACCCCACTTCCTTGTGATTCTTGGATGTTGTTTCTCAAGCTCCTTCATTGGCCCTGTCTCTCTACCTGCGCCTGGTATGTTGGCATTTCCTGAGGTTGGCTTTGTCCTTGGTTCATTCCCATATCACTCTGCACATACCCCCTGTGTAAGCTTAAGCAGGCTCTTTATTTAATGATGATCACCTTGAGGCTAATGATTTTCAAGCCTGTATTCCCTGACCTTGCTCTTGAGCTCCTGTCCCTCACATCCTCCCAGCAAACTCAGAATGTCCAAAATGAAATTCTTTCTTGTTCCTTTTCTCCCTCCCCACATCTTTTCCTTCTCAAAATACCACCCAAGAACATTGCCTCCTCCATCAGATTGTGAGCTCTTGGAGAGCAGGGGCTGTGTCCCCCTGCTTATCGTTTTATCCCCAGAACCTAGCACAGGTCCTGGAACATGGGAGGTGCTCAGTAAATATGTGTTGAATAAGTGAATGAATGAATGAACGAACAGGTGAATGAATTTGCTTATCTCAGAACAAAAGAGACATGGAACTGTGCATTTTGAATCTTTATGTAATAACTGTCAGCAAAACCCATTAAACACTCTGTGTTTCCAAGCAAATAGGTGTGACTTCTTCCCTTCCAATCATCTTTTAAGAGGAGCTATGTCTAGTAGAACTTTCTATGATGCTGGGAATGTCTTCTATTTGTGCTCTCCAGTACAGTAGCCATAGCAACATGTGACTATCGAACCCTGGAAATATGACTGAAGAACTCAATTTTATTTGATTTTAATTAATTTATATTTAAATCACCAGTGTGGCTAGTGGTGACTATATTAGATTGTGCAATTTTAGAGAAATACTTTAGTGTGAATTTTTAAGATCACAGACACTGAAAGACCATTGAAGCTTGTCTATATCCCAGCTCTCCTAACATTGGCCGTGTAACCTTGAACTGGGTTATTTCCCCCAAGCCTCAGTTTTCCTCACTTCTACCTATTGCACAGGTTTGCTGTGAGGATTAAATTTCTTTAATGTAAGCCCTTAGAACAGTGCCTGACCCATCACAAGTGCTTAGAGGCTATTAGCTACTATTCCACTTGGAGCATTCCAGTCATGCTTCTGCTGGGTGTCTCTACTCCCAAGTGGAAACTGAAGGTGAAAGGTAGAGACAGGCTGATGTGCTAGAGCCAGCTGTCATCAGTACGTGAGAGCTGACTAGGCACATCTCTTCCCAACTCTGCATTCATCAACATCACATTGATAATTGGCCATGATGGGAATATTTACACCACAGTAAGTGGCTTAACTTTAGAATGTGTAAATTTGTTGTGTTGTACATCTATAAAGGGTTTTTACTACATGGGAGAGGCTGAATGAACAGTTAAGAGTTAGACCTTTGGTGTTAGATAATTGCCTCAAAAAGCCCCTTCCTACCCTTAAAGTTACAACTCCTCCCCAAGCACAGGGAGTGGCCCGCTTACCTCATCACCCTGTTCCAATTTCCCGCTGCCCGCCCCAAATGACTCTTTCCTCCAGAGCAATAACTCCTTATTGGTTATCCCACCATCCCCTCACCATTCTGAGACTTCCCTATATAAGGGTACGTTTCTCCCCACCCAACCCCCCTCGCTATTCTCTGCTCTCCCTCTTTTTCTCTTCTCTTCTCCACTCTTCCTCATCTCTCTCCCCTCTTCTCTTTTTCTCTCCTCCTTGGTGCTGCTCTGCAACCTCCCTCACCCCCACCCCCAATAAAATCCTTTCATACAAGCCTTGGTGGTCTATGAGATCTCTGCCAGTCAAGTGCCTCTCTTTCAATTGGGGCAGTGCCTGTGGCTCAAAGAAGTAGGGCTCTGGACCCATATACCAGACGTGGCAGGTTCAAACCTGGCCCTGGCCAAAAACTGCAAATAAAATAAAAGGGTTAGATCCTTAAAGAAGTCTTCCCTTAAACCAAGGTGAAATCTGCATCCTGAAGCCTCCACATCTGTGCCCTGCACCTTACTTTCTACCTAAATGTCCACAAGGTGGAGCATCCTCTCAGATGCCTCCCTCTCCTTCACCCTCTGGAATAGCCTTCTGTGGCTTGGCTTGTCAGGCCAGCTCCTTTTCCCCACATCTGCTGGCAGTTCCAACCCTTTCTGTAGACACTCTGCTCTGAATCATGAGGCTCTGAGGAGGCTGCTCAGCACAGGAGGGGACACGACTCAGGCAGAACCTGTCAGGGACACAGCCTTTCCAGACACAAAGTGATCAATGGTGTGCTGGTAAATGATTAATGACAAAGTCACGAGGAGTCCTGATTTGAAGCATTTGCCGTTTTTTTCTGGGGTGAAACTGTATGCTGACTCAGCAGTTAGGCTCCAGCAGGTGCTGCAAATGACCCAAGCCAGGCCATCCGACCCTTGCCCTTCTGAATTGGAGAAGGAGTCCTTGATCTTTAGGGATTCAAGCTCTTGTTTGTGACCTTGGAGGAGTGGTACTCACACTCTCTGCCATGTGGAAAGCCTTGGGAAAAACATAGCTGGTATTGGGAGAGGAAAAAGGAGTAGAAAAGGAGACAGAAATACTAGCATTGGTAATATTTCACATTTGGGTCCACCCACTCTTAACAGTTATATAAGCTAGGGACACATGCCTTTATCCCATTTTGGCCTAAGCCTTTTAGGTGGGTTTCTTTCACTTGGAACTAAAGGAGCTCCCACTGCTAGTTTTTCTCCATTTCTTCCACATCCCTTCTCCAGCCTTCTCTGCCCTGCTCTGTGTCCAGAAAGGCCGACTTCTGCTTTCCTGAGAAGCACTGGCAGGAGACTGGGATGCAGGAGACCTTCTCCCTGCCTAGCCAGGGTTCAGCTCCAAGTGGGGGGTCCTCCTTTGGCTCCCTGAGGAATCTGAGAATGGGAATAATGACATGCTTTATTTGAATGGCATTTGGCTTGCAACATTTCAGGAAAGCCAGGAGGGAAGGTCTTGTATTGCCCATTTTATAGATGAGAAAACTGAGGTCCTAAATCATGGATTAGTTAGCTAGAACCGTATCTTCAAGCCCAATGTTTTTACTTTAAGTCATCTGATTTAAAAATAAATTATTGCTCATGAAGAAAATACTTTCACAAAGTCAGTTCCTTGCAAGAGAGGACCAACGTAAATGATGCAGAAAGCTCTCTTGGCCTCCTACCCAATTCTGTTTCCAGAGGTAATGGCAATTATTTGCTGTTCCAAACTTCTAGGCTTTTTTCTATGTGTTCAGATAGATACAGAGGGGGCTAAAACATACATTTTAAAACTGTATTAAAAGTGTAATACTTATTATA
>NW_003852542.1:1225427-1241527 GCF_000181295.1 Otolemur garnettii | reverse complement strand
CCGCCACCTTAGGTGTATGTGGCTGGCATCTTAGCCTCTTGAGCCACAGGCGCCGAGCCAGAACTTGCTTTTTCAAAAAAGTTTTGCCTTAGAGAGATTTCTGTGTCATTACATATTGATCTACCTTGTTCATTTAATCTACTGTAGATTATTTCAGAGTATGGTTGTACTGTAGTTTATCTGGCCCTTTTTTACTGATAAACACTTGTTTCCAGTTTTAGGCTATTGCATCCTTTATGCATGGACAGACAGGCTGCTTGTGCATGTGTGCGAACACTTCTCTAGGGAGATACTATAACATCGTTGGGTATTAGAAGTTCACATTGAAAATATTAATGGACACTGTCACATGGTGTTCCGTGTGGGCCTCATCAGTTTATATCTCTACCACCAGAAGCATAGCCATTTCTCACATCCTTACAAATTCTGGGTGTTGTCAATATTTTTACTTTTTACTAGTTGGATTTTTAAAATGATACTTCCTCTTGCATCCCTCCTCCCTGGCTACGAGGAGACTAAACATCTTTTATATTGTGAGTTATCTATTAATGTTCTCAACTCACTCTTCTAGTGACTTGTTGGCCTTCTTATTGATTTGGGGGGATTTTAGAATTTTATTATTTATGATTCTTAGTTTTAGAGACAGGATTCTTGCTACATCGCCCGGGCAGAACTCCTGGCCTGAAGGGATCCTCCCACCTCGGCCTCCCTAGTGGCTGGATTCTGTCTGTTACCCTTTGTTATGGAAGCCATAATATTTTTCAGCTGCGTTTATAGTGTTATTTTTTTCATATGAAACAAAATTTTGGAGGTAGTGAAATGTATTCATCTTTTCCTTTGTGGTTTTTGCACCTGGTATCTGAAAGTCTCTTATATTTGAAGTATTTATCTACTGCCATATCTATTTCTAATATTTCATATTTATTTAGCTTGTTAGCTCATCTGAAATTTATTTTTGTGAATGGCATAGTGTAGTCTCCTTTTTTTTTTTTTCTTCCTTGTAACTCTTGACTCTGAGTTCATACTGAAGTAAAGGAACTCTTTAAAGGCAGATGAACTCTTTCCTTCAGTTCCAGATAATGGATCTCCTTCCCGCCCCCGAGACTCCACTCTAGGTGGAGAAAGAGAGCAAACATACGGAGGAAGTGACAGTGCACGGCAGGAGGAGCTTCAAACACTGGTGTGGATAAAATCCCAGAGAGAGAAAGAGTGCCTTCAGCTGAGCAGTCTGGGAGAACTTCTAGAAGGAATGAGTACTTAAATTGTGAGGGGAACAGAAGTTGCAGAATGTGTGTATATTCTATAAAGTCTGGGCAGGCTACGACCGCGGGGGTCAGCATCCTGCAGTCCACAGACCAAATTTGGCTGCCAGCTGTTTCCATGCAATGTATGAGCAAAGAATGGTTTTCACATGTTTAAATAGTTGAGAAAAATTAAAAGTAATACTTATGACATAAAAATGACAGAGAGGATCTATCTCTTCTAGCTTCTTTCTTTTTTCTTTCTTTCTTTTTTTTAAGAGACAGTTTCACTTTGTCGCCCTTAGTAGAGTGCCGTGGTGTCACACAGCTCAGAGCAACCTCCAGCTCCTGGGCTTAGGTGGTTCTCTTGCCTCAGCCTCCCGAGTAGCTGGGACCACAGGCACCCACCACAGTGCCTGGCTATTTTTTGTTGCAGTTTGGCCGGGACCGGGTTTGAATCCACCACCCTCAGTATATGGGGCCGGCGCCCTACCCACTGAGCCACAGGCACCTCCCTCTCTTCTAGTTTCGAATAGGTCTTTGATTTATGGCAGCAAAATTCCATTTTCACATATATACCCACCTTGGGCATGACTCTGTGTCCACATTTCTCCTTTTTATAAGAACCCCAACCATAGGGCATTAGGGGCCCACTGTACTCCAGCATGACCTTATTTTAGCTTAACTAATTATATCTGCAATGACCTAATTTCCAAATGAGGTCACATTCTGATGCACTGAGGGTTATTAGGACTCCAACATGGAATCTGAGTCCTAACAAGTCCCTAACCGTCTGGCACACAGTAGTGTTTGTGTTCAGGGGACTCCTTCCCCTTATGTATTCCCCCCCTTCCCAGACCGTGGAGCTTCCTCTGTTCACTTCTCGTGCCTCTCACTAAGCCCCTCCGTAGGATGAGAACTCGTTCACGTAGTGGGTCAGTGCCTCACCTTTTTGCACCTGTCTGCTGGTGGGTGTCTGGTGTTGCTATGCTCATGGGTAGAGATCTTCTTTGTTGTCCAGACTTCCTGTTCCCTGTCCCCACAGGGAGCCACCCTCAGGGCCAGGCCACTACACTCCCTCTTGCTCCAGCTCCTCAGCTACATGACAGGAAAAGGAAATTGCAGGGCCACCCTACAGATCCAGCCACACCTGGCACTCTTGGCAAGGACACCTGAGTGGACTACATGGGTTCTGTATTCAGAATGAGGAATTTCCCTTCAGACCTGACCTCGTAGGGTGGAACACACAGGTTATCAAGGGTCACAGGAACACAGTGATCTGTGCTTACTGGTAACAATAGCGCATCACTGAAAAGCCATTGAGAAGAAAAGACATTTTTTTTTTAAACAAAGTTCACTTTATTACATTAGTTTTACACAATAAAAGAGTATGAAATGCCTATTTGTCTAAATTCTCTTGCTGATTCTCTTGAAGACGATGTCACCCAATGTCATGGTCTGAAAACCAGAAAAAAAATCATGAAATGCTCATACAATGTTGACTTGCTAAAAACAAAAAACCTTTAAAGATAGCTCCAAATATGTTTTCTCTGGGACTGGGAAAGGGCTGGCAATTTTTTCTTAAATCCTATGCCAATTGTCATCACTTCATTTCCTCACGTGGAGAATCATCTTCCCTTGGACTGAATTCCTTCCTAATCAATAGCTGCTATAGCCTGACCATCCAAAACAGCCCAATCCAATCCAATTTCTCAAAGTTTCATTCAACACCTACTACGCTACAAATGCATGTTGGGTACCAAGGATACATGTGCATGGAACCACCCAGCTACCCAGCCTGGAACACAGTGGGCACTGCATAATTGTCCTCCCAATGCTGTAAAACATACAAAAACATTGGCGTCCATAGCTAAGTGGTTGGGTCAGCTTTGGGGCTGGTGAGGGATGTTTCTTCCACCCTCTGGTTCTCTTAAATAAGACTGCTTGTCTTTGGGGCCTGTGTTTAGTTTAGGGGTAAATACTGCAGTTTCTCTTTCAGTTATGCACCCCGGACTCTTCCTTGGACCTAATAAGTGTTACACCTAATAAGTGCTTTAGGGAGTCACAGAAGGCTGTGCCCAAGGGGCCTATCAGCACCCTGTTCAAGTAGAAAAATCCTTCAAGTAGTGAGAGTGTGAGCATCAACCCTACAATGTGTGATGCCCGCCCCCACCCAAGCTGGTTCGCTGGGGAGCAGGGGAGCAGGAGATAAGCTGTCCTGGACTGATGGACAAGGAGGACAAGCCCTGCCTAGCAGCCACGTCCCAAGGATGACTGCACAGCTGGACTGTGCCAGGCTTGTGAGCTGCCACAATATCATGATGAATGTAATTCTCCTTTTAAATGCCAAACAGACAAAAGCATTTATTGAGTGCTGGGCAAATGGAGGCCCCCATGATTCACTGGTTAGTGCTGAGGTAGAAAGGAAGGATCATGGCTATTGGTTATCATGATGTCATAAAGTAGACAAAGCTACGAAAGAACTGAACTTTCAGCCAAAGAAAGCCTTTCTTGTGTGTGGGTGCTGCACCAAGAAGAAGGGCTGTTCCATGAATCACAGAGGCCCCCACGAGGGCTCAGTGGACCTGAACGGCTGAGGATTAAACGGATTTCTGGTCCCAACCCCGTGAGCCAGTCTTGTGGCTACATCGGAGTGGAGACTGAGAAAGGTGACCTGCACTGGTGTCTCTGCATGTCTGGTGCCTCCTGCTACCAGGCATCCTCTTACTCCGTCCCATTTGGACGTTGGTGAAGAAAGAAGAGAGAAGATGGGGAGTGTGAAGAAAGGAGGGAAGAAGTAATCATGGCTGACTCTGAGTAGGAAGTGTGGGGAGGGGCTCAGCGTCCATAGCTAAGTGGTTAGGTTGCTGGCCACATGCGCAGGGGCTGGTGGGTTCAAACCCAGCCTGGGCCTGCTAAACAACAATGATAACTGCAACAAAAAAATAGTTGGGTATTGTGACAGGCGCCTGTAGTCCCAGCTACTCAGGAGGCTGAGGCAAGAGAATCGCTTAAGCCCAAGAGTTTGAGGTTGCTGTGAGCTGTGACGCCACAGCACTCTACCAAAGGCAACATAATGAGACTCTTTCGGGGTGGGGGGGGAGGGAAAAAAAAAGGAAGTGTGAGGAAGGACAGCATGGGGAAGTAGGGAATGCTGCTGGGGCCACCACTGCATGCGTAGTCCCTTAGGTCCATTAGAAATGGGGGCCTCAACTCCATCCAGGTAAATACAAAAGACGTATAGTCTCCATCCTTTTTTGGTGGCTGAATAGTATATGGTATACATATACTATAGCTTGTTGACCCATTTTTTAGTAAAGTCTCACAAGAATGGAAAAGCAAGTATCCAATGTACTCAAAACTAAAATGAGACCAATATATAAATGACTACATGGCCACATGAGAGCAAAACAGGAGTATAGTCTAGTGGGGGGGAGGGTAGGTGGGAGGGGAGGAGGAGGGGAAAGGGGAGGAGGGAGAGTGTTTGGCAAGTTCTCACTTAATGTGCACCATGTAAGGGATACAGCACACCCCCTGGGTGAAGGACTCAACTACAACCTGAACTTTACCTTAGAAATGAAAACAATGTAACCTAATCATTCCTATCCTCCTATTAATCTGAACTTACAAAGAAAAAAAAAAAAGAAATGAATGCCTCTTCCTCAAGATACTGTATTTCTCTCTGTTGGAAAATTGTCCTAATAGGCTGCACTGGTTGGTTAGAAAGAGATTGTACACACGAGATTGTACACACGTGTGTCTCCTCCCCTCCCTCAGGTACTGGGAGCCTGAGCGCCAACTTACATTGGTGATTGTGTCGCCATTGAGTTCGGTCACAGACTTGATGTTTTTGAAAGTTGTCACCAGCTTATTGTTACCTTCCATGTGAACCACTGCCTGCAGGGGACGGAGAGACGGCCTGTGAGGAAGGGGTAGGGAGGAAGCAAGACCCTTCCTAATATGGTTGGTTGCCCTGCACAAGTCTCAGTTTACAACAAGCCACATGTTCTGGTTCCTAGACTCTAAATCCTCTCAACCCTCTAGTTCCCTGGGTCTAAATAGAAGTCAGGAGTGCATTTACTAACTAAAGAATGTCAGAACTTCTTTTGTCAGACTTTTACTTTGTGGAATGTGATCTAGAAATGAGCACAGGATAACTAAATGGTACCAAACACAAACGCTAAGACAAAATCAAGTAAAATAGCAATTCTCCAAGCTAATGGAGAGAGGTAGCAATAAAATTCAAAGTACTGGCCAGCTGAGAAAATTCATATTTTTGCTTTGGTATGTATGATTCTTTCCAGAATGCTAATCTTTCCCATTATGAGGCCCTTTCCAAGTCTTATACATCCCAGAAGAAGTAACATAGAAATGCAGTGGGAAGAAGGTAATGACCAAGGTTAAAAATGTGCTTCCCAAGTGGACCAATTGGAAAAGGCTTGTGATAAACCCCCTTGATGGCCTGTCCATGGGCACATCAAGAGACGTTCCCTCCTAAAACTTATTCTGACTTGTAATGTTACATCTGGAGAGGCAGAAATACAGAGTGACCAGAACAGGTGTAAAGATGAACAAGCTGAGCCCAGTGCACAGAGCTGGGAGGGACGGTGGTGCAGGAGGGAAGAGGTGGTGCATGACTGGGGTGTCCCCCTGTACATCCCAGCTCTCATTTGATGCCTTGAGCTACAGCCCAGAGGATGTGAAGATGCCTTGGCCCGCTGCCTTCAGTCTGGGAAAATTAACTACTTCCATTGTACAGATGGGATAGTTGAGGCTTAGTGACCACCCTTGAAGGCTTGGTCTGAGTACCTGCCAGGGGCTTTGGTATTCTGGTGTCTCCAGTGCCTCCTTTCACAAGTCTCTCCCTATCACCACCAGCTCTGTCCCCAGCAAAGGCTAGTGAGTTTTTTTTTTTTTTGCTGAACCCCATTTACCCTGCTGTTAGGGCCTGCTTAGAGGACTCAGAGCCAGGAGCGCTGGGCCAAGGAGAACATAAGACCTAGAATCCTCCTCTGTGCCTGTTTTCCCCACATCCTCCATATGGGAGAGCTCGGATTTGGGGGACTGAGAGCCACCAAGACAGTCCCCAGGAAGACAAGAGCAGCTTCTGTAAAACCATATTCCTAAGAGCTGCCTTTGTCTCTCTGCTTCTCCCACCCTAGCTCTGGGTCTAGAGATGGATATCTGTGGGATAGATGTGAGCTTCGAAGCAGAAATCCAGGTTCCAGGGAAAGTTCTGGAAGAGAGGGTGGCCAGGAGGGGCCCCTCCTACCTTGACCTTCTCCCCGGTCACGGACTCCAGCTCACACTCCTCTCCCAAAGTGAACTCGTTGTGGATCACTTTGGACCCGGCGGTGATGGTGAGCTTGAAGTGCTTCCCATTCTGCACGATTTCCGACACCCCCTTGATGTCCTTCCCCTTCTGGATGAGGTCGTCAGGCAGACCTGGTGGAAATGGTCTGAGGTTTAGAGACGGGCAGAGGTGGAAGTTGAGCAAACATGGTAGATAAGAGAAGCACTGTGGGATGGAGGGCCGGGGGGTGGGGGGTATCCCCAGAGGCCACAAAACACGCTGGAGGTCTGACCGCAGCATGGGATTTGGCCTCAGAGAGGAAAGATCAGGGCCCAGCCTGGCCTGCATCTATCTTGCCAGTCAGTTTATAAAAGGACACTCTTCCGGCCTGAAGATCCTCTCCCCCTGGTGAGTACCTGGGCTCTTACTCTCTCCTCTTCCTCATTCTCTCCTCCTTCAATGACATTGCTCTTGGAGCATTTCATTCCCCACACCCAGGGCAACCAGAGAGTTTGCCTTTTAAATTGAGTCACTTCTGAGAGTGACCACTATTCCAATTTATGCCAGGACAACATGCACAGAGCAGGCTGCGCAGGCAAGCCTGTGTTCACCTCTGCAGTCCAGGCTCTTGAGGAAGATGAATCAACAGTCCCTTGCCCTAAGGTAGGGATCACGAATGTCTACACCATTACATGAGTTGAGTTCAAAAAAATCACAGGGGTTGACGGCGGGAGTGGAGGGGCCTGTTGGGCATGTGAAGGATGTGAGACACAGAGGTGATGTGACTTGGCCGTGAAGCTCTCAGCCCTGATGGTCCTTCTCTCCCTGGCTCTGCTGTCCTCTGAACCCTCTCCCTCTCAGCACCCTTCCTTGTCATGCTGCACCCTCTGCTCACAGGGCTCCCTCTACCGGGAACACACTCCCCTCCCTCAGTGTCTTGGCAGACACCTGCTCATCTTCCATGGCTCAGCCTGAGACTCCCCTCCCCTCCCATGGCCTTCTCTCCACGAGTGCCACACCTTCCTGTATGTGATGCCTGGAGGCACAGATGTTAAAGCAGTTTCCTGGGAACCAGTGCCTGCTCCCATTCCCACCTCAAACACTCCCTGCCTGCATGACCTTTGCCATGATTACTTAACCTAGAGGTTCTCAACCTTCCTAATGCCGCAGCCCTTTAATACAGTTCCTGTGGGTCGTGAATGTTGAGAACCTCTGACTTAACCTTACTCCCCCTCAGTTACCTCACTGTAAAGTGAGAAAATAATAGTACCCAATTCAGAGTTTTTTGTTGAGAATTAGTCAATGCATATTCAGTGCTTAGCCCAGTGCCTGGCACAGTCAGCACAGCGCACCTTTGGGGATATGTCACCTTTATTTCTTCTTTCTTTAAATTGTAGCCTTGGAAAAAAGTCTCATTCTTATCTATTACTCTAATATCTCCCAGCACAGTGCTCTGTGTGGGGCTGGCCTTGGATCGATGTTTATTGGAGGAATGAATGCATGCATGCACGCGGGAATGCAGGACTGAATGAACAGGACCACATAATGAAGTAGCAGCAGACGTGGGCATCAATCCAGATCACCCTCTAGTTCATTGCTCTTTCCACCTGCCTCTAGGATGGCCTCGCCCAGAGAGTAACAGCATGAGTTCCAAGTAATCAAAAAAAGTCACTAAACACCCCCCAGTGTGTGTGTAGCCTGAACCTCTCCTCCCATCTCAACATCCAAACCCTGCATAGCCCCCACTGCTGGGGCCGGACGCTCATCCCCATGACCCAGAGTCTTAGCGTCCAGCCTAGCACTCACCAATGGCTTTCATGAAGGGTTCAAAGTTTTCCTGGCTCTGCAGTTGGTACTTGCCGGTGAAATTCATCGTGGCAGTAAAGCTCCCTCTCTACAGCTGACCCACAGCTCTGTAGGTCAGACTTTCCACTGCGGGAGGCTTTATAGGGGGCTCCTTTCCCTTCGAATATCGACCAGAGGTCAGCAGCTGTTGGTTCCTTTATGGCCAAGTTCAAACATTAACTCCTGAGAGCAATGGTCAATGATAAAGAACAGGACAGGCACAGCAGAGGTTTGTGCCCATTCAGCAAACATTAGTGAATACCAGTAAGCCCGATGGCCCTGCAGCCTTTAGGGTGACTCACCACCCTCCCCTGAAATAAGTGTGCACATGCACATACACACGTGTGTGCATATTTATGTGTGTGTATACATATGTGTGTATGTTTGTACATATATTGTGTGTATACATGTGTAAATGTGCCTAAAGATGTGTGTATTTATGCATAGACATGTATACATGTATGTGTGCCTACATACATATATGTATATGTATATATGTGTGGATATGTGTTTATAAACACATAGACTTTCTTTGAAATCACACCCTCACCTCATTTACATAACTTTATGATTTCTTCCCATCTTTATCATCACACAAACTTAATTTTTAGAGCTGTCATCAGCTCCCAGTGCTATTTTATATTCTGGGAATTTCTCCCTGATGACTACAGTCCCCTGCAGCCCAGATCAGCCTCGTTTTTAAAGTATTAGAGCAGCACATGTGAAAGGCAGCGTAAACCATTGAGGCCGGGTGTGTGCAAATGGGAGTGTGTTTTATTAAGTAGAGGCAAGGGAGGGGAAGAGGGAAACGTGTATCTGATGACTTATCCCCTCCCTGCTAGCGGGTGGGAGCCGGGGATTTGTGGTCTTATGCAGGGAGCTTGGCTTGTTGGAGCCCCCTGACTGGCACTGGCCTATGGAAATGGTGCAGCAGCACTTGGGATGCGACTGTTGTGAAGTGCAGGGAGAGGTGGTGCCCAGAAGAGGGGCATCACCGCACTCCCCGCCTCTAAGGAAGTGCCCAGCAACACCCCACTCACTGCCAGCCTCTCTCTTTTCCCTGCCTGCCCTTCAGCATCAGCCTCCTCATTTGCAGCCTCCAGCCTTTGTTGACCTGGGCCCCTCTGGGTATGAGCTTCTGGCAGTTCTCATTGCTCCAGAAACCACAGGTCCTGGACGGCCAGGGGAGCCCAGGGTCTCATGTATGGTCATGATCCCCCCCCCAACACTCCTACTTTCTATCATGAGCTCTGTCATGAACTTGGAAATGATTCCATTGCCCAAAACGTTTAGCAGGCCTTCCAACCCTCAAACTCTGGCTCTGGTCTACCTCTCTGCTCTTGTCTCCACTTTCTCCCCAG
The DNA here is from genome assembly GCF_000181295.1 of Otolemur garnettii. NCBI lineage: Eukaryota > Metazoa > Chordata > Mammalia > Primates > Galagidae > Otolemur > Otolemur garnettii. Next base: position 1,231,787 of record NW_003852542.1, on the reverse strand, counting down.
GTCGTAGTTCCAGTCACAGGCCAAGTGAGCACATCAGCGCCCTCCGTGTCCCTGGGTCTGCATCCAAGCCCCTCCCTCTGCCCTTCTTTTCCTTCCTCTAGGCATCCTCTGAGCTCGTAGAGCACTTTGCGAGGGCCCCTTTGCTAGTTCCTCCTGGCAATTCACTCTTTCCTTCCATCCCTGTGTGTTCTTTTTCCTTCCTCTGTTGCCCTGCTCTCCCACTCTAGCCTCTGCTGAGTACACAGAGAGATTCTGGACAGAGAATATGCCATGTATTCTTTTTCACTGTGCCTCTTCCTTGTTATTCTCGATGCCTGGCACAGAGTATAGAAGCTCAATTAGTGATGGTCCAGCAGATAAAAGCTGTCAAAAGATAATGAGGCCATGACTCTTCTGGTTAGGGGAAAATAAGGGATATGGAGTAGTTGGGTAGGCACAAAAGTTCCAGATCACTGGAAGTGGACAGTGAAAAGATTAGGGGAGGATGTGAGTGTGCGTGGTTGTGTGTGCATACGTGTGTGTGTGTGTATGATTGTGTATACCTCTGGAGCTGCAGCTTGGTTGAGAGCCCAGAGGAAGAGGAATGTAGCAGGGCTGGCAATGTGTGAGCATAGGCCCGAGAGCTCACTCTCTCTTTCCACCCCTGTGTATTCTTTCTCCGTCCTCTGTTACCCCACTCCGCCACTCCAGATTGTGCTGAGTACATAGTAGAGATTCCAGACAGAGCTCTCCCCATTCCCAAACAGGTCTTTCCCCTGCCTGGGGATCCTATCTGTCCTGACGTGCAAATCACCAGGATGAGTAAATGTTCACCTGTTTGTCTGCCCAGATGGCTGTCCCTCTGCTCTGTACCTGGAAACTCACTGGGCTGGTGGGGTGTCTGCTCTTAAAGAGTGTCAGCTCTCAGGTTCAGGTCAGGGAGGTGGTGGGGGAGCATATGAGTGGATGAGAGCTCATGCCAGGAGGCATTGATGCCAAGGGAAGATAGTGTGAGGAGTGCAGGACCAACACAGGCATGCCAGCCGAGGGAGAGGTGTCCCCTCCCCAACTCCCTCCACACTCTCTAGCATTTGGACACATTGATCCAGCAAAGAGCACTTTAGAAGTCCTCCCCTGAACCCATGGGCCCAGTGCCAGGGGCCTTCTCTGGCACTCCTGACAGGTGGCATTAGCATGCACCCTGCCATAGAGAAGAGGCCACATCTCCACAGCAGTGTGGGCAGAGAACACTTGTTGAGCATGCTGTGCGCCCATTCTGGTATCAGCACACTTTCCCCTCCAGCACAGAAGGAGCTCTGTTCTGCCTTCCTGCTCAGCCTTCCCCTGACAGTATCCAGGAAACAGCATGCTCCCCAGTCTGCGGTTAGGCTGTCACTGGAGGAACTGAGCAGGCTTATGCGCTGAGAACTCATGGCCATTGTGTCACCACAACTGCCTGAGTACCAGGATGGGATAGGGCAAAGTGGCTGAAAGCATGAAGGGAACACCGGCAGCCTGAAACCAATGAAATAATCACCAGAAAAATGACAGGGATAGAGTCATTACCCCCCCCCCCCCCCCCCGCCGTCCACCCATCCAGTGCTTAGTTTGGGAGAATCTCTGGAAGTGGCCTGGATATACCATACTCTCTCATGCACCCAGCTGCCTGGCATCCCTACTTAGATAAAAGACCACATGTCATATACATTCCACACCCAGACCCTCAGAGATTTCAAATAACATGCCCCACGGTGCTGTTCTCTGGTGTTTAAAGTGAGGAGCTTCTACATAGGGTAAGTTAGCACCAATAGACACCAATAGTGCACCTTTCTTGGTGTCTGAGGACTAGCAGGCTGTGGACCAACTTCAGTGGACATCTCTGTCTGGCCTTGAACTTTCTGCTTGCCCTGTGCAGGCAGCAGCTGCAGACTCAGGGCAGCATTGCAGATGCAGCTGACACAGAGGCTGTCTAGGGCCTGGCATAGCCAGTGGAGACCTGGCAGCTCCTCCTGGCAGATGCGCAGCCTGACAGGCAGAGGCAGGGAGCCTGAGATGACTGACACAGGGCCACGCTCCCTCCCTCTCCTGGATCCTAGATGTGGTAGTTCTTAGGCAGCCTTCACTGGCTTCCTTTAGTCCAGTCCTTTAGTTTTTTTTTTTGTGTGTGTGAATCTTGAGGCCAGAGAGATCAGTAGCCATTTCAAAAATTAATACCCATGAGTAGTTTTCCATAAAATTAGGAGAGGGTAATGACATCTTCCACCCACTGGCTGAGCAAACACAAGAAGAGATAAGCTTAATTGCAATGACAAAGTTCAAGTGGGTTTTAAGATTAAAAAAAAACAAAAAAAGATGACTCCCACTCCATGCGCACAGCTTTGGATTTTGGTTAACCTGAAGACTCTGGTCCCTCAGTCCCCACTGGACATCCCTTTCTTTGGGCTGGCCCCTACTCAGATGGGCAGTGTGGAGCTTGGGAGGACAGGGAAGGCGTCATTTGGTAGCAGGCTGTGACAGGTGTTAATTTTACAACAGGCACTTTTGCACTTACATCTGATCACAGAGCACCTGGAGTGGCAGCTTGCCCATTTTTTTTGTAATATTTGGGATGCACGAGGTGCCCCAGGAAGCCCATACCTCTCCTAGAGGTGGGGCTGCAAAGGGAAGGGACTTGGGCCCAGCTCTTTTTTTATACTCTATGTGTAACCTTGCTGGGGCTCCACTACCTTATCTGTTAAATGGTTATACCATTCTTTGCCTTGTGGAAGAACTGTGTAACTGTCAGGTCCTTCAGGGAGGCTCAGTTCCTGCCTCAAGGGATCAGGGCACTTTGCATTTGTATCTATCTGGCGTCCCAGAGGTATCACCAGCCCAGGACCAGTTTTTTATTTTTTATTAAATGGTAGCTCTGTACATTAATGCAATCATCCAATGTACACAGCCCTATTATGAAACTAATTTATAGCTTCCATATAAAAGCTATAACCAGGACCAATTTTTACAGTTATCTCCTGGCTTGGGGACAGGCTTCCTTCCCCAAAGGCCCATCTCCCAGGCCCATGGTGGGGTACTGTCTCTAGTGCCTGCTTTTCTGGGGGTACAACTGTGTCTTTTGAAGTCCTGAGGGCCTTATCTCTTGCTCCTAAGAGCCATGAAAACCAAAGCTTCGGCCATCTGCATCTATTTCTAGGTCTGGCAATCACCTCAGGCTGCCCAGCCTCAGCTCACTCTGACTTTCAGTTCCCTCTGTGCTCCTGGCATCTGGGTATTATTTTTTTCCTTGTGACCTCAGCTATAAATCTGAAAAGCTGCTATGCTTTAACCTGCAGACTCTAGCCATGCTGTGAGACGAGTTTGCTTCAGCTCAGTCGGCCGTGTGTCAGTCCTAGAAGTCTTGCGTTATTTTCATTCCCTTTAGTAAGATTTAAGGATGTACATACCTAGCCAAAAAAAGAGAAATGTTCAAAGACAGTGTTAGGCTTTATTTTACATATGTCCAGTTTGTCTCTTCAATCAAGGTAAGTTCCTTAAGGAATTCCCCTGGAACAACTGTGCAGGACCTAGAATGAAACCTTGCCTTAAGGAACCATTCATCATCCTTGATGTTTTTAGAGATTTACCTTCTTGAAGAACCCATGGGGAGGAGCAAACATAAAAATATGTTAAACAGAAATTGTGGGCCATACTTTTCACTGTAAAAGGAATCACTGCATAGACTCCACCGAAAAGCGTATTCATGAACACAGCTTCCGTTAGGAATGTCCTTGCTGTATGATGTGAGGGCCCCCCACTGGACTTTCCTTCACACATGACATGGGGGACAGTGGAGATAAGGTGTGGGCCGATGTAATCAAGGAAGAACTCAAGACTTAACCTTCAGGGCTGATTCATAGGCCCCTATTTTGGCTGTCACGGCTAATACTATTTATTTGTCCTATGTCTCTGTGTCCCTGGCCTCCTGAGCATTGAAAGCCAGTCCAGTTGGTTTCAGTGTCATTATGGCACTTCAAAGCGAATGCTCCCCCAAGCAGTTTTGGACCCACTTGTCACCCATACCCTGCAGCCCTGCATTTTTCTGGTTTTGAGCCATGGGTCATCTTTGATTCAGGGTCATGTTGGTGACTCCATTGACCTTCTTCAAGGCTCATCACATTGGCCCCTCTCCATGAAGCCTTCCTGAGGTTTCTCTCTGCCTTTTTTGCACCCCTAGACCAACACCCCCAAAGCAATTTCTACTCTATTCTGATACAGGAATAGTGATAAAATAACAGCTTCCTTTAATTGAACACTAAGTATTTTATCTGTACTATTTTTCAGTACTAATTTTCTCTGTACTAATTTTCAGTAAGCACTATATCCCCAGTTTTTCAGATGACAAAACTAAGGTATGAAGTAGTAACTGCCTCTAATTACCCAAGTAGGAAGATGAATCCAGCCTACTAAACTCCAAAGTTCAAGTTGCTGACTTCTATCGTTTCTAAATTATAATTTTTAAATTACACTCCTAAAAATTCTTCTGAACTGGTGCTCTGCACTATACTTTCCATAGAGTGCATGCCTAGAAAACATTGACAGGATGGTAGTCCAGGTGCCATTGACCTCTAAGGGCTCTACTGGCTCAGAAATGTGTCACTACTGCGGACCAAATAACCTGACAGTCTGTGTGCATGAAGAAGGATTTCAAGAAATGCAAGATCCTGAGGTGGCTGCTGGACTCTTGTGTTTAACAGTGTAAAGTTCAGACACTGAGGTCTCATTCTTTACAGCGAGGCTCTATAGTTCTTTCAATGCTGGATTTACTGGGATAGCCCACCTGGGCCACACCACAGACACATACCTTGTGCTCCATTTGATCACAAGTATTATTCTGCTCCCTCCCTTTGACTTGCCTTCCTCAACCTTGGATCCCCTCAAAGCTATGAGGCAGCAGATGATTTACCTGCTATGTGCTTATTCACTCAACAAGCATCCTCTGACCCACTGTGCAAAATTTGTGCTACAGTTACATTTGGAATCTGTGAAAAAACTCACTGTCTAGCAGAGAACACTAAGGGAGGTAAAGCTGCATTTTGGATAGAATGAAACTTCAAAATGTAAGGAATGTTTGAATTAAAAGTGAGAAGGAATTTTCCCTTCTTTCATTCATGAAGAGAGAACAAAGCATGCAAATGCACCAAGAAATAGGTCACTGCAGAAGAAAGGGATGGGGTTCAGGGCAGAGGAGGGAGAGGAGAATGGAAGAGTCTAAGAGGGGCACTGTGACTGGAGCTGGAGAGAGGACACAGCCAGGGTGAGCGGGAGGCCCAGGCCCTCCCAGAGTGGAGATGTGTCAGCACAGGAGATGGTTTTAGATGGCGCACAGATGAACATTTTTAATATTCATAATTAAAAATTTAGTCTAATTAGCTCATGGATATTATTGCCTATGATAAGGTCAAGGTTTCTTTTTTTCCATAGTAACTTAGAAAAAAATAGTATATAACATATTACATATCAATCAGAGTCTGGTATGGAAAACAGATAACCTGGGCATTTCAAGTGAGGTAATTTAATACATGGTGTTGGTTACCAAGATGTTGGAAGAGCCCAAAGGAAGGAGAGATTCGAAGCTGTTAATGTCTGGGCAGGGACTAAGGTGTCTACATTTGCTTCTGTGGTGTTGAAGGTTGCCAGTGAGTTAAGATCTGCATCTAGTAAAGTGGTACCACCTTAGCCAGGCCTTGAGCTCCTAAAAGGTGCTGTCCCTGGCCAGGCTGCGGGAATCTAGAACTACTGGACAGCTGTAGCCACAATAGCAACCTCTAGGAACTTCCAGCAAGGGTGCAAAGGAAGATTGTCACTTACTCATGACTTTTAATTCCCACTGGTTGTGTGACTGGCATGCTCTAGTCCTAACAGGGACGTAGCTGGCAACAGTCTGGAAACTTAGTTTGTAGATGTCAGGCTCCCCAAATAGAAAGCAGAGTGGTGAGGTGAGGGCAATGGGCTAAGACACACAGGCAAATAACTGGCATAAAGACATATGAAGACAGGACCTAAAAAAAAAAAAAAAATAGTGAACCTGATATTCTAGTAACAAAATTTTGAATTTGCTATTTTAGGTAATGGAAAGTTAGCAAAGGTTCTTAATCAAAGGAGTGAATAGATTTGTGATTTTGGAAGACTATCTCAAGGCAGCAGGAAAGATGAGATAGGTGCAGGGAGACCTGGTGAGAAATGGGTTAGGAAACTCTTGCAAAAATTCTGGTAAGAAAGGATGAAGACCTGAATTCTGGAGGTAGGCAAGAGGGCGCGAATTGGAGAGATATTCTGTAATTGCAACAGAGAGTATTTGGGGTCCTTTACAGGTGTGCGTGAGGGAAGGGGAAAGGCTAAAGACAC
>NW_003852542.1:1224800-1225035 GCF_000181295.1 Otolemur garnettii | reverse complement strand
TGTTTGGTGAATGAAGCAATAGCTATAATACTGTAATGATGGTTATCTGTGTATTTGTATCGCCTCCTCTTCTCCTTCCTCCTATCCAGTTCTAATAGATTATTCATTGTCAGGTGCTCATGGTATATTTAAAATCTTGAGGGCACAACCCAGCCTCTGTGTCAGCAGCTCAGTAGAAATAACAAAAGCCAGTTGAAAGTTGCTTAGCAGACTTCATTTAGGCTGCCTGTGCCAG
>NW_003852542.1:1215588-1224208 GCF_000181295.1 Otolemur garnettii | reverse complement strand
AAAAAAAAAAAAAAAGAAAGATGAATAAGTTCTGTTTATCCTAAGTTGGAAATACCCAGTTCTAAAAATATACTGTTAAGTAATAAAAGTTAGTTATAGAAAAATATATAGAATAATTTCATTTCAATTAGAAAAACCCTTAACCAAAATCATATATGCATATACACCCACATACAAAGAGAGTCTATAAAGGCACATCGTAGACTGTGAACAGCGGTTACCTCTAAAGAGAGCAGTGGGGATGGAAGGAGAATGCAAAGGTATTTTTTACTTGATTTTTTCACAATATCTTCATGTATTTATCGTGTGATTATACTTTTTTAAAACGAGGTAATCATTGCCATATGAGAAATATTCAACCCAATCTCTCCATCTTCCTGAAAAGCATGGGTGCTGGCTCCCACCTGTTAGGATGAGAAAAGCTGCTTCCCCATCCCCTTCCAGATCTAGACCACGGTCAGCCATCTCAGCAGGGCTCACGCTGCAGTGGCACTGCATTCCTCCAGCAGGTCCTTGGCTGTTACCGCTACACACAGCTAATACTTAGTGAATGCTCCCTGTTACTAGGCACCTGCCTATCAATTATCCCATTTCCATGGCACTCTAACTCATTTAGAGATGAGCCCTCTGAGGCACAGAAAGGTAAGGGGACTTACCCAAGGTCTCCCGGGGAAGAAACAGGGGATTCAGGATTCAAATCCATGAAGTCTGGCTCCAGAGCCTCGCACCATCCCTGCTAGTCACATCCATGCAAGATGAGAAGTCATATTTCATCAGATTTCTCAGACAGATTACGATCCATGGGAATCCACATTCACCAGATTTATAGGAAATTTGTATGGAAACCAGGGCAAATGGATCCCTTACTGTCGAAACTGCTCCGATCTTCTCTTTATTAGTACTGGACTTAGGAGTGATTTCACTAAGAAGCAACCCTGTAAATCTTTCATCATGATGATTCCCATCAATGTGCAAAGTCCCTAGACATTTGGGTCTACCTCACATAAATGATACCTCACCTAGTGCTCCATATAGTTTCTGAGTCTGCCAAGGTCTCAGAGTGGTAGATTTTATACTGTTAACTCTGCTGCATGGCCAACAGGCACAAAGACACTGAAGGCTCCATTTGGTCTGAGGCTGAAGGGAAAACTATTATTATTATCATCTCTCCCTTTGTGCCTCAAACTATGGTTGAACTACTAAATTTTGGATACCGAGAAATTTGATTAAAGTTTTCACAAAGTACAAAAGGTAAATTCCCTACGGCTTATTTTTAGTCTGCTGATCTATGACTAGAATGATTTAAAATTTTAGGAGATGCTAAGAAGACACTATTATTTTTAGGAGACACTATCATTGACTATATTAAGCCAATGATACAATTAGACAGGGAGGTCTGGGGTTTGTAATGGTATTTCTCTTTATGTTTTCTTTTGTTCAGTACTTCTAAGTTTCTTACAGGCAGGAACTATGTTTTTATTTATATCTCTGGAGCTTAGCAAAGTTGCTGAGAGCAGAAGGCGCTCAGGATGTGCTTATTGAATGGCTGAGTGCACAGATAAGAATAAAACAAGGGTATCAAATTTCAACTATAAATGAATGCCTCTTGGCAGGGTCTTTGATTACACAGAAGAAGAAATGCCTTGCAGTGAGTGAGGGTGAGAGAGTAAGTGGAGATGTTTGAGAAAGGGCCTGGCATCTAGTTAGCAATATTCCTGTAAGTATCTCATAGGAATTCTAAAGCCCACTGCCCTGGATGCAAATTGGCCCCGGGAAATAGCCTGGGAAGTACAGGATTCCACAATACTGGCAGAGCTCACAAAATGTACATTGTTCACTAAGTGTAGGAATGAGATGACCCCATCTGCTGATAGGTGTGTGTATGTGGGAAGTTTTTAATCGCATGTCCAACTCTGACCCAAATTCCTCTTTGAACGAAGCTTTTGACAATTGGGTTAAATTTTAACTAAACATTATTTGACTAAACTACGCCCTTAGAACTTAGAGGATGGGAGGCTCCCAGCCTTCTTTGGCTGACTTTGCTGAAGGCAGCTCAGAAATCCCTGATGTCTTGGAAAAGGGCAGGATTAGCCGTGAGAAGAGGGATTCGGACCAGTCAGGGGTCTCAAACATTCACTTGACTCCTTTATCAAACAGGCCAAGTAGACAAACTCTTGACCTTGGTTTTGGTTTTCATTGCAGCTGGGGAGACTGATTCAAAAAGCCTTCAAATTCCTGAAGACTCGAGTAAAATGATGAACTCTTGCCCTGCATAGCACAGCTCACCAAGGCTGACTCATTTCCATTTACCTGTTGAGCAGATACAGCATAGGCAATGACTTCCATTTGACCAGGAAGAAATCTGAGAGTCAGAGAGGGAAAGTGTCCTGCCTGAGGCCACACAGCCAGAAAACAGCAGAGAAGGCAGAGTAATCCGAAAACTTCACTGCAGCAGGGATCCCTCCGTTTCAAATCTTTATCCTAAATGCAAGGCCAGCTTTTATTTTAATAAAGTATAAATGCTCAGGATTTGGACATTTCTCTTTTAGTTCATTGCTAGCAAGTTCAACTACTAGACCAGAATGCCAGAGAAATCAGTGTCTGGCATACCGTAAGTACTAAATAATGAATAAACGAAGAAGGAGGTTTTCATATGGCCTTGGAAGACTGGGCTGCAAGAGCACCCCCTGATCTTTCCTAGAAGCTCCTCTCAGCCTGGGATGAGGTGTGGGGGAAAGAGAGGTCTGGGGGAAGATCAGGTTTCTAGTTCTCAGGGTCCTGTGTGGGTCTCAGTCACCTTCTCAGCCATGAACTCTCACTTGGCTGGTGCTCTTGGGTGTTGTGCTGAGTGTCCCTGCTGCGGGGAGCAGCAAATGCTTCTTGATATTGTCTTCTGCCTCCACACAGAAGCAGCACACACCGTGGTGCCCTGTTTCTAGCTTACACCACCCTTCCTCCCACCTGCATGAGTGTAGAGAAGGACCAAGTGATGGGTGTCATATATTCATAGGAATAAGCTTAAATCTATTTTATAAGGGAAAAGAAAAACAAACAAGGAAATGATTAGCAGATTCAATACTGCATTTGTAAAACACGGCATGTGCCTCTCTTGGGGAGGGCTGTGCTGATAAGGTTGATTGAGTGTGGGTGCTAATATCCTGGGATCTCTCCAGGGCACTTCCCTCCCTCCCTCACCACTCATTTGGAAATGCCCCATTTGTCCTACAAGTTGACCAACAAGTCTCTACCAGTGATCTTATTAGATCAGTCTGGATGTTCTCTGGTCCTCCGGTTTCCAGTGTCAAAAATGAATAGTGGTACCAGGTCAAGCCAATGACGAGTGGCCACAAATACACAGCAATGTCATACATGTAGTTTATCACATAAAAGAAAGAATGGAAGTAAAGAAGGAAATTACGATGAAAATGCATTCCAGAGAGAGGAACAGATCAGCCTCTGCGAGTGGAGAAAGACCCTGAAGTCTGAGCACATGCTGCCTTTTGTGTGTTCCCTACTTTGTCCCCTCTTTCTTCTGGCAGGTTTGGTTGTTGTTTCCCACCTTTGGGGTGATTGACAGGTGGGGGTTACATAACAGATTACATTGCGGGTTACATAACAGTTATATCACAGTTTCCCTTTTTTTTTAAGAGGCAGAGTCTCATTTTATTGCCCTTGTAGAGTGCCACGGTATCACAGCTCACAGGAACCCCTCCAACTCCTGGCCTTAGGCAATTTTCTTGCTTCAGCCTCCCCAGTAGCTGGGACTACAGGGGCCCGCCACAACACCCGGCTATTTTACAGTTCCCCTTTCTATACATGTCTTCCCCAGAATCCGTCATTAAGCTATGCTACACTAATTACATGGTGATGAGCTCTAGGTCAGTGAAAGTTCCCCTAGGAACTCCTTCCTGTGTGTATGTTCCTATCAGAGAACAGTTCCCAGCCAGTAATTTGGTCCCTAGCTACAACTCGGTTACTGCTTTCTGCTCCAAGCCACTTCCATTCCATGTGTTTACCCTTCTCCAGACCCAATAGTCTTGGCTTAGGAGACCCCTCTACTACTCAAATGAGCATAACAAGATTGCCTCTCCATGTCCTTTGAGCCTTTCATAGACTCAAACTTCCACATATAAAATTTATTGCTGCCAAACATCTTTGGTGGCTCTTGGAGGTGGTCCCTGTTCCTTACCCCCACTTTCATTGTCAATATCTTCAAAGGGCATAAAAATAAGCATTTCAATAAGTTGAAAAGAGTGCAGCATTTATAGTCAAGTATCAGAGATCCCCGACTGTACAATCCTGGAGGTACATCAGTCTTCCTGACTACGAATTTCTCATTTGTAAGAATAAGAAGCAATTTATATATTCACATATTAAATAGATATTTATTAAGCATTAACTTTGTGCCAGGACTTGCCTCATTTCTTGTTAATATACCAGATACTAATAAATTGCAGTCATTGTCCTTGAGAAGTTTGCCGAGCTACAATCTGTGGGAAAGGAATTCTCATAACTCTGGCAGGAGTGCAGCAATTTTTGAAAATAAGGTTAGAAACCAGTACTGCCCTCCCAAGATTCTTGGAGTGCCTCAAAGACAGAGTTCCTGGAAATGCCCTACCCATATCCTGACCCTAATGATACACCCATAATGCTGACCCATCCTAGAGAAGAGCCCCAGGCTTACTTCCTCATTTCAACTATACTGAGGAGGCTAATAAAAGCTGTTGGCAACCCCATGGGAGCTGAGCTGACACTGGTCAGTCTCCATTCTCCTTTTCCCCTCTCTTAAAGTCCTTCCTTATGAAACTAATTTATAAGCACCCACACTTCCAAATGAAAGCTAAAACCCAACTATAGCCCAAGATGAAGGGGAAAGAGGAGAGGGAAGGGAGGGGCGCAGGGGAGGTTGGGTGGAGGGAGGATAATTGGTGGGACCACACCTATGGTGCATTTTACAAGGGTACATGTTAAATTTACTAAGGGTAGAATATAAAAATCTTAACACAATAACTAAGAACATGGGGTGAAGACTATGTTAACCAGTTTGATGAATAGCATTTCAAATTGTATATAAAACTAGAACATTGGCTTAATTGCATTAATGCATTGCACTGGCCATAATTGCATTAATGTACACAGATATGATTTAATAAAAAAAAAAAAGAAAAGAAGAAAGAAGTCTTTCCTTGTTCTTAGACTGGACTCTTCTCCTTTCTTGTGGACTCTCACACTGGTTCTATGCCAGAACTTCTCACAATCCTCCCAGGAGTCAACTCTGCTGTCTGGGGCATTGCTGAGAGAATTAATGGAGCTTAACCATGTGGCTATCTTCTTAAAGAACTGAAGATCCTGGGGGCTGGAGGTACTTCCTTTCTCCCTGGGTTGCTGTGCAGAAGTTGAAGGTATATAAACAGGGAGCCTGAGGGATGGGCAACTCACCCAACTTTCCTGCCTGCTACTTCATCGGTAAAATGTGAGGCTAAATATATTGTAGAGATCTAAGTGATCCAAATTTGCTTCCATAGATGATGATAAGAGGCTAAAAATGTCAAGAAATCAGCCCCCGGGTTTCAATGTTCTTGTGTTAGAGGCAGTATTCAGGTTCTAGACTCTTCACTTCCAATCTGGGAGTGCTGCCCTGCATATGCTTGTTAATACAGCAGGCACTTTTGGGTGCTTCCTAACATATATCTCTCTATCTTCCCTACTAACTAACCCAATATTGTTGATATACCAGCAGCGGATTAGGGTTCTAATTTTTCCCCATTCTTACCATTAGTTGTTATTTTTCCGTTTTTACAGTGGATGTGAAGTTGTATCTTGCTGCAGTTTTGATTTGTATTTCTTTCATGACTAATGAATTTGAGCATCTTTTTACATGATTATCTGCCATTTGCAAATCTTCTTTGGGGAAAACTTTTCAAATCTTTTGCCTATTTTAAATTAGGTTATTTTGTCTTTCAATTGTTGAGTTGTAAAACATCTTCATATATTGCAGATACAGGTTCCTAATCAGATATTAGATATAGGATTTGCAAATATGCTCTTATTTTGTGAGTTGTGATGGTGTCCTTTGAAGCAAAAAAACCTTAATTTTGATTAAATCTAATTCATCAACTTTTCTTTTATCACTCGTGTTTTTTGTGTTACATCTGGAAACCACTGCCAAAACCAATAGACTGTAAACTTGTAAAGCATCATTGATATGATTTAATCTGCTATCTTGCTATTTGTTTACTCCTTGTCCCATTTAGTCTTTATCTCCTTTATTTATTTTTTCTGTCTTCTTTTGAATTAACTGCATGTTTTATGTTTCCATTTTATCTCCTCTGTTGGCGTATTAGATATGAAATCTTTATTCTTTTTGTGATTGCGTTAGGGGTTAGAGTACACAGCTTATCACATGCTACCTTTAAGTGATATTATATCTTTTTATATATGCTATAAGAACCTTAAAATAGTATCTATCATTTCTTTCCTCGATATTTGTGCTGTTATCATACATTTACCTTTACATGTTATAAACTCCACACTGCATTGTTATTATTTATGTTTAAATGGTCAACTGTCTTAAAGAGATATTTAAATAATAATTTAAATTTTACCATGTAGTTGTCATTTCTTTTATTTTTTTTGCTCTTCATTTCTTTGTGTAGATACAGATTTCCATGTGGTATCATTCTCCTTCTTCCTATAGGACTTTCTTAAAATTTTTATTGTAGCGTAGGTCTGTCTGCTGGTTATAAATTCTTTCAGCTTTAGTTTGAAACAGTATTTCTCCTTCATTTCTGAAAGATATTTTTGCAGATATAGAATTCTAGGTTGACAGGGTTTTTTTCTTTCACTGCTTTAAAGATAATTGCTTCACTCTTTGTGTTTGCATTGTTTCCTATGAGAAATTTGCTATCATCAAAAACAAAAACCTTTGTTTTTTGATGTAACTTGCCTTTTTGAGGGGCTGCTTTAAATATTTTTCTTTTTATCATTAGTTTTGAATATTTTGATTCCAATGAGATGTGGTACAGTTTTCTTCATGTTTCTTGTGCTTGGGGTTTGCTGAGATTCTTGGATATGCATGTTAACAATTTTAGTCAAATTATTTTTGGTTGTTATTTCTCTAAATATTTTTTCTATGCCTTCTTCTTTCTCCTCTTCTTTGGGGACTCTAATCACACTTCTGTTAGGCTTGCTCAGAAATAGAAGTCCTCTTTTTCAAAAGTTGTTGATCATGTAATCTTCAAATAATGAAAATTTTTATCTCTCCCTTCTAATACTTCTACCTATCACTTCTTTTTTTGCCTTATAGTCTTGGCTAAGACTGCCAGAAATATGACAACAATAACAGTAATAATGGGTTACTCCTAACTTCAAAAAATTTTCTTAGTTTTTTTTTTGAGACAGAGTCTCATTTTTTTGCCCTGGGTAGAGTGCCGTGGTATTATAGCTCATAGCAATCCCAGATTTGTGGGCTCAAGCAATTCTCTTGCCTCAACCTCCCAAGTAGCTGGGACTACTGACATATGCCACTAAGCCCTGCTAGTTTTTCTATTTTTAATAGAGATGGGGGGGGGTCTCACTCTTGCTCAGGCTAGTCTTGAACTCCTGAGCTTAGGCAGTCCCTCCACCTTGGCCTCCCAGAGTGCTAGGATTATAGACCTAAGCCACCACACCCAGCCTATAAGGTTTTAACTAAGTATGATGGTTGTGTTGCAAGAAAATGAAGGCCTGGTGGAGAGAATCATCTGAACACCAAGATATGGAGGAAGGGCTTTATTTCAGCTGGCAGAGCTGTGGCAGGCTCAAGTCCAAAAATGGCTGTGCTCCCCGGCTGGCTTTGACTCTTCCCTTTTATCTCCCCACCCCCAGCCAAGGGTTCTTTATCCACAAGTAGCCTTCTCATTTGTCAGTTTGAATCAAGGTGGAGAAAGCAGGCACAGGCTTTTATAGAAGTCAAAGCAAGCATTAGTTTCAAGGTCCCAGGAAGTTAAGTTTCTAAAAATTCCTAAGAGCTGATTCACCACAGAGAGGACTTTGTGTGTCTCTGGGGCTTCTTCAAGAAGCCTTTTGTTTTTTTAGATCTTATTTTTTCCAGTTATTCTCACTCAGTTGATGTAGGTTTTAATCAATACATTTTATTTGCTTCATTCTGTACATTTAAGTTCGGTGAATCTCTTTAGCATAAATATAGGCCAAGCATTGTATTTCATATTTGGGGTATATAAAGAGGCAGGTGGTAGAGTCTTTGAGGGAGGGAGCTCAGAGCTTAGTAGGGAATACAGAAAATCAAGCCATCTGTTCAAGTGGCTTGTGGTGTGTTACACACTAAATAAAAGATATGTGTAGGTGCTATGGGCAGAGATGAAGGACACATATATCTTGCCTGAAGGAAAGGGAGTGGGAGAAGTCATGGTGGACTTCACAGAGGTGGTGATACTTAAGCTTAATCTTAAAGGATGAGAAGGAGTTCAACAGTCCAATTAAAGGGGAAGGAAACTACAGGCAGAAAGAAAAGCATATGCAAAGCATAGAAGTATATAAGCAAATAATCAGTGTGACTAGAGGAGTGAGTGCTTGGGGAAAGAATGGGATGGAAAGAAATGAGGTTAGAAAAGTTAGGTCT
>NW_003852542.1:1212727-1215328 GCF_000181295.1 Otolemur garnettii | reverse complement strand
AAAAAAAAAAAAAAAAAAAGTTAGGTCTGAACATGATGGCTTTGATAACCTAATTTAACCATTTGTTTTTATGGATACCTCCTTGTAAGTATCATAGAGGTAGATCTGTGAATCATTTCTACATAGATCTAGGGCATATAATTCAGTGGTGTATGTTGTTTAAATTCTTACTGTTTTATGATTTTTTGGTGCTAATAAGATGAAGAAATCAAAACTTCTTGGGATAAGAAGACCTGGGAAGGGTGCAGCGAAGAGGGGTGTTTCTAGAAAACCTGTTTTATCACCCAGTGACTCCAATTTTTTGGATTTCATAAACCAGTAACATTCTTAAAAGAACTTGGGTTGAAAAGATACTAAAATATAACAATAAGTACATAGGTGATCAGGTCATATCAGAAATAACAACAACAACAAAACCACAAACAAACACGAAAAGTGTCTCTCAGAGTTTGGCAACCTAATTCTGCTATGTTATGTAGCCCCGTCATGATGCCATAGTGGGATTTTCAGGCTGAGAATGAGAAGAGAGGACATCAGGCTGATGAAGACAATGAATATCCAGGCAAGTAAGTCCTCTGATATGTACTCCATAGTTGAACCACCCTTCTTCCTACTTCTCCACTCCCATATAAAGAACCAGTTCCAGGCTGGGAGAAACAATTGACTATGTTCAGGAGTCCTGGGCCAGCACATATGTCTCTGTGGGTGCTCACAGCTTCACTGGCCCTGAGCTTGCTTTTCCTATCTAAGAACTTGGCCCTGTGACCATTGGCCAGCTAGTCATGAGCCACATATTTTATTAATCTCACTGAGATTGGGGGATAGCAGGAGCCAGTGGCTTCTTTGATCAGACCTGGACTGGTATGAACTCAACACTCGTCCCAGAGGTGGACTGAACGGTGGCTCTGTCTAGTTGAAAGGTCTTCTCAGGCTTGACCAAGATGACTAGAGACCTTTGGACTTCACAATTGCATGGATTGCCTCACTCCTTCCTAGTAAACATGAACTCTCTCAGCCCATAGTTTTTCATTTATGAGTCCATGGATGGGATGAGGAATTCGCATCACAGCCCTTATCAAAATCATTACTGTGATAAACTTTGTGCTTATCTAGAAAGGCTATTTCTTCTAGGATCTGAAGAAAAGGAGTGGAACTCAGGCCACTTCCTTAGGCCAGTTCATTTACTACATATCTTTATTGAAAGTTTCTGATTAAATGTAACTCTTTTGAGATGTTCCATTTTCTTATTGCTCTATATGTCCTTGGTCACTCAGTACATTTGGGAGTCTTAGTTTCTAATATCTTGGTAAAAGGTTTGGGATGATTTCTATCCTGTTTGTATCTGCCAAGTCAGCGAATAGCTCTTTATCCCTAGAAAGGCAGGTTGAGGTACCAACGAGAGATGATCCATGGTCTGGGATGCTAAAGCCTACTGTCTAGGGTGAGTCCTGTCCTTGTCCCCAGCCAGCTTGCCCACAGCATCCAGAATCTGGATCATCCCTGGATGTCAGAGCTGACAGGGACATGTTCTAGAAGAAAATTTATTCTAAGAGATTGTAACTAGGAGCCTATAGGATCCCAAAGAATTCAAAACAGCAGAATTGTGTGTAAAATTTCTGCTTAAATTTATCTGATAAGGCTTTCAAATTTCACCTGCCCAAGCATTCAAGAAGCCTTGAACTAATACAGTCAATTTCTTGTCAATTGATGAGAAAACAGAGAAGTGAAGTGATCCTCTCAAAGTCACACAGCTACAAAGGAGAGGAACTGGAAGAGAACTTAGGGTCTGCTATACTCAATTCTCTAACCCCTCTCAAAATCTAGAGAATTCTCCAAAGTGATCCACCTACTCCTACAATAGGTTAAACATTCAGATGTCTGGGCCCATCACAGACCTACTGAGTCAGAGTCTCTGAGCTCAGGGCCCATGGGCTGAGCAAACTCCCCTAGTGTTTCGGGAACAAACTAAAGTTTGAGAATTCAGGACCTTCCCCAGAATTAAAAAAAAAAAAAAAATACAGGAAAGATTAAGCAATGAGATGACTGCAACCACTCTCAGCTCTCTTAGCCACTTCCCCCCCAGCCCCGTGATTGTGTCCACATTTCTAAATAACATGTTTTTAAAACTTTCTTTTCTCCTCCCTGCCTTTTTCCTTCACCTCTTTCCTTTTAGCTTTAGATATTATTACCTGCTCTCATGTAAAATAAGAATCATGAGGTTGATTTGATGGTTCTGAGGTGCCCAGCCAGGTACACCTCTGTCAGCTCCATCATCAGAGAATGCTCCTGAGGCATAACTGATGGACTCCACTTTACCTGCTATGGCAGGTCTGATCTCTGCCTGCCTGGGGGTGGGGCACTGGAGACCTGGCCTGTGGCTCATGTCCCCAACTGTCTTCCACAGCCACATAGCTGCTGTGAACCCATAATAAACCTAGGAATCCCACCTAGGGATTCCCTTTCCCTCTCAATAGGAATGTGTGGGAAAGGGAGGGGACCTCTGCATTCTCTTGACTTACAAGGTCCCCCTGCGGCCTCTTTGCCTCTCCTCTTTTTTTTTTTTTTTTAGGCTTGACCAAGATGACTAGAGACCTTTGGACT
>NW_003852542.1:1205473-1212508 GCF_000181295.1 Otolemur garnettii | reverse complement strand
GCCGAGCCTGCCTCTCCTCTTCTATGTGCTTGTGTTTCACTCCTTTAGCTACACACTTTTCACTCTGTATCATTTTTCAAGCTCAAGAGGATTTGATTATACGCTCCATGATTTTTTATTTGTTCTTTCATTTGTGTTCACTTTTTCGAGAAAAGTCATTCTTCTGCTGAGAGACTCAGCCGTGTATATTTTCTGCTTCCCCCACTTGTGTCTCCAAGGCTTAGACCACCACACTCAGTCGCAATACTTTGCATTCAGCAAATGCTTAATGCATATTTATTGAGTGAATAACTTTGCCTTATAAGAGATCTACTGGTATGTTTTTAAAGTATAATTTTCCTAGGGATAAAGTTATGAAAACTGGAGATAGTACTGGTTTGGTTAATATGAAGTAAGACTCTTTATCCTATCAAAAGGAGATTATGGCATACTTCATTTTATTGAGCATTGCTTTATGGCTCTTTGCAGATATTGTGCTTTTAACAAATGGAAGGTTTATGGCAACCCTGTGTCGAGCAAGTCTATTGGTGCCATTTTTTCCAATAGTATTGTGTTTCTGTGTCATACATTAGTAATTCTCACAATATTTCAAACTTTTACATTATTGTTATATCAGTTATGGTGTTCTGTGATCAGTGATCTTTGACATTACTATTGGGGCACCACAAACTGTGCCCATATGAGATGATGAACTTAATGTTGTGTGTGTTCTGACCACTCCATCCACCTGCCATTCCCTCATCTTTCTCCCCCTTCTTGGGCCTTACTATTCCATGAGACACAACAACAACAACAACAACAAAAATAGGCCAACTAGTAAGCCTATAATGGTCTGTAAGTGTGTAAGTGAGAGTGCAAGAATCACATAGCTCTTCTTTAAGTTAAAGCTAGGAATAATTAAGCTTTAGTGAGGAAGGCCCACTGAAAGCCAACATAGGTCAAAAGTTAAGCCTTTTGTGCCAAATTATTAGCCAAGTTATAAATGTAAGAAAAAGCTCTTAAAGGAAATTAAAAGTGCTACTCCAGTGAACACATAAATGATAAGAGAGAATAGTAGGTTTATTGCTGGTATGGATAAACTCTTTTGTGGTGTGCATTGGCTATTTCAAAAACCCAAAGAGGAGGGAGTTCTTTCTAACTCATTTTCCAAGTTCAGCATTAACCAGACAGGGCACAACAAAGGAAAAAAAAAACAACAGGCCAATATTCCTGATCAACATAGATGCAAAAATCTTCTACAAAATACCAGTAAATCAATTCCAATAGCACATGAAAAAGATAATGCATCATGATTAGGTGGAATTTATTCCAGGAACGCAAAGATGATTCAATGTATATAAATCAATAAATGTGAAACATCACATCAAAAGAATGAAGGACAAAAACCAGATAATCGCCTTAATAGACATAGAAAAAGCATATGATAAAATTCAACATGTCTTCATGATAAAAAACTCAACAAAGTAGGTATAGAAGCAACATACCTCAACACAGTACAGGCCATATATAACAAACTCACGGCTAATACCATACTGAATGGGGAGAAGCTGAAAGCCTTTCCTCTAAGATCTGGAACAAGATAAGGATGTTCACTCTCACCACTCTTATTCAACATAATAATGGAAGCCTTAACCAGAGCAATAATGCTCTTAGAGGTATTAAAGGGCATCCGAATTGGAAAAGAGGAAGTCAAATTGTCCCTTTTTGCAGATAACATAATCTTAGATAATAAGATAAAAATCTAAAGATTCCATCAAAAAACTGTTAGGACTGACAAATGAGTTCAGAAAGTTGCAAGATAAAAAGAAAACACACAAACCCCAGCATTTCTATACACCAATAATGAACAGCTGAAAAGAATCAATAATACAATCCAACTTATAATAGCTACAGAAATGTAAAATACCTAGGAATAAATTTAAAGAAAAAGGTGAAATAC
The DNA here is from genome assembly GCF_000181295.1 of Otolemur garnettii. Classification (NCBI taxonomy): domain Eukaryota; kingdom Metazoa; phylum Chordata; class Mammalia; order Primates; family Galagidae; genus Otolemur; species Otolemur garnettii. Next base: position 1,210,569 of record NW_003852542.1, on the reverse strand, counting down.
CTCTATAATGAAAACTACAAAGCACTGATGAAAGAAATTGAAGAGGAAACAAAAAAATGGAAAAACATCCCATGCTACATTATTAAAATGATCATACTACCCAAAGATAGCTTCTGAGTCAATGCAATCTCTATCAAAATATTAAACAGAAATAGAAATAACAATCCTAAAATTTGCATGGTATCACAAAAGACTTTAAATAGCCAAGGCAATTCTGAGCAAAAAGAACAAAGCAAAAGTCAGACTACCTGACTTCAAAATATACTACAAAGCTACAGTAACCAAAACAACATGGTATAGATATAAAAACACACACATAGACCAGGGGAACAGAATAAAGAACCCAGAAATAAATCCACATATTTGTAGCCAAATGATTTTCAATAAAGGTGCCATGAACATACATTGAGGAAAAGGACACTCTCAGAAGTGGAGCCTGAAGATATGACTGAATTGCTTCAATCTCATGATAAAACTTGAACAGATGAGGAGTTGCTTTTTTGGGGGGCAGGGCAATGTGACCTTTATTGAGCTTATTCACCAGAGTGGAAATAATTGAGGAGTTGCTTCTTATAGATGAGCAAAGAAAATGGTTTCTTCAGACCGAATCTACTTCTGGTGTAGATGCTGTGACACTATTGAAATGACAACAAAGGATTTGGAATGCTACATAAGCTTAGTGGATAAATCAGCAGCAGGGTTTGAGAGGACAGACTCCAATTTTGAAAGAAGTTCTACTGTGGGTAAAATGCTATTGAACGGCAGCACATGCCCAGAGAAATCTTTTGTGAAAAGAAGAATATATTGATGCAGCAAATGTCACTGTTGTTGTATTTTAAGAAATCGCCACAGTCGCCCCAACTTTAGCAACTGCCACCCTAATCAGTTGGCAGCCATCAACACTGAGACAAGACCCTCCACCAGCAAAAAGATTACTCACTGAAGGTTCAGATGGTCATTAGCATTTTTAGCAACAAGTTATTTTATCTTATTTATGTATTTATTTATTTATTTATTTTTTGAGACAGAGTCTCAAGCTGTTGCCCTGGGTAGAGTGCTGTGGTGTCACAGCTCACAGCAACCTCAAACTCTTGGGCTTAAGCAATTCTCTTGCTTCAGCCTCCCAAGTAGCTGGGACTACAGGTGCCCACACACTCCTGGCTATTGTTTTAGCTGGCTTAGGCTGGATTCTAGCCTGCCAGCCTTGGTATATGTGGCTGGCATCCTACCCACTGAGCAACAGGTGCCGTCAAACAAGGTATTTTAAAACTAAGGTATGTACTTTCTTTAGACATAATGTTAGTGTACATTTAATAGACTATAGTACAATAGAAATATAACTTTTATAGGTACTGGAAAATAAAAATGTTTCATGTGACTTCCTTTACTGTAATAGTCACTTTATTGCTGTGGTCTGGTCTGGAACCAAACCAAGGTATGCCTATACTGTTAAAGGAGTCAGGTGACCTTGGAGATGAGACCCCAGCTTTATTTGTTGCATCTGTAAGGTTCAAGACTATAGTCTACTACTCTCTGATTCTAATGTATTACAAACATTTTAGGCAGTTGCTGCTTTCCAATCATCATCTACTTAACAGAGAATCTGGGGGAATGGGCACAAGGGATAGAAGACACTGCTACTGGGAGATCAAGAAAAAAGTTAACTATAATATCACTAATGTAGTACACTGGTATCTGGCCAGGAGGTAGCAGAAGACATAGTAAGGAAAGATAATTGCCATGGAAAAATTCCAGTGTTGACAATTTTCTGCGGAAACATTTATTGTTGTCTCCTTCTCTGCAATAATTTCCAATCAACTATGGATAGATTAGCCTATACACTCTAGTATTTGCTTAATTTTTTAGCCTTTTTGGGTAAATGAATATATACACCCTATACAATATAATGTATTAAAGGAAATTTTCTTTTTAATCTGTAATATTGTATTGCCACTCCTAAGGAACCCTCCCCTGCCCCTCACCTGCCGCCCAAACAAACAAACAAACAACCCCCCCCCAAATCAGAACTGGGGACAATTTGTAATAAAACACTTGTTGCAAGCACTTTTGACCAAGCACTTCCATCTAGCGGCAGTTAATGTAACTACCTTGGTTTTGCCAGAACAAAGAGCAGAAAGTTCCAACTTATGATGTTAGTGCTATGTAGGAGAAAAGGGTGCCAAACACTTCATTAGCCAGCTTTCTGCCTGGTGTGGGCAGGTACAAAGAAGCCCTCTTCAGGTCCACCTATGGCTACAAACTCAAGTCACCAAGGCTAGATCAGTGGCCACCTTCTGTGGCCCCTCCACTCCCTGTGCTTGCTTCCCTTAGAGCACGTATCAACTGGCCTGTGCATCTCTCTCTCTCTCTCTCTCTTTTTTCTTTTTTGAGACACAATCTCACTTTGTTACCCTGGGTAGTGTGCCATGGCATCATAGTTCACAGCAACCTCAGACTCTTGTGATCCTTTTGCCTCAGCCTCCCCAGTAGCTGGTACTACAGGTGCCTGCCACAGCGCCCAGCAATTTTTGCTCTTGCTCAGGCTGGTCAAAAACTCCTGAGCTCAAGCAATCCTCCCAGACTGCTAGGATTACAGGTATATGTTACCAGGCCCCGCACGGGCTATGCATCTCTATCTGTTCCTCTCCTTCTGTTCCCCATACTACGAGCTCCTAGAGGGCAGAAAACTTGTTTCATGCCATCCTTTATATGCCAAACAATGGTTGCGTGGCTTGTCCAGAGTGAAAAGGAAGTTATGCAGGCTACAGGTTCTCTTTCTGCATTTGCATCCACTTCAACCTACGAAGATTATCTAGTTATCAGTGTATTCGACTACCAAAGTGTGTTCTCTTCCTGAAGCTTGGAATGTCTTTGCTAAACACTGCTTTTACATGGGCATTTATCATGGCCACCAACTGTGGAATTTCATATTAGGCCAATCAACTTTTGCAGATAGGCTTTCTGCTGACTTGATGGTGCCATTCAGCTGGCTGACTGTTTAAACAAGTCAGTTTTGTTTTCTTATGCATTTTATTTATTCATTCAACATGCGCGCATTGCTGTTGCCAGTTACTGTGCCAGGTGCTGGGGAGAAAGTGTTGGATACAACAAATAAGGTCTCTGCTCTTGTAGAGCTGCTGTTAGAATAGAGAGGGGAGAGGTTGGGTACCGTGGCTCACGCCTGTAATACCAGCACTCTGGGAGGTGGAGGCAGGAGGATTCCTTGAGTTCAGTAGTTGGAGCCCAGCCTGAGCAAGCGAGAGACCCCGTCTCTACTGAAAATAGAAAAATTATCCAGGTAGGATGGTGTATGCCTGTTGTCCCAGCCTCCTCTGGGGGCTGAGGCAGAAGGATCACTTGAGTCAAGGGGTTTGAGGCTGCAGTGAGCTACAATGATGCCGCTGCACTCTAGCCAGGGGGACAGAGCAAAAAAAGAAAGGTGAGAAAGATGACTGGCAAGTACATGAACTGATAGCAATAAATGTGCTATGAAGGTAGTAAGCAGTGATATGATAGAGTGACTGTGGGCAGGTGGGCTTCTCAGGCTGCTCTAAGGCCATTCTGAAGCAACAAAACAGTATCTATCATTTCATTCCTAAAGGAGAGGTGGCTGTCACACTTACCAAAACCAACACTTCTTTTCTTTTCTTTTTTTTTTTTTGAGACAGTCTCACTTTGTCCCCTCAGTAGAGTGCAATGGGATCATAGCTCACAGGAACCTCAAACTCCTGGGCTCAAGGATCCTCTTGCCTCAGCCTCCCAAGTAGGTGGGACGATAGGTGCCCACCACAATGCTGGGCTATTTTTAGAGTCAGGGTCTCACTCTTGCTCAGGATGGTCTTGAACTCCTGAGCTTAAGCAATCCATCTGCCTCATTGTCCCAGAGTGCTTGGATTACAGGTGTGAGCCACCGCATCCAGCCTTGAAACTAATACTTCTTAAGAGCTCCAGTGGCTGGTACCAGGGGCAGTAGGCATAGTGGTGAATGGGCCAGGGTGCTGCTCTAAGCAGCTCATGTTCTACTGGAGGTGGATAATAAACAAAAGAAAAAATATGCAAGGCAGCTTCAGATTGTAGTAAGTGCTACAAAGAAAGTAAGAAGGGTAATTTGATAGAAATAGGAAAGGGGGAAAGATCAGGGAAGCTTCTCTAAGAAAGTAAAATTAGTTTTGATGCTTTGGTTGTGAGAAGGCATCAACTGTAGAAGATGCTGGTGGCCAGGTGTGGTGGCCCATGCCTATAATCCTAGCACTTAGCAGGCTGAAATGAGATAATCATTTGAGCTCAGGGGTTCAAGACCAGTCTGAGCAAGAGTGAGACTCTGTCTCTACAAAAAAAAAAAAAAAAAAAGAAAGAAAGAAAGAAAGAAAGAAAGAAAATCAGCTTGGTGTGGGGGTGCACACCTGTAGTCCCAGCGACTAGAGAGGCAAAGTAAGGCAGGAGGATCATTTGAGCCCAGGAGTTTGAGGTTGCTGTGAGATATGATGACACCAGTGTACTCTAGCGGGGGTTACAGAATAATACCTCATAGCAAAACAAAACAAAACCTAACAAAACACCAGAAACGCTGGGGGACAGCTTTTAGCTAGAAAGAATAGCAATGCCCAGAGAAAGTTTGGCTTGTTCTAGAAAGGAAGAATGCTAAATACTGCTTGATCATCACAGTAGGTGAGAGCTGGAGTGTTTCAGGTAAGACTGGAGAAATCACTCAGGACCACATGGGCTCTGAACTGAATTCTAATAGTGACAAGAACTGTTGGGGCTTTAATCACCAGTATGCTGAGACCAGTCCTGCTGCTGGAAGATCGAACCGTGGGGTGGGAAGGCAGTAGGGGCAGTAGGGGTGTGGGTGTACATTTTGTGGGTAGAACCCTTACGTCTTACTGATGGATTGGATGTGGACATGGGAAGGGAAAATTCAAGAATGCCTACTTAGGAGTTGAGCAGCCGACCCAGTGGTGGTGCCATTTACAGAGTGAGGGGAAAGTAGGGGGAGAGTGAAGAGTTCTGTGCAGGTTGTGTTGCACTGAAGATGACATGGCACCTCTTCATTTATTTATTTTTTTGAGACAAAGTATTATGTTGCCCTCAGTAGA
>NW_003852542.1:1198776-1205311 GCF_000181295.1 Otolemur garnettii | reverse complement strand
TTCGAACCCACCAGACTCAGTGTACGTGGCTGGTGCTGTAGCCACTGTGCAATGGGCACTGAGCCATGGTACCTCTTTCATACCCTTTTTGTAATGATTGTCCTCCTCACACTCTTTTCTTTTTTGCTTTTTTTTCATCCTGTTAGCTTCTAGCAGAAGAAATATAGCAGTTAGGATATTGTATGGCTCCTAATAAGAGAAATCAAGGTTTAAAAAAGCAAGCACAGGACTTGCTCGGTTGCTCCAGGAAGCCACCAAGGTCCTAGGCCCCTGCTGTCTTTTTCTTCTTCATCATTAGCTTGTGGCTTTCCTGCTTATGGTGCAAGATGGCTGCTGTGCCTTCAGGTATTGGGAAAAAATTCTCCGTAACTTTTTCACGGATTTGAATAGTGCAGGCTTTCTGAACAAAGAGCTTGTTGGAATTGCCAAGATCTTGGAAATTGGCAATAGTGTCTCCCTAAAGGTAGAGACCTCCAGAGAGATTTGGAGAGTTAATCTCATCTTCTCTTTCCTGGGGACATGCCTTACATTTAGGGTAATCAATTTAGTGATATCTTACCCTCTTCCTTGGAAGAGGGATCTTACTTAATGAGTAATCTCTCTCTGGAGAGAAGAATGAGCAGATGTACCAGCAGCCTATAAAACTCCTTATTTAGGGATACAAGGATTATTTTTACTTGATTTCAGTGGGGTTAGTTGGGGAAGCATGTTTTTCCGATTTGCATGAATAAAAGTACCTTTGAACTTGACACAGATGCTTTTACACTCATGGAGCAAGGCTTACCATGGATCAGGGTGAGGAAGAAGACATGACTGAGAAACCTGCACCCAGTCATTACCACACCTCTTATAAACGCACTCTGCTCAGATGGTAAAAGAACAGCACCAGAAGTAAAAATAACTACAGAACTATCTGTACCCTTCTCAAATTTATCCTGTTAGTTTCTCAAATTTATGGAGCAAACCTAGATATCAGAATACAAAAAGGCATCTCTGATCTGAATTAATTATGCATCACTATTCACTGCTATGCCAAACAAATTAAGCGATGGAAGAATTTATGTGGAACAGTAGGAAAAAGTACATAATTAATACACACAAGAAGTATCAGAAAAGGCTTTGTTATTCTTTCCTGAGTTGTTCGAAACCATTTCTGAAGTTTACTGGTGAGTTAGTCATGTCTGAACCGAAATCATGTTTGGAGCGTTTTGTTTTCCCAGTGGCAGCAGCAGGCTCCTTTCCAGGACACTTCATATAAACAGACCCAGGCTTCTTTCACTTAGCATAATGTTTCCAAGGTTCATCCACGGTGTAGCATGTATCGGTACTTCACTCCTTTTATGGCTGAATAGCATTCCATTGTATGAGTATATCACATTTTGTTTGTCCATTTATCAGTCTGTGGATAGTTATGTGTGTTGTTTCCCCTTCTTGGCTATTATGTATAGTATTGTTATAAACAATTTTGTGTGAACATATATTTTTAGTTCTCTTGGGTATGTACCAAGGAATGAAACTGCTAGGTCATATAGTGATTCTGTTTAAAATTTTGAGGAACTGCCAAACTTTTCCAAAGTGGCTGCACCAGCTGGGCATGGTGGCTCACTCCTATATTCCAAGTACTTTGAGAGACAGAGATGGGAGGATTGCTTGATGCAGGAGTTTGAAACCAGCCTGGGCAACATAGTGGCTGCCCTAGTAAAGAGACCCATCGCTACAAAAAAAATTTAAAAATGAGCTGGGTGTGGTGGTTCATGCCTGTAGTCCTAGCTATTGGGGAGGCTGAGGCAGGAGGATCCAATGAGCCCAGGAGGTGGAGGCTGTAGTAAGCTATGATTGCATGACTGTGCTCCAGCCTGGGTAACATATTGAGACTTTGTCTCAAAACAAAACAAAAATAAAGGTGACTCTATCAATTTAGAGGTGTCAAAGGTGACTCCCATCAATCATACATGAGGGTTCTGAGTCCTCCACATCCTTGACAACCCTTGTTATTTGTCTTTTTGATTCTATCCTTCCTAGCAGGTACAAAGTGGTATCTGAATGTGATTCAAGGTGCTTGAGCTTAAATATTACCCCATCTCCTCAAATAATCACCATGCACATTGGTGAAAGAATAATAGTGTGTCAATTTAGGAGTTCAAAAATTCTTAGAGGGAATACATCTGTCCTAACTTTGAATGTCATTTTCTCTCCTCTCTGCCCTGCTGTCCTTGCCCATCTTGGGCACCAAAAAACTAAATTTTGGCCTCTGCTCTGCAAAAAGACTTGAGGCAGGCTGTTTTCTTCTCCAGCAATCCAGGTTTTATGTGTTCCCTAATCCTTAGTGAGGGCTCTGATCCCTATTTCCTATGTTCCAGTACATAGAGATAAAGGTGCATTGTCCCTCTGCACAGCCTTGAGGAAACCTCCCTTAAGATAGCCACACAGAAGGAGGACCCCCAGGTTCTGCTTCAGCTCTGCTTTGAGGAGTGATGGGTTCACAGCTATAGATAGCTAAACTCTCTAACCAATAAAGTCTTAAAGGAAAAACAGTAAAGGAAAGCAGTTCTTTTTTTTTTGGAGACAGAGCCTCAAGCTGTCCCCCTGGGTAGAGTGCCATGGCATCACAGCTCACAGCAACCTCTAACTCCTGGGCTCAAGCGAGTCTCTTGCCTCAGCCTCCCAAGTAGCTAGGACCACAGGCGCCTGCCACAACGCCTGGCTATTTTTTTTTTTTTTTTGGTTGCAGCCGTCATTGTTGTTTTGGCAGGCCCTAGCTGGATTCGAACCCGCCACCTTAGGTGTATGTGGCTGGCACCTTAGCCACTTGAGCCACAGGCGTGGGGCCAGGAAAGCAGTTCTTAATGTTATAAAAACTCAATGTGGATACAGTACAGAAGTCTCTGTCAACTCGACTTCCCTAGTGTTCTTACTTGGTTCTCAGAATTCCCCAAGGGAGGAAGATATGTAGATATTTCTGTTTTCTGTGGCTGTACTGTTCTGGAGTCCCAGGCAGGGTCTCCTAATGAATTAAACCTGTTGTTCCCTGAGCCTTTTGCTTCTCTCTTTTCTGAGGAGTCAAACTACAACTCACAGAAGAGCTTTTGGCCATCTCTGCTGCCCACAGAACTGTGAAGACATCCAGCATGCCTGTGTGATCTGGCAAAGGGCAAGGTGGGAGGGGACCTCTGTCCTGTGATGGCTATACAAACCTCGCCCAGGTAGATATGAGCACTCCGACAAACACTGCTGAATCTTCCAGCATTTTTGCCATGAGTTTCAGTTTCCCTGGCTTGACTGATTGAGTATACCTGGTGGAGGGGATGTAAACCTTTCGGGTGTCCCTGCTTGGTCTGTACCCCTCTCTGGGGATGCCCCACATCCCTCTGTGAACTCCATGACAGTAAGTCCTTGGCCCAGCTTCTGCTGGGAAGGCTGATCCCATTAGCTGAGCAGGGGCCACCCTGCCTCACCTGTCTCCCCTCTTCCCTTTTCTTTCTTTCTGGAATCCAAGACACACCCAGACTAGGATTCAGTCAATGTTAGCTGCATAAACTTGTGTGGAAATGTCAAGTGGCCATCGTATGTAGGCTAAAGCTTGGAAACAACAGGTAACTTGTTTACAGGCCCAGTCTGGAGCCAGGACTAAACCTTGGCCAGCTGAACCAAGGTCCAGTTCAGCTGCTCAGACTCTGCCTCTTCACTAGGTTGTAAATTGGAGGGCATTTGGGCATTCTGTAGGGATTTTCTTTTCAAGTTCTCGGTGGAGAGGGGAGCTGGAGCAAGCTTTTACCTTAGAATAGGGCTATGCTTAATTAAAAGTGTTTCTCAAAAAATATAAAGAATGTTTTAGCTGAATTGATGTCACGTATCCCATGAGTGAGTTCTGAGCTCCTGCCACCCTGGCCCCAGTTTGGGAACCGAGGCGTTTACCCAGCTCTCTGACCATACAGAGGGAAGAAGCCCTAAGAAAGGCTGGGCCTTTCCTCGCGTCTTGCCCTCCTTTTTCTAAGGTGCAAAGTCGGGGTTTGTAGTACAACCCTGCAGGGAGGATCCACAGACTGAAGGCGAATAAGGCATTTAGCAAAGTGCCTGAAAAACAGGCCCTGAGGAGCAAAGGTGCTTCTCTCATCTCAGACTTCCCTCCTCCGCTCTCTCTTCCGCCCCTCCAGCCCCTCACTCCCCCGAGATCCGCCCCACTCCGGGAACTTAAACCCGCACCAGCCGGTCCACACCGGAAGCCCGGAGCCGGCGCCGGCGCGGCGGTGGCGGTCTCGTCTCGGGCGGGAGCGCACGTCCTGAGCCCCGCGGCCCGCAGCCCCGCACCCGGTAACCGCGCGCTACCCTCCCGGGGTGGTGGCGGCCCGGCTTCCCGAACTGTGGGAGCTCTGCGGCCTGGTTCAGCCCGGACCCCGGCGGGGCTGCCGGATCCTGGAAGGTCTAGTTCGGCCGCCGGACTCGGAGGAACCCGGGAGGGGGCGGGGTTCCCGATGCTTTGCTCTTCCGCGGGGCTGGGGCGGACTCGAGGGCTCGGAAAGCGACAAGGTCGCGGGGTGTCCGCGGCGGGAGTGGAGCTTCAGGCCCCTGCGGGTTTAGACCGCCCTCCTCGGCCTCAGGACGGGTGCCCGGTGACCTTAGACAACCCTGAACCGGCCTCCTTCTCAGTGGCGCAGTTGGCCGCTACGCTCTGAATCTTTCTCAGAAAAGTCTTTCCATCTCCCTGAGCCAGCAAAGGAACCCTTCCCCCTACTCACAACCCCAGTTTTCGGTGACCTGCCCTGTTTCACTTTTTATTGGTCAGATATTTTCCCATTGTCTCCACTCTGGAATAGGGTTCAGAGGAGTCGCTAGGGAGAACTACTAATATTAAACCCTAGAGGTAACAGTCCAGGCCCCATCCAATGCTTGAACCCCCCCAGACAGCTTGGAGTCCAAAAAAAGTGCTGGATTTTCTTCTTGCACTTCACCATCGCTTGAAGCCGATAATTCTGCCTCTTGGCCGCCCTATTTTCATGCCTTTACATTGAACCCAACGATGTGTCTCTCTTCATAGCTTTGTACTTTGGGCCTGGAATGCTTCCTCTGAAAGTCACTGGATAGAGCAGGGACAGTCCTTTCCCCTGTGGAGACCGTGAGTCTGTGTGCTAATTAGGCCACCTCCTTACACTGATACTTGCAGTACCCCAACCAGCCCTCTCTTGTGTTCCTAGGCAGCTTGGCCACATCCTCCTTCCCCAGTGCCCCAAGCTGATGATGTGGTCCCCTCCATCCAGGGAAGGGCATTCCAGAAAGGCTTTCTTTTGCTGTTCCTTACAGTCCTGGCTGCCCCTGTCCTCAACTCCTGCAGCAGTTCCCTTGGCAGCTCAGTTCTATCATTTGTTTTAGTCTGATCCCATGAAGTGGCCTGGTTAAACCTTCTAGAATCCTGTTACTCCAGGGTCTTGGGCAGTTACATTTGCTCTAACTCCTACCACAAAATAGAATTGCAGAAATTCTTCTCTTTGGAGGAATTGGAGGCCCTGCCCGCTTCTGTCCCCCACTCTGGTTCTGTTTTGTTAATACTGTGCCTGCTTTCCTTACCTGCTACAGTTGGCTTTTGGAGTTACCTTGATTTAATTTCTTAGACATGAACTTCTATACAGGGTCACCTGATTTTCCAGTTTGTGAGATGGAGTTCTGGCTTATACCTATTGTCCCACACAGCAATATCCCCTTTAAGTTTCAAAAGGTTTGAAACTTTATTCTTTTATTTATTTTTTGAGACAGCTAGAGTGCTGTGATATCATAGCACACAGCAGCCTCCAACTCTTGGCCTCAAGTGATTCTCTTGCTCAGCCTCCCAAGTTGGTGGGACTACAGGTACGTGCCACACTCCTAGCTCGAGGTCTCAATCTTGCTCAAAAAAAGGAAAAAAATACTTGCTGGGCTTTGAACTTCTTTCAGAAATAATTTAATTAATGATCTTTAAAATTTTTGTGGCACACCAAGATCCTCTCACGGCACAGCAGTGTGCTGCGGCACACCGGGTGAAAATCACCACATAAACTATCAGAGTTGAGAACTATTAGGTTGTAGGCAATGTCCTTAAATAACCACTGAAGGCAGTTATTTTTTTTGAGAAGTGGACTCGGACATCTCTCAAAGTGGGGTGTGACCAGGTATGTCACTTTTCTCCTTATCAAGAGGGATGTCATAATGGTGGTTTCCTACTATAGCTATGTTCTTTCCCCACTCTAAAGCCTTATTCTTTGCTAAGGACCAAGCTTTCTGATTTCCCAGCATGCTCCAGTACCCACTCCCACTAGGTAGTAGGCCGTTGGAATGGCCTCATTTGGATTGGAGGGGTCATGATTTGCATAGTCACAAAAGAAGCTGGTATGAGACTTGAGACAGGGCTCCCATCCCTAGGCCTAGGACATGTACCCCAGGGTGGTCCAGAGGCTATCTGAGGGGCTATGGGTGCTTCTTCCTCATCCCAGGGGATGTGGGAGCTTGGAGACCATGTGCCTTTTGGACTGTCTCCTCTGTAGGCTTCTAGGATCATGTGGTACGT
>NW_003852542.1:1195317-1196192 GCF_000181295.1 Otolemur garnettii | reverse complement strand
GACCTGTCCCTGAGCTGCACTGCGCAGTTTCTTCAGTACTTCCTGGAGAAGAGGGAGAAGCACATCACTGTGGTTGTAGGTGGGTGTTGCGGGAGTGTGCAGAGCCCTGTAATGTTCCAACTGCAGGGTGTCCACCTACAGGACACCCGCCATTGAGCGGCTCAGGGACTGTGCTATTGGTTCTTCTAGAGCAGCGATCCTAACCTTTTCCTGTGCCATGCCATGATCCCCTTGTTAGTCTGATGCATCTTTTTCAGAATAATGTTTTTAAATGCACAAAATACTTGAGAGTATATGGTACCAAGTTCACCAATGTTCTGGATTTTATCTATGGATCCATGGACTCCAGGTTACATGCTGCTGCATTTGGCAATAATGCTTTAAGGCAGTGGTTCTCAACCTTCCTAATGCTGCTGCCCTTTAATACAGTTCCTGTGGGTGGCAACCCACAGGTTGAGAGCTACTGCTTTAAGGGCTGTTTCCCCACCCATCCCCTTGGTTCCCATCCAGGAACATCTGGGGACACAGGGAGTGCTGCCATTGAGAGTGTGCAAGGGGCAAAGAACGTGGACATCATCGTTCTGCTGCCCAAAGGTCACTGTTCAAAGATTCAGGAGCTCCAGATGACAACAGTGCTGAAAGAGAATGTCCATGTGTTTGGAGGTGGGTACTGAAGGAGAGGCTCTAGGGACAGCATGGTCCTGTCTTAATTGGGTTTGTTTGGGGAGCTGAGCTGGGACAAAGTGCTCAATTAACTAGCTGATCATCATCTTTCCTCCATCAGTCATATTTTGAGGTTGGTATATATGCCTTGGCTTAACTCTAGGCAGGCTTCTGGCTATACAGTCTCATAAATTATTGGAAGTAACACATCC
>NW_003852542.1:1193617-1195297 GCF_000181295.1 Otolemur garnettii | reverse complement strand
GTAACACATCCATAAACCAATACTAAATGTACAAGTTAGGAAACGCAGGTTTAAAACCATGCCCCAAAGAATTCCACCTCCATGCAGGTTCAGCATGCTGGTATCATGTAAGGAGGCAGCCATGCAGAACCATTCAGAGCCAGCCTAAGCCAGGTGACTGGGGTTTGTTCCAGGGCACTAAATTTTAAAGTACATAAATATGTTGAGTAATTATTTTAAGAGAAAGTGTTATTATGTGTTGACAGTTCATATCTTCCCTTACAGGATAGAAACAACTAAGCCATGCACTTGGTCAGCAGGCCTAAGTATTTAAAATAGGAAAGTACTCAGCACTACCCATCCCAAGCTATACCCCCTCCTGAACCACATCCTGAGAATCATTACACTTCGTGTTTGGAGGAGAAAGGCAGAAACCATCTCCCTTAATGCCAGGCCATCTATTCTGAGTGGGTTTCATCTTTATGGGGATAGAGTGGAGAGAAACCGGATGAGTATGGGTGGAGCTGTACATTTTTATTTCTACTTCTCACACTCGACTAGACCCCAGGTAGCTGCAAGGTGGGGCTTGGTTGTGCTTTGTACACTGTGGCCTTGGGCAAGCTGTCCAGGTGGCCTGGTTTGGCTTGATCACTCGGGAGGACAGGAAAAAAAAAAAGGCAGAAAATATACCTTCTACAACTGGCCTGGCCTCCTGTTAAAGTTCTGTGGAGGATGTTTTTATATCAAAGTCATTATAGAAGTTTTGAGACAGACTGTATTATGGTCCAATGTTTCAGTTCCAAGAAATATAGTCATCATCATCCTTTCTGATTCACCTGTGTAAGTTTCTACGTGCTCAGCTAATTGGTGTTGCTGAGAGAGCTTCAGTTGTTTCCATCCGCACAGATTTTACATTTCGTGATTATTGTGTATCTCAAAACTTTTGTAATGACCCACGTAGAACATCAACTTACAGTGAAAACAAATCTTACCCATGGGAGTAGCATAAATAAATAACCTTTGTTGATTTATTCAAGAGTAAGCAAAAATCCCCCTCCACTCTGTTCTTTTAGCAAGCCCATACACATTCCAATGAAAAGTTCATGGTTTACCTAATATAGATGTCGCCCATATTAGGCTGAATTTTGCAGTGGTTATTACACAAAGTATAGGCTCCTGAGGGTCCCTGTTATACCCCAAGCACCAACATTTCTAGTTATGGACTATCTTTTCCTAAAATCAAAGCAGAGAATAGTTTTTCATACCATCATCCTGCCCACTGTTCCCTACTTGCCTTGTTCCCAGACCCAAGAGTGTGAGTGGAAGCTCCATTTTGGACTTATGGGTTAGAGGATGGTGCCCATCTGTAAAATGGTGGTAGAAATGTGGGTGGTGATGAGTGCAGTTTGTTGTAAATGTGATATTTCTGGAGCCAAAGGGGGTATTTCTGTTCTGTATATGTTCTGAACTTCAAGAAAATAAGGCAGCAGACTAAAGAAATTAGTTTTGTGTATAAGCAGCGCTGTTCAAATTCTTCCTTTCCTTTCTGGGGCCTTCTGGTTTGGTTTCAAGGAGAGTGTTCAGGAGGTAACAGCAAATATGTGTTTTCCCATAGACTGGTGAGCCCAGGATGGGCCACCTGGCTTATTGTGCGTGTACACTAATTTGGTTTATAAAGTCATTTGCATTGTATATGTTGTT
>NW_003852542.1:1189958-1193493 GCF_000181295.1 Otolemur garnettii | reverse complement strand
CAGCTTTTTTAACTGGAAGTCTGGAGATGGGATGAGATCCCAGCCAACCCCAACCTTATGGGACTGTCAGACACTGAGTAGGTTGGTCCTGGCAAAGGAATGAGATCACCATGACCAGCTCAGGGTTCACATGTGGTTCTAGAGTCAATCCTCCAGCTTTGTTGCTTCTACATGGTGGAGAAGGGCAGAATGGTTAATGACCTTAATACCTACTCTGGCATTTTCATGGATACTCTGGTACTTCCCCCAGCAAACTTCACCCCTCTCCCACCTGTAAATTTACCCAGTAATTGAGCCATAAATTAAGCTGATATACATACCTAGCTTCAGGGAGAAGAAGTCTGCCCCTCAAGCTTACCTGCCAAGGAGGAGCAGAGAGCAGAACACCCACCCATATGATCTAAGTGAGGGTGGGGCCAGACCACAGGGGTATGGTGACTGCTTCCACCCTGACCTCTGATCACCGTCTCACAGCCAGGTACACAGTTCCTCCTGCAGAGGAGTAGGGGAAATGGGCATGGAATACAGAGAGGAATTCTTTCCCCAATATCCCAGAGGATGGACATTTGATATTTTATATAATGGTAGAAACATTAGAACTGGTTCTGGGTACATTTTCTGTTCTCTCCAAGCTAGGTCAGAACACAGGAATCTGAGATATGGTTTCTGTCCTTGAGGGAGCTTAATATTGAGCCTAGAAAGCCAAGCCAAGGCACACAACAGTAACGACACCAAGGCTGCATGAAAGCCCCAGGAGGATGGCTGAGCCTGGGAAGGTCTTGTTGCTGGCCACCTGGGTCCCTCATGCTCCTGACAGCTGCCCTCTCCTCTCTCTTCTGGCAGTGGAGGGAAACAGCGATGAACTTGATGAGCCGATCAAGGCTGTGTTTGCTGATGTGGCTTTTGTCAAGAAGCACCATCTGATGAGCCTGAATTCAATCAACTGGTCCCGGGTCCTCGTGCAAATGGCCCATTACTTCTTTGCTTACTTCCGGTGTGCACCCTCTCTGGACACACACCCTTTACCCCCTGTGGAGGTGGTTGTGCCAACAGGGGCTGCTGGTAACCTTGCAGGTAAGGGGTCTCTGGAGTGCAAATCAGCTTTCCATAAAAACACCCATGGCCACAGTCTTCCAGCTGCCTTTCGGCTGCAACTGTGAGGAGGAGGAAGGAGGAGTGGTAGCTCTGAAGCTGATGGGAAACCACACAGAGGAAGCTCCCCTCCCAGCAGCCTTCCCTCCTGACTTCCTGGGGGACATCCGGGGCCCTTGCTGCTGAGGTGAGTGATAGGCAATCCTGACGTGCTCCAGCAGCCTGATCTGATGCACCTGCTGGCTCAGCAGAGTATGGAGGGGCAAGGTCAAGGGTCAGTCACTGTGGCCAGTTGGCAGTACCCTGGATCAGAAATGCGGACTTCACTCCCAGCCCCTGCCAGCTGTGTTGTAAGGGCAGGCGTCTCAACTGGCATCTGTGTTCCTGCGCCTGGACACACCTCCCAGACCATGTGAGGTGGGAAGAGTCCTGGACTTAGGGTTCTGGCCCCAGTTCTGTACTGTACTAGCTGAACGGCTGTGGGACAGTCTTTAGACTTAACTCCTCAGCTATAAAAAGGAGATGGGGTCATTTATCATATCTCTCAGGACTGCCGTGTGGAGCAAATAAAGTCCTTGTGTGCGTGTGAACTTTGTGGGGGTAAAGTGCTGTACAGCCACGTGGCATTAAAATGATTCCCTTTGATAATTAACATTTATCAAGCACTTAACTATGCTGGCACTGTCCTAAGTGCTTTTCATGTATTAACTCATTTAATCCTCACTTGGACCTTTGAGGAAGACTAAACTGTCATTGCATTTTGTTATGAGGAAATGAAGGCACAGAGAAGGTAGTCGGCATGTGCTGGTTACCAGCTGGTTGGTGGCACAGCCAGGATTACAGCCCAGGCAGTCTGGCTGCAGAGCCTGCTCCTGGCCACTCACCAGGCTAGTGGCCTTGCTCCTGATGGATTGGCTTCTTCCCTGCCCTGGGTGAAGCCCACTCTGCTCCCCTTCTATATCATGCTGCCCAGTGGCCCTCTGTGGCCCAGAGCCTGGCCTAAAATGAACACACAGTCAGCATTTGCCAAGGGTGTTCCTGCTCTGGCAGGAACCAACTGTTTGATTTTGGATCCTCCTGAGCCTCCTTTCTCCTGTCATATGAGGATATCATTGAGGATTGAGTCATATGAATGAGAAAGTACTTTGAAAAGAAAGAGAGATAGAGGGTGGTTATCCCCAAGTCCACTTAACCTACTCATCAGAGACCAGCCCCTCATGAAAGTACTATATGAAAGTCTTCCTAAGCTATGGGACATTTCTGGGCTCTACATGTCTCAGGAGGGGGAATTCCTTAATTGTTTCATGGAAAAAACTGCTGTCGGGGTGCTGTTTCACCCTCCTTCCGTGCCACTATGTGAAACACAGTCTGAAGCCACTGGCTCCAGGCGGCTGGGCCCAGGGCGAGAGCATGTAGCCTGGACCTAGGTGTGTCTTGAATACTGACTCTGCCATGCTTAGCAGAGTCACACATGTAAGGTGTCACATTCAGTGGTTTTTAGTATATTCACAGACTTGTGTGATTATCACGACAATTTTAGATCAATGTTAGAACATTTACGTCACCCTAAAAAGAAGCTCTGTACCCATCAGCAGTTTCTTCTCATTTCCCCTCAAAATACTCCGTCTACCAGCCCTGAACAACCATGAATCTATTTTGTCTTGATGGGTTTTCCTGTTTTAGACATTCATATAAATAGAATCACATAGTATGTGGTCTTTTGTGTCCGGCTTCTTTACATGTTTTCTCGAGGTGTATCCACGTGGTAGCATATGTTGGTACTTGTGTTTTTGTGTGGATATACCACATTTTGTTTTCACTTTGTTGGTCGATGGACATTCTGATTATTTCAACTTTGTGACTGTTATGGACAATGCTGCCATGAACATTTATGTGTATGTTTTGTGTAGATGTATGTTTTTTATTTCTTTTGTCTATATAAGAAGGAGTGACCTTGCTGGGTGACACACTAACCACATATTTAACATTTCTTGAGGAACTGCCAGACTGTTTTCCAGAGTGGCTGCACTGTTTTATGACACCACCAGCAATTTGGGAATTTTCTCCACACCCTCACCAATACGCTTTATTATCTTTTTATTTTTTTTTTATGGTTCTAGCCATACTGATGTGTGTGAAATGATATCTCATTGTGTTTTTGGCTTATATTTCTCTTATCACTAAAGATGTTAAGCATCTTTTTCATAGACTCAAGTGTACCTACCCAAATAGACCTTCTCACCCGGGCACAGTCAGGTTCATGACCCATATCCCTCCTAGGAAATAGGAAGGCCGCCAGTTGCTGCCCTCCCTGACCCTTTAAATCCCCATCCTCCATAACCCACGTGTGGAATTCCTTTCTTGATTTCAGGTGGAAATAAAGATAATCTTTCTTCCTTGGGTCCAGAACTTTTCACTTTTCATGTGCTCATTGGCTATTTGT
>NW_003852542.1:1187518-1189648 GCF_000181295.1 Otolemur garnettii | reverse complement strand
AGAGTTTCACTTTGTTTCCCTTGGTAGAGTGCTGTGACACCATAGCTCACAGCAACCTCAAAACTCTTGGGCTCAAGCAGTCATCTTGCCTCAACCTCCCAAGTAGCTGGGACTATAAGCATCTACCACAATGCCCGGCGATTTTTAGAAATGGAGTCTTGCTCTTGCTCAGTCTGGTCTTGAACTCCTGAGCCCAAGCAATCCACCCACTTCAGCCTCCCAGAGTGCTAGGATTACAGGCGTGAGCCACTGCACCTGGCCCCTTTGTCCATTTTTTAATTGGCTTGTTTATATTTTTATTGTTGAATTGTAAGAGTTCTTTATATGTTCTGGTGTGAGTTCCTTATTAGATACATGATTTGCACGTATTTTTTCTCAGTTTGTTAGTTTGCCTTTTCACTTTCCTGATAGTGTCCTTTTTGAAACACAAGCTTCAAAAGCATAAAAGTATCTTAATTTTATGAAGCCCAATTTACTTTTTACTTTTTTCTTTATTTAAAAAAAAAAAACCCAAACACGGTTCCCCTCTTCTTTTGTCTTAAGCTGGGTGCATTGCTCAGAAAATGGGCCTGCCCATCCGCCTGGTCGTGGCAGTGAACCGCAATGACATCATCCACAGGACTATCCAGCGGGGGGACTTCTCTTTGTCTGAGGCTGTCACACCAACCTTGGCATCAGCTATGGACATTCAGGTGGGCAGATCTGGCCCGAGTGCTGGTTGGGTGGGGCTGGACACAGGCTGAGCTTGGCGTGTACCCTGAAACTCTGCTTTTCTGCCCAGGTGCCCTACAACATGGAGAGGATCTTCTGGCTGCTCTCTGGCTCCAACAGCCAGGTGACGAGAATCCTCATGGAGCAGTTTGAAAGGACCCAAAGTCTGAATCTACCCAAGGAGTTGCACAGCAAGGTCGGTCACTATGTGTACACAGAAGAAGAGAAGGGGGAACCACATAGCTGACTTGGGGTGCAGAAGTCTGGCCAAGGGAAGGGGACACCTGTTTCTTGAGCACCTACTGTATGCCAGGCACTGTTGTAGTCGCATCACATGGATGAGGAGAGGCAGCAGAGTGCATGGTTTGGAGTCACATGGGCTCAATCCCAAACCAGCTGTGAGATAGTGGGCCAGTTTCTTAAACTCAGTTTCCTTATCTGTAAAATGTGGATAATAAGAATGCCTGCCTCACAGAATTCTTGGGAGAATTAAATCAAATAATGCGTCTGAGGCATTTTGCGTACTGCCTAGTAATATTGGGCTTAGCACATTATTATTATTTTCATATGTTACTGTTGTTCATTGCTAATGATTGTGATAACTGGAAGTCATTTTGTTCATCCAGTATGACCAGAGACCATTCACTGTTCCTGATAAGCTTTTCCCCTTTTTCTTTCTTCCTTTCCTTCTTTCCTTTCTTCCTTTTGAGAAATTTTATTTCTTTTCACTCATAGGAATCTCATTACTTATTTTATGTAAAGAAAAATAGGATTTTTGAAGGTGCCTTTAATTTTTCCTACCATATTTCCATTGAGTAGCCATCCAGACTGTGCAGATCTCCAGTGACGAGGGTATCCTACGAGGATGATACCGTCCTAACCATTACAAAGGTCTTCATGTTGAGCTAGAATCTGCTCCTTCTGGCTTGCAGAGTCTGATTCCACTTCCAGATTTTTCCCATATTTGAAGAGAATCCACATTTACGAACTTAGTCTTTTCATTTTCTTTAGCTGTCCATTACATGATGTAATTTTGCATGGTCAGTGTCTACCTTAACAAATTGTTCTCAAAACTGTATACAGTTCTCTAGGCTGAGCTGTACCCATGTAGACTGGAGTGGAATTTCTGTCTTCTGGAATCTGTGCTTCTTGTGATGCAGTCAGTGTATTTGGTTAGTGGTTAGTGTTGACATTCATATTTTTTCTTCTCATGTAAATGAGGTACTCAGTGAAGACAAATGCCCTGTCCACCACGCCTTCATTCTCTCCCTGGCTGTACACATAGCAGATAATTTGCTTGTTGAAGTGGCATTCATTCCTTCATTCAAATCAGATGTCTACTATGAGCCAGGAACTGGGCTAGGCACTGTGGGTATGGAGACAAACTATATCCATTGTCCTCTGTGAGCCGTCCCTGGG
>NW_003852542.1:1185155-1187004 GCF_000181295.1 Otolemur garnettii | reverse complement strand
TAGAATGGGGCTTTCCTCATCTTTCTCTGTCTACCCCCAACCGGACCCACCCTTCTGACCCTGGGGCCCTTCAGCTTTCAGAGTCAGTGACATCTGAATCAGTGTCGGATGATACCATCACCAAGACCATGTGCCGCTGCTGGGCCGAGAACCAGTACCTGCTGTGCCCCCACTCAGCCGTGGCCGTGAGCTACCATTACCAGCAGGTGGATAAGCAGCAGCCCAGGTACAGGCTGTGGGGGACCCTTTGACTTTTGGAGCCCTCCTCTTCTCCTTTTGGGGAAACAGGATTGTGAACAAATGTCTTTAATGGGCTATGGTGGGTAGTGCATGGGACTGTGTCCAGGAGCTGCAGGCCCAGAAGAAGTGTGGCAGATATATATCCCAGGCACAGTCGGTGCAGAGATGGTGGTTGAACTGCCTCCAACCAGAAAGAGTAGTTTGCCAGGCAGTGTTACAGTTGAGATAGGTTCAAGGTGCCAGTTTTCTGACTGTCTCTCCCCTGTGTCCTGCCCTGTTCTTCTCTTCCTCTCCCACTCTCCCCTTCACCTTCCCTCTGTCCATTCTCTCACCATCCTGCTCTCATTTGTCCCATCCCTGGCAGTGTTCCCCGGTGCTGTCTGGCCCCTGCCTCTGCAGCCAAGTTCCCAGAAGTTGTCCTGGCTGCCGGGCTGTTCCCTGAGACTCCCGCGGAGATCCTAGCCTTGGATCACAAGGAGACCTGCTGCACCCCCATGAGGAGAGCTGACAACTGGACGCAGATGCTTCGGGACACCATTGAGGACCTAAGCCAGCAGTGGAGGGCTCGTGGCCTGAACTCAGAATAACCAGGCTAGAGTTAGCTTCCCTTAGGCCTCAGACCGCAGGGAGCCGCACTCTCTGAGCTGCCTGTGCACCTTCTCCCCTTAAGAGCTGGCGTAGGAGATTCTCCAAGGCTGCTCCACTGGGTTTGGGGCCAGCTGGCTTTGCTCTGTTCCATGGCTGTCCTGTGCTCTGATCGTGGTGGTGCTGAGCCTCTCACCAGGGAGGCTGGGTGAAGGGTGTGGGTGGTTGCTGAAGTGCCTCCAGCCCCTGCTGGACCTGCTGTATGTGAACATTTCAGGGCCTGCAAATGAAGAGCCTTCGGCACAGGAACAGCCATAGCTTCGGGGCCTTGGGATCCCAGACCTGTGAAGGTGAGGGCTGCTCAGCTCCTAAAAGCAGGCCTAAGGCTTACAGTCTGTGAGCCTCAGTTGACCAGGCCCCCAAGCCAACTCTAAGGTCTACCGTATCAGAGGCTTCCACCCTTTTGAATGTGGGGAATCCCTGCAATAAAGTGCTCTTGCGGTGGATTGGAGGTGCTGCACGTCTGGTGGGGTGTTGTGGTGTCTACACATCTACCTGCTGTGTGCGGTCAGCCCAGTCTTGAGGGGCTGGCACAGCAGGCTGGGGCAGGTGGCCCTGGTGGTGGTGGTATCCACAGGGGTTGAGGTAGGGATCAGCAGATCAAGGCCTTGTGAGAAAGTGTAGGTGCGAGCGTGCAAACTGAGCTGAGTTGCCCCTTTGCCTGTATATGGCACACACTGGCAGAGCTAGTTATCTGTACTTCTGGGTTCACATCCGTGTGGCTTGAGGAGAATTTTAGACAAACAAAAACACATGGATGTCAACATAAGCCTTGTGCTGTGGAGCCTTGGGGCCCCTCTGGAGGGCAGGGCAGGACAGGCTGGCTTGGGGTGATGCTACTGTTACCACCCTAAGGGCTGCTATGAAAGGATGTCCAGGCATCTGGCTTTCAGAACTCCCTTGCCTGCCCCGAGGTCTAAAGGTGCTGGTCACCCAGGGCTGATCTCTGCCTGGCATTCTCCAT
>NW_003852542.1:1178988-1183987 GCF_000181295.1 Otolemur garnettii | reverse complement strand
GGTAGCCACCCCTATAGGACACACATACTATGATGAGTGGAATTGTGTTCCTCCCCACCTTCCCACATCCCTAAGTTGACCCCACAGTCTGTCTAAATGTAACTGTTAGAGATGAGGTCTTTAAAAAGGTATCTTTATTAAAATGAAGTCTTTAGGACAGGCCCTAATCCAGTATGACTAGGATTCTTATAAGAAGGGGGAATTTGGAGGCAGACATGCATGTGGGCAGCACTCACAAGTCAGAGGGAGAGGCCGCTATCTACAAAGCCAAGGAGAAAGGCCTTAGGATGGAACCAGCTCTGATGGCCTCTCGCTCTGGGACTCTCATCGTCTAGAACTGTGCGGAAATAAATTTCTGTTGTTTAAACCATTCAGTCTGTGGTACTCTGTTGTGGCGGCCTTGGCTGACTAATATACACACCCCACCCCACCACTTTATGGACAAAGCAATGATCCTGGTAGCAAATGAAGTTAGAACCAGGTTAGAATCTTTTCTGAGTCATCCACTTCCTGGTAATGTGTTCACAAAGAACCCATTTTATCTCCATGAGCCTCGGTTTCCTCATCTGCTAATAACAATGCAGATGTTCCTTGACGTAGGATGGTTCAACTTGTAACTGTTCAATTTTATGATGATGATGGTACAAACATGATATGCATTTGGTGGAAACAGTAGTTTGAATTTTGAACTTTCCTCAGGTTGGTGGCCCCAGTATGATACTGTCTGGGGATGCTGGGCATGGCAGAAAGCCCAGGGCTCAGTCAGCCCCACCATCACAAGGTAAATAGCTGATGCTAGACAGTGTGACGTTACCCAACTGTAGGCTGATGCAAGTGTTCTGAGCATGGTTAAGGTGAGCTATTATGTTCAGTAGGGTGGGAGTATTAAGTGCATTTGCAACTTAGCATATTTGCAACTTACAAAGGGTCCATTGGAACATAGTTGATAAGTTGAGGAGCATCTGTACTTACTTTGCTGGTTTAGAGATTACATGAAATAACATATTTCCAAGTGCTAAACTCGCAAATGCCTTACAAATGGTTCTTACTATTAATGCGATTACAGCTTGCACTGAACAATTTAGTACTTTTAAGCAGATTAATTTTTGCCAGTTGCTTTGTAAATTAGTCTTATTTTGTCTGTGATGTTATCTTTTCCTTGGGCATAAAGTTCTTTTGTGGTTCCCGTAGTGCTGACACAGTCTGGACACAGAGTTGGAAGTTGATCTGGCCCAGTCAGTGTACCTAGGATCTGGTACAACAGGACCTGCAGGATGATTTTAGAGCCAGATACCACAGATAAGTTAGTAGTGGTTCTGCTAGCCAGTTAACCAGATTTGTCATTGTATTTTGCAAAGGTGATGATAATAGAATGATTTTCTTGCTTGAGCACAAATAATGTGCTGAGCCCTTTTAAACTACTTTTCAGACATTGATTCCCTTAATCCTCATGAGTGTATAAGAATGTACTACTAGAATTCCCATTTTAAGTGAAGCTCAGAGAGGTTAGGAAACTTGTCCAAGGCCACATAGCCAGTAAGTGGAGGAAAAATGTGCTGGGTGTAAGGTCTGTGGAGTGTGACCACTTGGCTATACTACCAGGCCAGGAGGGGCACTTTGCCTGTGGCCTCCAAGTTCCCTTTAAATCGGAGTGTGTGGTGGTCTGAGGCTAAATGGGAAGATGGTAACATCTAAGGGTGGAGGAGAGAGCCTATCATTAGGAGAAGGGCCAAATGCTCCTGGAAGGGGACATGGAGCCAGGAACTTTGGAGGGCACTTCCCTCTCAGTCTCACATGGAGCCAGGCTCCTCACTGTGGAGACGGCTGGGAGCAGCTGTCTGCTCAGTGGAGGTGTGGTGGGAAGTGTGCGAGTGGTGCTGGGGGGCCTCCAGCCTGGTGGCTGCACTGGAAAGACTCAGAATCCGGGTCTGAGTGGGGGAGATGGACAAAACCTGGAAAGCTTTGTTGAATTTTCTCAACTGTGTCCCCAGAGAAACATGGGGTTAGCAGAGACAGGGCTCGGCCATCAGCTTCCTAGAAAGAGGACAAGGGCAACTTCTCCATGCCCAGAACTTGCTACTTTTGCCTAAGAAAACATCTTTCTGACCACATCCATGCTTTTAGCCCCTCTGTTCCAGTCTGGAGGCTCCCTAGGCACTGGGGGGCGGGGGGAGGGAGGTGCTGGGCAGATGCTGAGAACCAGAGTGGTGACTTCCTACCAGGTGTTGCGCAGTGCTGAGTACCAAGGGAGAGGTAAAAAGGAGGAGAAGCTGTGGCTGAGATTGATTACATAGAACAGTGGTTCTCAACCTTCCTAACGCTGCGGCCCTTTAATACAGTTCCTGTGGTTGTGACCCACAGGTTGAGAACCACTGACATAGAAGCATGAAGGTCTCTGAGAATATCTCAGAGCTGCCCCTTGGCTACGACCAAGGGTTCTCCAAGACCAGTGCCCAGAGGGCTTCCCAGCATCCCCTCTTAACTGACCCACCCCAGCGCTGACCAGCAGTGTGACCGTGGTTGGTTTAGGGGCCTATCCCCTCCAGGGACACTGCCCAAATGGTCTTCAAAAGCCACTGTTGTAAGCCCAGGCCCTAGCCCCCTCTTTCTGTGAATGTTTGGCTGAGCAGAACCAGGAGGCACTTCAGGCCCAGGGATCTGGACAAGACTGGCGTGTGAAGGATGCTCTGGGCCTTGAAGGGTGCCCATTGCTCAGCAGTGTCCAGGACCTCTGACAGTCAGTGCTTTTTCTTCTCCTCCTCATTGCAAACTCTGTTATTAACCACCCCGCAGAGAAGGTGCAGGGCCTTCTATTGAAGGCAAAAGTGCCTTCGCAGCTGGAGAGGGGTCTCCTTTCCGGAGTGGATGCTCAGGAGCTAAACAGCCAAGGCCAAGGCCCCGTGCCAGGCACGAAGTCCAACACCGAGGTAGGGCTTGGGCGTTCAGGCCAGAGGTTGAACATCCCCCTTGGGTTGGCTGCTGGGGAGGCCTACAGGGGGGTCTCCTCTCCCATCTTGCCTCCATCACATCCTTCCCTTGCATCACTGTCTTCCTCCCACCGTCCCTTATCCAAAGCTCACCCCAAGCAGGTACAATGCTTGCTTATAAAATTGGCTTATTTTAGCTCGGAAAGATTTAAATGTGTGGAGGCCCAGCTCTGTGTAACATTCCTGTAACTAAAGGTCACTGTGACCTGACACCAGCCCCAGCAAACTTTCTCTCCAAATTCTGTGAGCCCAGGATGAACCCACCTGATGATTTCTATGGCCAGAAGAGGGCAGCAGAACACACCCAAAGTCCTCCAAAGTGGACTCACACCCCTACCCCCTACAAGGCATGCAAGCCTGACTTTGCTGTCTGGGAATTAGAGGCCACGAAGGTCAGAGGGGGGGATGGGGCCCTAAAGATAATATTTTTTAATTGTCTGTTTCTCAAATTTAATATTGGGATCTCCCTCCTTTAAAAGAGAAAAAAAACTTCACAGATGCCCTCACTGTTGTCTTAAATAGCTTTTGTTTTTGTGATAAAGTTACTTAAACATATTCAAACATGTAACTACTGATGAACTCCTTATACTGATAGCTCCTACGCAAGGGTAAGCAGAAATAAAAATACAAATTAAATGAGGATAAATCAAACAAAACCAACACAATTCAAAGTAACGTCATTAATATGTGAGTCGTGCTGCCCTCAAGTCCCTGGTGCAGAGTGACTTTGGCATTTCACTCCTTGGACATGATGTTTATTGTTTGTGTGTTTACTGTTTTTGTTTCCTGTTTGTGGTGGAATACCTATGCTCTCCCATTCTCCTATTCTAACCACAGGGAAACCTCCCAAGCCCAGGAATTATGATGTCACATGGCTTTTACTTGGTCCCTTGTCATATATGTGTCCTGTCAACAGGCTTCTCCTTACTGGCTTGTGACAGTGAGGTACTATTTTTAAGGGGGCCAGATTGATGAGCCAAAAAATGGCCTTTTTCAAAAGGAAAAAAATCAAGATGATATTGCACATGAGTGCACCCGTGCTAGCGCGTACACACACACACACATACACACACTGCCACCATCACCCCCACCACCCCCACCACCCCCATCACCATTGATAGATATTTCTGAAACAGCAAGAATTCATCCCTAGAGCCCTGCTGGAAAAACATCATCTCCCCTAACCTTTGCTTCTCACAGATGAGCAAACTGAGGCTCAGAGAGGAGAGTGGCCTTAGCCAAGGTCACACAGCTGATCAGCGCTGGGCAGCTAGGGAACTCTGGGGCCTCTGGCTTTGCACAGCATTGCCTCCTGTGAACACCCTTAGGCAGCTCAGGAAAAGGCGTGGCCCTGGGAAAGGATTCCTGGAGATTTCCTTAGAGATCAGCTATCCTGTTTGAGGCCTGCTTTTCTGCAGGTTTCAAGCAGCCCTTTTTCAAAGCTCAGAAAATGAAAGATACATAGCCACTGCCTGGGATGGGATTGTCTCGGGATCTCCCAAGAAAGCCTAAAACTCTTCCGTGCTCCAGGTCTAACAACGCAGCCCTCTGCACCTCTGTGTCTGTTCTCACTTACCGATTTTTTGTTTGTTTGTTTATTAAGTCTATCAGGCATTGAGGCCATGCCAGACACTATTAGTAGGGCTTGGGATAAAAGATCCATCTTTGTCCCACGTCCAGGGGGAGGCTTTTAACTTGAGGTCTATTAACTGCCAAGGGGTGCATGGATAGAATTCAGGGTGTCTGAGAACCAAGGGGATAAAAACTGCCTGTAACAGAAGCTCAGCACTTCCTTCGAATGTGTATGTTGGTAACAAACCAATTAGTCCTGGCACCACCTGGGACTTTGTCAGCAAAAGGAATCGCACACCTTTGCATACAACATTATGACAGTTGTCTCTCTCTTAAAGTATCATTAACATTCATCATTACAGGCTCAGCGGCTATGGCTCAAGTGGCTGAGGTGCCAGCCACGTACACCCAAGGTGGCAGGTTCAAATCCAGCCTGGGCC
>NW_003852542.1:1174556-1177744 GCF_000181295.1 Otolemur garnettii | reverse complement strand
CTCTTTTTTTTTTTTTTTAATTGAATGGTAACTGTGTACATTGATGCACTTTGGGGGTACAGTGTGGTGTTTTCATACCTCTTAGATGCTCTGTAGAGACTGTTGAATGTGTGGATAAAAAGATATCAAGTCGGCCTGCCAAGAATGGGACAGGAAATCCTTCAAAGGGAAGGTGAAGGTTGAGATACCCGCTAAGTCTCAGGGAATACTAAGTCTAAACTAATCACGATACTCTACTCCCGTGATGGCTTCAGAAAGAGCCAGCTGGTTCTGGCCCATGAGACACAAGAGAAAGCTCACCCAGACCTGGCTCTGCTGCTTGACATTGGGGTGGAAGCCAGTGCAATTTGGAGGCACTGCAGCCACCTTGTCCTCATGAGAACGGGAGAGCAGAGAAAGGGCAAGGCCTTCGGTGATGCTGGGAACTTCTGGGTGAGCAGCCTTACAGTTTCCCACCTATGCTTTTTGTTAAGGCAGTAGCAAGGCTAGTTATATTGAAGCCCATTTTATTAGAGTGTTCTGTGCCTTGCAGCTAAAGACAACCTCAGTAATAGAGTATGGGTGAAAAGGGAGGCAAGAGTCAGTCATGACACAGACGACCTTCTAGGGAAATTGTAGTTTATCCCTACAGGTAATGGTATGGGTGGATGGGCTGCGGGGTTGGAAAATTGGAGGAAGGGACTGAAATGGTATGAGTTATGCTCTAAGGAGATTACTTTGGAGGCTGTGTGGAGGATGGAATAGTCCAAAATAGTAAATCTGAAGAAAAAGTTAATGAAAATAGTACCAGTGTGGTAAATAAGCAAATTAGAATAGCTAATTAGAGTAGCTGTTTTCAGCTTAGTGAAAAAGAGGAACAGTACAAGTAGCATGTTAAATTGGAGATTTATTGTAAAACTTGGAGTTGGAACACCTTGGAGTTGGCCTGATCTCACAGGCCCTACAGAGGCCAGACTGCCCGGGAGAAGGCTCAGAGTTGGGGCACGGAGGCCCTGCCAGCACCAGCAGCACTGCCAGCATCCTTCCAGAAGGTACCACAGTCTCCTCAGAGCCACGTTAGCACCAGAATCTTCTCCTTCAGTCTGTGATATCAGTGACTACTCTCAATGAACCAGAATCCCCCATTTTCTCTACTCAGCAATTTTCAAGTATATAATACATTGTTATCTGCCGTAGTCATCAGGTTGTACAACAGACCTCTTGAACTTACCCTCTTTTCTAATTGAAATTTCATTGTATTTCTAGGTATGCTTTGGCTTGTGGGTCTGTACTGTAATCAGCTCAGGGGGTTGGAGGAAATGGTTTTAAGCACAGGAGCCTCAGCCTGAAAGGATGTTTGTGGTGGACTGAGTAGCCTGGGAGTCTGGAGGCCCCATTCCCACTCCTGTTTCTGCTGCAACTTGGCAACTCCTCATCCCCTCTCCACGCCTCCAGCTGCTGGCAGTACCAGCTGCTCACAGCTGACAGCTGCATCCCTTGCTGGGCATTGCCCCTGGGGGCAAGGAATTGCCTCACTTCCCAGGGTTCCAGACTGAGGTACAGAGGGCAACTCTGAAGGGCCACCCCAACTCCTGTGGGATTGCCTGAGGTCTCTATTGCAGCTGCTCCATGGGTCTCCTTCTCCCTGCCTCTTCTGCCTTCCTCACTTCCTGGCAGGTGTATCTCCTGAGGGGACATCCCAGTGAAGTCTTTGCACACAATTCTCCATCTCCAGATCTGGGGGATCCTCCTTGCCATCTGAGGAGGCCTGATTCAGAGAGCGCCCTGGATGGGAAGTTAGCACTCTGGGTTCTGACACTCACTCTGCTTAGATGGCCATGTGACCAGAGATAGGGCAACGCCTCCTAGAGCTTAGTTCCTCCTAGAGCTCAGCTCTTAGCCAGTCTTTTCCTCCAAAGTTCAGAAGAGAAGGGAAACTTGACAACCCGATCTGCCTGCCCCAGTGGTGAAGCTGCTTACAGGGGTTAACTATACGTTCCCACCGCATCGAAGCCACCCATGCACATTTCATTTCCATGGTATAGGTTACTGTGACTCCACAAAAGAGGATGGAGTCCTAACCCCCAGGATCTATGAATGTGAATTTATTTGGAAATAGGGTCTTTGCCAAGGACCAAGTTAAGATGAGGTCATTAGAGTGGGCCCTAATCCAATAGGACCAGTGTCCCTTTTTTTTTTTTGAGACAGAGCCTCAAGCTGTCCCCCTGGGTAGAGTGCCATGGCATCACAGCTCACAGCAACCTCCAACTCCTGGGCTCAAGCTAGTCTCCTGCCTCAGCCTCCCAAGTAGCTGGGACCACAGGCGCCTGCCACAACGCCCGGCTATTTTTTGATTGCAGCCGTCATTGTTGTTTTTGGCGGGCCCGGGCTGAATTCGAACCTGCCACTTTAGGTGTATGTGGCTGGTGCCTTAGCCACTTGAGCTACAGGCACCGAGCCAGAACCAGTGTCCCTTTAAAGGGGGGACATCTGGGCACAAAGACAAGCATAGAAGGAGGATGAAGTGAGGACACAGAGAATGCCATCTGCAAGCTCAGGAATACCTGACCTACCAGAAGGTGGGACAGAGGCATGAGCAGGTTTCCCCCCTGGAGATCTCAAAAGGAACCAATCCTACAGACACCTTGATTTCAGACTTCTGGCCTTCAGAACTGGGAGACAAAGAAGTGTGGTTTAATCCACTCAGTTTATGATACTTAGTTATGGCAGCCCCAGGAAACTAATGAACTTCTTCAAGTATCTTTTTTGTTTTAGTAAATACAAATATAAAAATTTCCCCCCTCAATTCTTTATATAAAATTTATGTTCTTATAAGATACCCAAGTTTAGTCTAGGGCTTAAAGTGCCCTTAGTGGCCCCACTCCAACCACTTGGAAAGGTACAGGCTTGGATTCATTCATTCATTCACTCAACAAATCTTTAAGGAGCATCCACTATAAGGAAGGAGCGAGGCCAGCTGTGGATGGGTGGTCAGGGGAGGGTCCCTGAGAAGCTGCCACCCCAACAACAGGATTAGATAGCCAAGCCCAAGAGCATTCCAAGAGGAAGTCAATGAGCCAGAGCAGGGGTCTAGTAGGGATGGGTCGGGCTTGTGGTGTTTGTGAATCCCAAAGGAGGTAGGTGTGGTTGTGGCCATGTCCCCAAAGATGAAGATTGCCTCACTTCCCAGGGTTCCAGACTGAGGTACA
>NW_003852542.1:1153959-1174502 GCF_000181295.1 Otolemur garnettii | reverse complement strand
TTTTATTCTGAACAATGGAACGCAATGGTTTAATTATGTGTTTAAAGAATTAGTCTGTAGTACCATGTGATCCCCGATTCCACCTCTGGGTATATACCCAAAGAATAGAAAGCAGGACCTTGAAGAGCTATTTGTACATGCATGTTCACAGTAGCATTATTCATAACGGCCAAAAGGGGGAAGCAACCCAAGTGTCCATCCACAGATTAATGGACAAACAAAATGCGGTCTGTATATACGATGCAATAGTATTCAGCCTGACACAGGAGTAAATTCTAACATGCTTCAACACGAATGCATCTTGAAGACATTGTGCTGAATGAACTAAGTCACACAAAGGAGGCAAACATCATACAATTCTACTCTTATGAGGTGCCTAGAGCTGTCATACGCACAGGGACACAAAGGGGAATAGTGGCTACAGGAGCAGGAAGGAGTGAAAGGGGTCGCTGTGTCCTGGGTATGGAGTTTCAGTTTGGGATGACAAAAGCCTTCTGGAGATGGATAGTGGTAATGGATGCACAACACAATGAATGTGCTTAACGCCACAGAACTGTACACTTAAAAATGGTTAACATGCTAAGTGTATCATTGCCTTTGATTATTATCCATTGCTAACCATTATGTATATTCTGCCACAATTTAAAAAACAAAAAGATCAGTTTGGTTGCACCTGGAGAGGGGAGGAAGAACTGGATAAAATAGGGCAGCCCAGGCCACAGTTCCCTAAGGCTCCCTGCAGTCCCTGACTGGCGCTGGAGTTTCCAACCAGAGCCCTTGCCTAAATCCCAGCACTTTGGAACCTGTGGCAGAGGCCAGGACCCCACCAGCCCTCAGCTTAAAGCTCCCCACATGGGAAATTACACTGTGGCCTTGCATTTGATTATCATTCATTGCTAAGGTGGGGAGGCGGTGGGGTGGAGGCCTGAGACCACCAGCTGCTGTCCAGACCCCTTCCAGCCTCCCCGGAATGGAGCATCCTGATCCCATCAGAAAACTGCCCCAGGCTCCTTCCTGCGCCCGGCCCCTGGCGCTGCCCGGGCAGGCCCACCCGGGGGGAATCACCTTGCCCTGAAAAAAAAAAAAAAAAAAAGGCGAGAGAGGGAGAAAGCAGCACAA
Source organism: Otolemur garnettii (assembly GCF_000181295.1). NCBI lineage: Eukaryota > Metazoa > Chordata > Mammalia > Primates > Galagidae > Otolemur > Otolemur garnettii. Next base: position 1,173,383 of record NW_003852542.1, on the reverse strand, counting down.
TTAAAATCTTAGTGTATGAATAATTACATTTTAAAAATCCCCACATTTTTTTTACATCAAAAGGAATTCTGTAATCAGAGGTTTAATTTGCAGATTTAGTGGCATTTGGCAGGTTAAAAGTAGGTGCTGTGAAGTGAGTAAGCGTGGGATTTGAGGCTGGAAGCAAAGAATGGTAGATCTGCTCGGCCAGAAATCCGGGCTTTGAGCTGCCTCTGAACGCCGCAGCGCACTTCCTCTGCCCACAGCCACTCTAGGACTGCGCTGCGGGGGGCGGGGCGGGGGCGGGATGGAGAAGGGGCGGAGTCTGGCTCTCCAGGACCAGCGCTCGCTGCCGCCTTCTTCAATATAGATTTATTGTTTGCTTTTTCCTGATTATTTGATCATTGCCAAAAAAGAAAGAAAGAAAGAAAAGGAAAAAAAGAGAGAGAAAGAAAACAAAACAAAAGCTTTGACAAATGAGGGAGGTTTTGGCCCAAGAGCCGTCCAGAAATGCTTGGAATAGAGCCACCTCAGGTCATGGAAAGAGCTCAGAGCAGGACGGTCTGGGCTGGGGGCTGGAGGTGCGGGAGAGAGAGAACCCAGCATAAGACGCTCCTGAAGAAACTTTGCAAGATCCACATTTAAGACAAATACTGAAGCTCGCCAAAGCCATGCGGCAATCTGGTAGTTTGAGGGGAGAGTTGGGAATGGGACAGGCAGTTTCAAGAGATGAAGGTGGTAACAAAGCAACCAAGCGAGGCTTTCCTGAGGAAGCTGAAGGTCCCACAGCTGCTCCCTCTGCACTTGTGAGTGGAACATTCTTCTCACAGACACAATAGACACCAGGAAAGTACGAATCATCGCTTTAGCAAGGCTGTCTATTCCCCCCAAAGAGTGGGGAGCTTTTCTCTCAAGAGTTTTACGGGTCTATTGTGCAACATGGTGACTACAGTTTTGTAATCATGTATTGCATATTTCAGAATTGCTGCAAGAGTAACTTTTGTATGTCCTCACCACAAGAAATGGTAAGTATGTGAGGTGACAGATATATGAATAAGCTTAATTTAATCACTCTACATTGTGAACGTGTATCAAAATGTCACATTGTACCTCATAATACAGGTATATACAATTATTACCTGTCAATTAAAAATATAATTTCAGAAAAATTCCTTCTTTGGGATCCATGAAGATTGATGTGGAATAGTAGAAAGGTTTAGGATATAAGAAATATTGAATTGCATCACAAATGTATTTAGCTCTGAGTCTGAACATACAGCATCGGCTGCTGCTCATCAATGAAGAGTCACACAACTCAAAGGTCAATTATTAAATATTCCGTAGAGATGGAGGCTTTGCTGGATGTCACATGGTTATAGTTGGCGAATGCTGCCTGCCAGTCTTCAGGGACACCCTGCATTTTAGGAAATGATATATTTATCATGTAAAACTACCAATGGCACCTGTATAAACCTCCAGTATTTTTCTTAAGCAGATGTTGGAAACATTTTTTCAGAACGAATGTGTGACTAATATAGCTTTGAGCTTTTTTTGGTGAAACATGTATTAACATTCCATGAGACACAGGTTGCACCTTAGCCTCTGTGATAAATTGGTAAAATCATGCAAATTTGAACTGATGTGAAAAAAGTAGCAAATACAGTGGGTGCCTTGGGGGAAAAAAATGAAAAAGACATGTTCTCTAGACCATAGAAGAAAAACAATAAAAGATCCAGAGGCCTACTGTATCAATAAAGGTCTTAAGGGTATGATGGTCTGGGGTATGGTCAGGGTATCCCCTCCAAAGTAAAGGACAACTTATTGCACCTTAAAATTCTTACCACTGAGAACAAAACACAGCACTTGGTAGAAGTGGGTTTCTTTGGGTTTTGGAAGCTGCATGTTCCATACTTAGGAACGCTACTATGACCCACTGATCAGGTGACAGAGAAGGCCGCTGACTTGGAGTGGATTCTAGAGTGAAAACAGGCCCTGTGGTAGGTTCAGACTATACAGGCTGTCCCAAAGGTTGCCCATAAAGTAGCCATACATGGGGAAAATAGGAAATTGTAGCTTCAAGTACCTTTATTTACAAACTACTACAAAATATTTACAGAATATGCTCTGTGTATTGGCTCTGTGTATTTTATTTCTTTGAAAATTTCATAATGAATATTTTGGAAATAAAGGTACACTGAGCTACAATTCCCCATTTTCCCTATGTCTGGTGACTTATGGGGGACCTTTGGGACACCCTGTAGTATAAGCAGCCCTTCTGTTTGGCTCATATAGCCCAGAAGATCTCATGGTATCAGATGTACCTCTGGTAAGGAAAGAGGCACTGTGGAGCTTCCCACAGCCCAGACTAGAAGGCATCACTGGGATTCTTCAGACTGGGCTCAGGGACTCCCCAGCAGTCCTCAGAGGTCTGCAGAGAACTCAGCGGGGGCGTGGTGGGAACAGGATCCGGGATCTTGCTCCTACTGTCTTCTAAATAACTCTGCATTGGCCAGTTTGTTATAATGGGATCAGGACCAAATTAAGACTGTGAAGTCCCTGAGTACTGAATACTACCATCAAGGGTGTGGTGCCCCCATTCCTACACACAACTTGTTTTTAATTGCCCACATGAAAGTAGGCTGTTCCTAGGTATACTGAAAACTAAAAATTTCTAGCTGCATTTATTCAAATAAAATTCTGCCCTCTTCTTTTTGCTCCTTTGCTCTGAGTGTGTGCTTAGTATACTTTTTGGGTAATCACAGCACTGACTGGGGTTTTGCAGAATATTTCATTTTAAAAGGAGGTTTTGTTGTTTAAATTTTCAACCAGATCTAATGTCTATTTAATCCTCTTTCCAACATCTCCAGTAGTTTAAAAATCTCCCATACTTCTCACTGAGGAACCCTGGCACATCTTCCGATGTTTATTAGCATGTTATGGTTTTATGGTGGCCAAACATGTCATCTTGGACCTTCCACCACTGGTTCTTCTTCTGCCCTCAGGTTACGTTGAATAGGTTTAATCCCTCTTCCATTGTCTGCCTGGCTCAGGCACTAGAGCAGAGTTCTTGGAGTTGGCCTGTTTTCTTTTTTTTTCTGTCCTACTCCAACTCCTCAAAGAGTATCCCAGTTAGGTCATCAAATATGAAAAGTCCTATTTTGAATTGAAAATTTAGTTTATTATATCTTTTTTTTTTGCAGTTTTTGGCTGGGGTTGGGTTCGAACCCACCACCTCTGGCATATGGTGCCTTTGAACCACAGGCGCCACCCCAGGTTTATTATATCTTAAACAAGAAGCAGCACAGTTAATCAAAGCATGCACCTAAACTATTGGCACAGTTTTGCCATCTTAACAGTAGCCTTTGTATACTGGCAGTAAAAAGCTCGGGGGTGTGGTAGAATCTAGAAAGGCCTTTTCCACAGCTTGTTGAGAATATTTTTCCTTGTAAGACATGGTCCAAAGCCTGGATGAAGTGGTAGTCAGTTGGTGCAAGGTTGGTGAATGCGGTGGATGACAGAGAGTTTCCAAGTCCAGCTTTTACAGTTTGAGCAGCATTGTTTGTGTGACAGCATTGTCTTGGAAGAGGATTGGCCTGTCTCTATTGCCCACTATCAGCTGCTTAATTATAAGCATCCTCATCATCTTGTCCAATTGGTTGTCATAGACTTCTTTTGCAATTGATTGGCCAGGTTTCATAAAGTGTAGAGGATAATCCCAGCACTGGACCACCGGACAGACACCATTAGCTCTGGTTTGGATGATGTTTGGTTTGGGGCTGTGTTTAGGACTTCATCTTTATTCAACCATTGCAACCAAATGCTTGCAATTATCAAAAAGAACAGTTTTTCATCATGTGTAACAATAATACAGCATAGAAATGGTTCAACTTTATGTCATGACAGCAAAGAAAGGCAAAACTGGAGATGATTTCTGTGCTGATGCTTGTTTAATGTGTGGGGAACCCATTAATTCAGCTTCCTTACCTTGCCAATTTGTTTCAAATGGTCCAATGTGGTTGGAATAGTAACATCAAACCTTGCTGCTAATTCACACATAGGTGAGATGGATTCGCTTCTACATAGCTGTTACCTCATCATTATCCATCTCGGTCTCAGGTCACTCATATCGCTCATTTTCAAGATTAAAATCACCAGCCTGGGATTTCTCAAACCAGTGACGTACTGTGCATCCATTGGAGGCCTCCTTCCCAAACATTTCATTGATATTTTGAGTTATCTGTGCTGCATTGGTTCCACAATAGAATTCATATTCAAAAAAATCATGACTTATCCATGATTGTACAAAAATTGCTCCAAAAAATTTGAAAGATAACTACAACCCAAAAGGTGAATTTGAAAGAATGAAGATATACCTTCACAATAAAAATAAAACAGGAAGTGTTAAGGTGAAATGTCAAAGATGTCAGCTGTTAAACTTAGAACTTAAGGAAGTGAGACATTTCATACTTAATAACCTAAATAATGGCATTAGTAGCCACAATGAACAGAACTCTCCACATGCCTGGTACCAAAGCACACAGTTGGTAGATTTTAGACCCAAATACTAGTTTGTCTGACTCTGGGGTCTGTGTTATTACCCTGTATATTATGAATTTAACCTCCCACTCAATGTAAGTACTATCTTCTTAGAATATTGATAGTTGGTATAGGAAAAAATTGTTAAGTATCAATGGAGTATTATCTAGAACCTGAACTATTGAATCAAGAAGTCTTCAGGTGACTTGGTGCCCGAAGCACAGTAGTTACAGTGCCAGCCACATGCACTGAAGCTGGCAGGTTCAAGCCCAGTCCCCACCAGCTAAACAATGATGACAACTGCAACAAGAAAATAGCCGGGTGATGTGGCAGGCATCTGTAGTCCCAACTACTTGAGAGGCTGAGGCAGGAGAATCACTTAAGCCCAAGAATTTGAGGTTGCTGTGAACTGTGATGACACAGCACTCTACTGAGGGCAACACAGTGAGACTCTGTCTTTAAAAAAAAAAAAAAAGAAGTCTTCACATGTCATTCAGAGGCCTTGCCCCTGGTGGGTGAATATAGTAGCTGCGCTCTGCCTCTCCTTTCAGGAGGCATCTCTTAGATACAGGGCAGAGCTAATGCCACTGTGACCTCTGACAGCAGGGAAGGAGGTGTCCTTGGACGTGGTAAATGTTCCCTGGATGTCACTGGTGTCTGCAGCGACACCCCCCCAACACACACGCTTGCATAAACACACATGCACGTGTGTGCAGGTGGTATTTGCCCTATTAGAAGTTCATAGATGAGATATGGAATGGGTGTCAGTGGCACCTTGTTAAAGTACAGAGAGGTGGTGACATCTGGTTGGCTAGATGCTTTGGCTGTAAGGCAGGTTGATGAGCCATTTTATAAGTTTCTGCCTCCTTAGTAGAGGATGGGCTTGTCTCATCAAGATTCATAGGGTGGAGAATTCCTCCAGCATAGGAAGAAATATTAAAGCTACAAACTGATATGTGCCCAGCCACCCCCCAAAGTCATGCTGTTCTCCATCCTTCTTTATTTAATAAATCAACAAGCACTTATGGATTCTGCAGTCCCAGTAAGGCGCAGTGAATGGAAATGACTATCACATTTAGTTTAAATCTCAGATCTCCAAAGAACTCAGGGTTTTTAGTTCTTGTGTATACCAAGCCTCAGTATGGATTTTTATTTATGGGACCATGGTAAAAGTGGAGGGTGGAAAGGGATTAGAGTGACTAGCTTCTGCTTTCAGATTTACAATGCCCAGCTAAAATCCCCAAATTTCATCCAATTGCAAAGACTTACACAGGGCTGTCAAAGTGGTGTGTCTAAAACATGTAAAATTATGTCATCTCCACAGTTCAGAAATCATGGATCGATCCTCATGACTAGGAGAATAAACTATCTGCTATTCCTTCATTCATTGACTCAAAATTTATTGGTGCCTATTTTGTGCCAGAGATCTAAAGAGGTCATGGACCCCACCCTGAGGCGCTCAGGGTCTACTCAAGGACACGGCTGTGAACCAGGGATGACTGTCGAGATGGGAGCACATACAGCAGGTTTATACAGTCCCTCTTACTGCAATACCCTCCTCATCACAATACTCTCTGCCCCCTAAACCTATATTATGCTAAGTTCTGAGCTTCCTTCAAATCTAATGCAGATGCCTTCCTGGGAAATCTCGGATGTTTCTCTGTGTGTTTGAAATGCTGGAATGTCCTGGAGAGTTATATGGGGAAGGGGTAGGCAGGGACCACAGCATTTTTACTGTTTAGCCGGCAACGCACTGCAGTGCACACTCTTCAGCGTCTGATAGCATGACCCCTCTGATTTCTCCTTAAAAGAATTAACACCAGTTCAGGGATGACTTTAAAGAAGATTAAAACACAATGTTATTTTTTTAGTACCTGAATGTGATGAGATTGCCCCACAAAGTCATATCTACCCCACCCCCTGCACCTGGTATGCACTCAGTGACCACCTGTGAGGTTGTCCAGAGGCCCCCTCCTGTCCCAGTCAGCCCAGACAGAACTCCCGAGCTGGGTGCTCCCTAAGCAAGCCAGCTTGGGGTTTAGGAGGAGCTCTGCTGCTTGGGTGACACCCCACCTCCATCAACTCGGAGTGAGGAATCTGTAAAATGGTTTTCTGCTTGATGGAACTTGCTGCCTCCCAGATTGGCCAGCAAGCTTTGGTTTCTGCCAAGTCTACGGTGGGCTTCCCTGCTTTGATGTGGTTTCACAAGGAAAACATCCACAAATGAGCAACAACCAACAAAGTTGCTTTTCTCTCTTAGTCCACCTTGAATTTTTAAAAAGCACACACCTAATAGGTACAGTGCACACCATCTGGGTGAGGGGCACACTTACAACTTTGACTCAAACTGTACAAAAGCAATTCATGTAACCAAAACACTTGTACCCCCATAGTATCCTGAAATTTAAAAATTAATTAAAAAATAAAAAGCAGTCATAATTAGCCTCTTGGAGTTGTCTGGAGCTGGGAGGCCACAGCTTCTCTAGAGGAGAGAATATATACAGGTTTCAAGGTCCAAACATCTAAATAAATTTAGATTAATTTAGGATTTCTAAACAGTTACTGAAACAGTTACATCATTGTTGGAAAAGGGGAAGACAGAGAATTTGGAACATGGGTCCTGAATCATTTATGCTCTACCTCTTAATAAAGTTGTATAAATTTTTATATCTGAGCCACAGTTTTCTCATCTACAAAATGGAGATGTTGATCAGAGTACTGCCTCAGTACTAATAGTCTCCAATGAAATGACACGTGTGACAGCCCCTATATGATCTGTCAAGCACTATTCATGTTAGGAAGTAATGAGGAAGAAATGCCTATCCAAAAATAAAGGCCAAAGAATTATCCATTGATATTAGAGGTAAAACATATTGCTTAATTAGTTTTGAAAAAGACTTTAAATTGAATCAGATATCCTTTATATCACGATGGCAATACTGTCTATAAATAGATTTAATATTAAAAATATTTTAATTATTTTTGATTGTGCAGAAAATTTTCTTAACTTTTTATTTTGCAATAGGAAGTTGAAAAAAATGTACAGGGTAGTCCTGTGTACCCTTCACCCAGCCTCCCCCTATGTTAATGTCTTGTCTAGCTGTAGTACAACATCAAACCCAGGAAACTGACTTTGGTACAATCTACAGAACTTGTTTCAGATTTCAAATCTGAAACTGGGCTCCTTCATCTCTTTATAGACTCATTACCTATACCCCTAACCCCAATCTCCAAGCCCTAGCAACCACTTATCTGTTCTTTACCACTATTGTTTTGATAGTTCAGGAATGTTAAATAAACAGAATCATATAGTATGTAAACTTTGAAATTGGCTTTTCCCCCCAACTCAGCTTAATTCCCTTGTGATCTCATATAAATTGTTGTGTATCAATAGTTTGTACCTTTGCATCACTTAGTTGTATTGACAGTACAGAGGCACAATAGTTTGTCTAACTATTCACTCATCAAAAGACATTTGAGTTGCAATTACTCCTTATAAAAGAAATGAATCATTTATTGAACATTCAATGAATATTTATGGAGTTGCCCTTATGTTCCAGGTCCTGCAGTGTGTACTGGTGATGTAGCAGTAAATGAAAGAAGATAAACTCATGAACAATGAGGATGGTTGCAGGGAAGTGATAAAGGATATGAAGGAGACAGCCTGGCAGATGAAAAATTGCAAGAATCCTTCAAACAGGAGGTAGAGAGAAGCCCCTCTGAAGAGGCAACATTAAAACTGAGATCTGAGTGAGTAGCTCAGTGAGTAGGGCACCAGCCCCATACAATGAGGCTGGCAGGTTGGAGCTTGGTCCGGGCCAGCTGAACAACAATGGCAACTGCAACCAAAAAATAGCTGGGTGTTGTGGTGGGCTCCTGTTGTCCTAACTATTCAGGAGGCTGAGGCAAGGGAATTGCTTAAGGCCAAGAGTTTGAGCTGTGAGCTGTGACTCCATGGAGGGCGACATAGTGAGACTCTGTCTCAAAAACAAACAAACAGGCTTGGGGCCTGAGGCTCAAGCAGCTAAGGTGACAGCCACATACACCTGAGCTGGCGGGTTCAAATCCAGCCTGGGCCCACCAAACAACAATGACGGCTACAACCAAAAAATAGCCAGGTGTTGTGGTGGGTGCCTATAGTCCCAGCTACTTGGGAGGCGGAGGCAGGAGACTCGTTTGAGCCCAGGAGTTGGAAGTTGCTGTGAGCTGTGATGCCATGGCACTCTACCCAGGGTGACAGCTTGAGGCTCTGTCTCAAAAACAAACAAACAAACAAAAACAAAAAACTGAGATCTGAATGATTAGGAATTAGTCTCTCAGGCCTGTAATCCTAGCACTCTGGGAGGTCGAGGCAGGAGGATCCCTGGAGCTTAGGAGTTCAAGATCAGCCTGAGGAAGAGTGAGATCCCGTCTCTACCAAAAATAGAAAAATTAGCCAGGAATCATGGTTTATGCCTGTAGTCCCAGCTACTTGGGAGGCTGAGGCAGAATTACTCAAACCCAGGTTGAGGTTGTTGTGAGCTTGACTGAGGCCAGGGCACTCTAGCCTAGGCACTACAGCAAGACTCTTAAAAAAAAACCCCAAACATTAATCCTTCAAAATGTCCCAGTAAAGAGCTTTGTAGGCAGCGAGAACAGCAAGGACAAACACCCTGAGGAGAGCATGAGCCTGGTTGGTGGAGGAGGCTAGGAAGCCATGGAGGCCATAGCCAGTGTGAGGGCAGGGGTCAGGGTGGGAGAAGCCGGTGGGGCCAGCTCAGACAGGGTTGTCTCTACAGGGAGGAATTTGGAATTTATCCTAAAGGATATCAAGCAAGGGGAGGCATGGTGCCATGAATGTTCTTAAAAGATCATACTAGACTCTGGAGCCTAGAGACAACTTCTATTTTAAGCCCCTGGGTATAATTTCATTAAGTATAATAACCAGTGATTTATTATTTACAAAGTTTTCAGGGGTGTCCAACATGCAACCCATTGGGCTGCATGCATATTGAGTGAGGTCTTTTTGCTTATCTGTTGTTGTGGATATCACGAAATTATGCATGGATCTTTTTTGTTTTGTTTTGTTTTGTTTTCGTTAGTGTTTGTGTATTTAATTTATTAATACTTCTTCTAATGTGGTGGGGCAGAGAACCCAAAAGTTTGGACAACGCTAAATGGAATGGGCACAGCTTTCTGTTGTCACTAGCCATATGGGACTACCTCCTAATCAGATGGAAGCCCCTAGAGGAAAGATCAGGTCAAACTCATTTCTTGGAGTTTCAAAGCAGGGAGCTCAGCAAGCATTGATTCATAATAAGAATCTGCCAAAGACTTTTCTTTATGGGTGCCCTCCTGGCATTTCACTTGGACTTGATGAGAACCTGCTGTCTTCCTCCTCCTTCTCACAGCACACAGAGTCCCCATCCCCTCCTCCCCAGTCAATGGCCAGGTGAGAGGAGAAGGGCCCAAGCAGACAGAAGAGAGGGGACACGCTTTACCAGCCCTCAAGGAGCTCCAGGTATGCTGGAGGGATTAAAATCAGTTTCTGGGGACACACGCACACACACACACACACACACACACACGCACACACACACACACACACACACACACACGGAGAGAGAGAGAGTGAGAACAAGAAAAGCCAGTGGGGGCTAACATGACAGATGGGAAGATGGTGGAGTGGGAGTGGGATGCTGGGTGTCCAGTCTCCTTTTTGGTAGTGGGGAGCAGTTGCCTCATGCCTCTTGCCTTGAGTGCCTCATCTGTGGCTTGTGTGTCCTGGTCACAGGGCACTCTCTAGTTCTAGGACAAGTCAGTGCAGGAGAAATAGGCCTTGCTCTATGCCTGACCTGCCACGGTGAAAATCAAGAGGAAATTTGAGGCCTGGAAAATGCAGAGAATATCTTCCCCCTTTTAAACAGAGCTGCAGAGTATTGAAGCTGACCAACCCCAATTGCAGAAGCTGTTCAGATGCAGAGATGCTGCCCCAAGGCCTCAGTGCCTGCTTCTCTTCCTAACTTACTAGTTAAGAAAGTTGCTAGTTAACTAATTTACTAAGAAAACTTGATCCAAAAAATTTAATTTTCTAACTGATAAATTAGGGTAGGGGGGTGATAAATGATGGCTCACAAGCCAAATCTAGCCCACTACCTGTTTTTGTGTGGCCTGCAATCTCAAAATGGGTTTTACGTTTTTAAGAGATTAGGGGGAAAAAATAAAAGACTAATATTTTGTGATGTGAAAATTTTACAAAATTCAAATTTCAGTGCCCAAAACCTCTCTGTGGAGATCAAATGAAATCAAGAATGCCGAGAGTGCTTTGAAGAGAATGAAGCGCTACTCGGAGGGGTGGTATTATTATCCCTTAGGTATTTAATCATGGGCGGGGGTATGAAATTCCCTATATGAATTTAATTAACTTTCATTTTTAAACTATGCCAGAACATTCTGGGGGTAAAGTGGGGGCAGTTATGGGTGCCAGGGCCACGGACTCAAAATAAACATGAGACTTTGCTGGCACAGACCCCAGTGCTTATCTGCTAATACGCAGTGCTGTTGGCCTGGACTTACCACGTGGCCTCCGAGGCCAGAGTGAGACCAAAGGCATTAGGTCCCAGAGAGGCCGGTTCTGACTTGCTCTACAGAAGAGTTTCTAACAATCAGCACCATCCAACCTATGAGAGGATTTCCCCATTGCTGGAAGTAGTCAAGGAGAGGCAGGCGAACCCCATAGGAATAACACAGAGAGCTTCCTTGCAGGACAAAGCGCCACTGCGAGTACGTGGATCAACTCTTTTCTCCTCTGAATGAAAGTCCTTCTCAGTCCAAATGTGGGCTTAGGGATCTGGCTGGCACCTGTGGTACCCTACCCTATCTTTTCATCACTTGGAGCCCCTTGGGTGTTTATCCACTATTCGGTGGAATCTATTCCTCAAAGATTTTGCCATCCAAATAAACCACTTATATTATGAAACAACGAAGCTCCACTCATCGTATTTATCAAATCAGGGCCAACCAGAGCATTCTCCCCAGAAAATTACTGGGGTTGCCACCTCAGCTTATATGGATACAGCCTCAAATGACAATACGGCTGCAAATGATGCAACTTACTTCAGAGAAATAACTGACTTGTCAGAGGACACACAGCTGGAACGTTGCTGGAACAGGCCACCTGAACCCACGCTCTCCTTTCTGAAGCAGTGACCGCTCCTGAGGGCTCTCAGGGTAGCCTTCCTACAACCACTCTAGCTTCATAGGGCCCCCTTGGAAACTCCGAGTAAAAAGCACTGAATTTATAGTTCGAATGAAAGTGTTCAAATCCCAACTCCACTGCTTTCTAGTTTTGCAAACGTCTGGAAAATAAGAAAAACGACACCATGCTCTCAGAGCAGCTCTGAGGAGCAAAAGAGACCACAGGTGTGCAGGCACTGGTAACCGGACACATTCTGTTATTAGTTAAAGGGAAATTTTTCATTCTGTGATTCAGTATGAAAGGAAATAGCATGTGCGGGGGGAGTGACCAGTCTGCACACGGAGCATGAGCCTGACTGCCGCTTCCCAGAGGCTTCCTGGAGCCCAGGAACTGCCGAACAAGGGGCGGCCTCTGAGCAGATCAGGTTCCCACCCTGGAGCCCCATCCGTCCCGGAGGAAGTGATTAGTGACTTGATACTTCCTGCGGCCTCTTAGAGGAACCGCAGGAGCAACACTGGCTGGAGGGGGAGAGCCAGGGGATCCAGGGCCAAGGGCGCTGTGTTTCCTCAATTTGGAAACTCACATCTTAATGTCCCTGCAACATTATGACAGATGTGTGCATCTGGCGTGGCCATTCTTTCACGTCCCTGGCATGAATCTATTTTCATCAAAGCCCAGACAGCCCTCACAGCCTCTGCCACACAGCCCCAGGAGCCCTCTCAGAATTGAGTGAATGAACTCTGAGCCCTTTCTCTTTACAGGAAACTGAAGCCCAGGGAAGGCAAATGACAAGTTCAGAATTACGGTGCCGGAGTAGGCATGAGCCTTGGAACCCTGTGCCCTCTCTAGATTGCTTGGGAGTGCCTTACTCATGATGAGCAGATCACGGGCTGGGGGGCACTGCCCCGTCTAAGGTTCTTGAGGAAATAGTCTCAGACAGTTAGAGAGGTGGCCCGAGTTAGTCTTCAAAGTCTCTCCATTGTCTCCTTGGCAGTAACAGCCACGTACACCGAGGCTGATGGATTTGAACCACCACTAAACAACAATGACAACTGCCACCTGCCACAGGCATTTGCTGTGTGCCGGGTTCTTGGTGTAGCATCTTCTACTTTAACCCTGCTCTCCACCCTCAGAGGTGAAGGCACAGAGTCCCCTTATTTTACCGACAAGGGGCATAAGGGTCAGAAGGTATGTAACGTAGCCAAGGTCACATACCTCATCAGGATTTGAACCCAGCATGTTTCAGAAAACATGATCAGAAAAAAGGAGCAATGGTACGTATGGTTGGTCTTGGGGGTTGGTGGGTGGGGTCTGTGAGTGGGAGGGGCTGTACCACTCTGGTATTGGGGTGTGAACCCGTGCTCACCCCAGCAACCTTGGAGCCCCCATATCCTCAGCCAGGGACAGCCCTTAGGCCAGGCCTAGTGGTTCTCAACCTTGAGCATACATCAGAATCATCTGGAGAACTTGTTGTTTTAGGAATTCCTGGATCCCACCCTGGGGTTTCTGACTCAGGAGGTCTAGGAGGGCCCAAAGGTCTGCATTTCTTTCCTTCCTTCCTTCCTTCCTTCCTTCCTTCCTTCCTTCCTTCCTTCTCTCCTTCCTTCCTTTCTTGATGTCACCCTAGGTAGAGTGCCATGGCGTCATAGCTCACAGCAAACTCAAACTCTTGGGCTTAAATGGTTCTCTTGCCTTAGCCTCCCAAGTATCTGGGACTACAGGTGTCTGCCGCAGTGCCGGGGTATTTTTTTGTTGCAGTTGTCATTGTTGTTTAGTGGTGGTTCGAATCCACCAGCCTCTGTGTATGTGGCCAGCGCCCTAACCACTGAGCTGGATGTGCATTTCTAACAAGGCCTGGGTGACACTAATACTTCCAACTGGACAACACTTTGAGAACCACTGTAGCACATCATACTTCTCTCCACCACTCACGCCCCAACTCCACTCTGGGCTTAGTCAAGGGGATTTAAACAAGCTGTAGCCTCAGGGAGCAAGAGGAGAAAGAACTTGTAAATCATAAAAATTGGGTTTTGATTTTCTTGTTGGTTTTTTAGTCATCTAACCTCTCCAAGCCTCAGAGAATTCTCTAGAAAATACAGATGCTCTACTTCATAGAATTGCTGAAATTATAAATATAAACCCACCTGGTACATGGTACCAATGACATAGACCTTATACCATTGTGGGGGCTGGTTTAGCAGTCTCTGGGACATAGTACAGATTCAGTTAATAGCAGTTGCCCTGTGACAAGACATAGCAGAGCTCTTTGAGTTTGGCTTTTCTACCAGTTTCTGGGCTCCAGGACCAGAGTGCTCAAATCCTATGTTCTTTAACAATAGATCTTAAAAGCATCATCAGATCTGAGTAAGAGGGTCTGTGTTCCAAAGACTGCCCCAATCCCCAGTAGACAGCATAGCCAGGGAGAGCAGGGGGATCTGGAGGAGAAAGCCAGAGGTGGAGGCTTAGGTGAAGGAGGAGGGAAAACACCTGTAGTTCAACACCTCAGTGATCCAGGGCAGCGCCTCTAATCCCTGACAGCTGTAGGCTCTCGGCTGTGTCACGTGAAGGAAGCAGCTGGCTCCTGGGCCTGCAGCCGCTGCAGCAGGATTGAGCTCCTTGGTCCACAGGTGCTGACCCTGCAGCTCACAGATGGGGCCGCTGGCATCTACTCAATGGATGGGGTCCATGCCTGCCTCCATCTGCGCACCTCACCTCTGCCTCAGTTTCCTCCCACATTGGCTCCCTTCTGCACAGATCAGGAGAGAGACATGCCTGCATCCTGAGCCAGCGTGTGCCCTTTAATACAGCTCAGAGTTTCAGCCTTACGGGGGCCACCACACAGGCCCTGCTGGCCAGCCAGGCTTCCATCAGAGAAGCTGGACCCTGGGGTTTGTCATGGGGTTTGACCTTATGCCATTGTGGGGGCTGGTTTAGCAGTCTGTGGAAGGCTTGTCTTATCTGTTGCTGGAGCTGCAAGTCCACAGGGCAGGCAGCTGGAGATGGAAAATGGGCATGAAGTAGGAATCAAGTGCAGCCTGGATTCCACAGGCATGAGCTGGAATAGTGTCAGGCCCTGAATTACTCTGCTCGGGCTGCCACAACAAAATAACACAGGCTGGGTGGCTTATGCCACAGAAATTGATTTTTCTCACAGTTCTGGAGGCTGGAAATCCAAGATTCAGGTGTTATCAGGTGTTTGCTGAGGACTCTGTCCTTGGCTTGCATGTGGCGCCATCTCCCTGTGTCCTCACCTGGCCTTTTCTCTCTGCACTCAAGCCTCCCTCTGTCTTCTTCTCTTCTTATGAGGACGCCAGCGCCAGTAGATTAGAGCCCACACTTGTAGCCGCATTTAATTTTACCTGTTTGAAGGCCCCTCCAAACAGTCATGCTGGGAGTTAGAGCCTTAACCTAAAAATTTAGCAGGGACACAGTTTAGTCCCTAACAGGCCCTCCCTGCCTCCCATGGTCACCGTTAGCATGTCCTGCAGGAGCGGCTGGAGCCCTGCATTGCGACCCGAACATGCAGCAACTCCAGAGTTGGAGAAGTCCAAGGAGAGCTGAGGTGGGGGGGGGGGGCAGCTGCAGGTGTGGCTGCTGTCCCACACCCACAGAGTGAGCCAGCATGTGAGAGAAAACGCGTGGGAGTTGCAATAACGCCTGGTGGGCCTGCGGCTCACATGCCATACAGCTGCCATGTCACTTCCACCCTCCCAAACCCAGGCAAACATTCTTGCTGTCTTCCCCAACCCAAAACACACAGGGAAGGGGATTGTTAACTCATTACAAAGCCAGCTAAAGCCAGCGCAGTCCACCTTGTGAAGATGACACCCACAAATGCCTCTTTACACCACGTTTAGCAAACAGAGGCAATAGCAAAGTTACACTTTCATCTGACATGACATAACTCACCGACTTTTAACCGGTGTGCCGTGAGAGCATTTTAGGTGTGTCTCAAGAACTTTTAAAGATGATTAATTAGGGGCAGCACCTCTGGCTCAATAGGTAGGGTGCCGGCCCCATATACCAACAACGGCGGGTTTGAACCTGGCCCCTGCCAGCTAAAATGGCAATGACAACTGCAACAAGAAAAAAAGAGCTGGGCATTGTGGTGGGCACCTGTAGTCCAAGCTAGTCAGGAGGCTGAGGCAAGAGAATTGCCTAAGCCCAAGAGTTGGAGGTTGCTGTGAGCTTTGATGTCATAGCACTCTACTGAGGGTGACTCTGTATCCAAAAAAAAAAAAAAAGATTATTAATTAAATTATTTTTGAAAGAAGTTCAAAGCACAGTAAGTATATTCTTTCTCTTACTTTTGTTTTTGTGATCAACATAATTTAAGTGTGGCATTGTTCAAATATGCCATGAGATTTGAAAAAAGGTTGAAAAACACTGATGTAACTATTCCATACAACCGGTAACACACTAAGCTCTTTTCCCAAAGGAAGATACAGCATGCCTTTCTCTCCTTCAGAAGATGTTCATTCTTACTCTAGCTGACTTATACTCCTCAGTTGATCCCCTGTAACTTAAATACCGACGTGTAAGATTACTATTAACACATCACTAGGGGAATGGGAAAGGGGTGAAAAAAGAAGTTAATATATACACAGACACGTTCGTGTCAAATAAGAGGGCCAGCACAGTGGCTCATGCCTGTAATCCTAGCACTCTGGGAGGCCAAGGCTGGAGGATCCCTTGAGCTCAGGAATTTTGAGACCAGCCTCAAGAGCGAGAGTGAGACCCTGTCTCGGCTAAAAATAGAAAAATAAGTTAGGGATCCTTGGGGTGCCTGTAGTCCCAGCTACTTAGGAGATTGAGGCAGGAGGATCACTTGAACCCAGGAGTTTGAGGTTGCTGTGAGCTAGGCTGATACCATAGCACTCTAGCCTGGGCAACAGAGCAAGACTCTGTCTCAAAAAAAAAAAAAAGAGGAAGAAATACCCACAAATATTATAGTTCTTGTTTTTGTAAGCTGATATTTATAATAATCTTTTTCCACTGCCCATTCCGTTTTCATAGCCTGACCCTTTCTTCTTGTGGGGCCTGAGTCCCAGGCTGTTAGCAGTTCTGCCTAAATTGGGCTGTTTGATTGAATTTCATCACAGCAAACAGGAGTCCTAAGAGGCTTCCGAGGGAACCCCCATGTTCCAGACATATTCCTTCTTACCTCCATTGTAGAGTTGTGACCTGATTTCCCCTTAAGAGTTGGGATGGATCACAGCACAGTGACCCCTTTGCCTGTGGACTCACTGGAGTGAGGAGCCAATGTGACCAGGTGGCAATCTTAGCTTCCACTTAAACGAAACCCCTGCTGTGTTCCCTGCGGGACCAAGACCTCTGGATAAGCTGAGTCCAAAGTTACGGAGGTGGAAGCAAAACGTTGGCTGTGGACCAGCAGAGCTAATAGTGAGAGGGGACGTTCCCACGTCCATGCCTTGATCCCCCAGCTGAGAATCTGGCTGTGGGAGAACAGCAGCCTATATTGGCCACTGATCCAGAGCACACATCACATCCTGGAGGACATTGCCTCAGCTACTGGGCTGAAAAATCAGCCCATCTTCCGTCTTTCATCTCAGGGTTATCTGGAAGTGTGATCTCTGTCTCTTTGTCTTTGTCTGTCTGTCTGCTTCTCTCTGGACAGACGTCTTGTGTAGTCAGACTCTAGGTGAGCCTCCAGGTGTATAGCAGCATCCACTTGTCCTTAAGCTACTTTCCAGCCTCAGTTCATCCATTCAGGTCTCAGCCTCTCTCTGCTGCCTTATGATGGACAAAGGACTCATTCTTTTTTTTTTTTTTAGAACTTTTTTTTTTATTATTATTATTATTTTTGAGACAGAGCCTCAAGCTGTCCCCCTGAGTAGAGTGCTGTGGCATCACAACTCACAGCAACCCCCAACTCCTGGGCTCAAGGGAGTCTCCTGCCTCTGCCTCCCAAGTAGCTGGGACCACAGGCACCTGCCACAATGCCCGGCTATTTTTTTGGTTGCAGCCATCATTGTTGTTTGGCAGGCCCGGGCTGGATTCGAACCCATCACCTTAGTGTAAGTGGCTGGCCCCTTAGCCACTTGAGCCACAGGCACCGAGCCAGATTTTCTTCTATAAAAATAGCAGAGATAGTGCTCTCTGCATTAAAGTGTTGTTGGAAAGATTCAGGAACATGGGCTGGGCGTGGTGGCTCACACCTATAATCCTAGCACTCTGGGAGGCTGAGGTGGGTGGGTTGCCTGAGATCAGGAGTTCAAGACCAGCCTGAGCAAAAGCAAGACCCTGCTTCTACTCAAAATAGAAAAACTGAGGCAAGAGGATAACTTGATCCCTAGAGTTGGCGGTTGCTATGAACTATGATGCTATGGCACTCTCCAGGGCAACAGCTTTTTTTGAGACTCTGTCTCAAAAACAAAAAACAAAAAAAACACCAAAAACAAAACATGCTGTGTGCAAAAAAGTTTTGTAAATTTTAACTCTTTTATCAATATGACCATCTATCACCATTGTTCCATGCTTGCATGGGGTGGGACTGAAGTTTCTGCCTGGTGCTGTGTGGGGTCGGACTGAAGTTTCTGCCTGGTGCTGTGTGTGTCTGGGGGGGTTACAGAAGCTGCTTGGCAGCCTTCTGGTCCTCTTTGGTGAGGTGATGGACAAATCGTATGCAGCTAGTAGGTTCAAGCTCACTTGTGTTGCTAACAATGTGAGAAAAGGGGCTGGGGAGCATTTAGTGTAGTGTACACCTACACTGTAACAGGCCCTTTCTGCAGTTTCTATCTCATCTCATTACATCCCCCATCAGATCTTCCCTCAACAAAACATCATTTTGTCAAGCACCTGCTCCAGGTATGGGTCAGTGCCAGTGTAAATAAATCACACAAGCTGGCAAGAAAATGACAAGCAGCGCAGACACCAGCCCAGCTCCCATGTAGTGCACAATGTAATGAGAAAGACAGACGCGCCCCAGAAGGTGGCTGACCATCTTTCATTAGGTCTCAGCCTCCCTCACTGCGCTGCAGAGGCCTTTGATGGCCACCCCTTGTAAGGACACCTCAACCCTGTCTCTTTCCCTCCCCAGCCTCCAGGATCAGCCCTTCTTGTGCCCATGACCTTCCTCTATAGCACTTGTAACTATCTGAAATTATCTTATTTATTTTTTTAATGTGTTTAGAGACTGTCTCTCTCAACCCACTGGATCCCAAGCTCCTTGAAGGCAGAGATATCCTTTATCCAGTTCGATGATCTAGCCTTTGGACCTACAACAATGTTTAGTGGGCCGCAAAACTAATTTCTGAAATGAATGAATGGAAGAAGAAAGGCAGTCATGCTCCCTCCCTGCACAGAGTCTCTGCTTTGTCCCCTGTAAAGGCACCCACTGCCCCAGTGGAAGGGACAGATAAGTAAACTTTCCACCCCAATACTTTGGGGAGAGTGTTGGAGGGCAAGCTTCCTAGAGGAAGACATTTGTGGCCCCAGTTGTAAAGGAGATTATCAGTCTCTCAGGGCTCTGTAACTGAGAACCACACACCAGGTAGCTTTAAAACAAGAGAAATTTATTTTCTCACAGCCCTGGAGACCAGAGGTCTGAAATCACAATGTTGGTGGGGCTATGGTCCCCTGAGACTCTGGGCAGAACACTTCCCTGCCTTTCCAGCTTCTGAGGGACTGTCAATCCTGGTATCCCTTGCTTTGCAGCCTCACTGCTCAGGTCTCTCTACTCTCTTTCTTTCTTTCTTTCTTTTTTTTTTTT